>NC_056746.1:942334539-942667182 GCF_019279795.1 Protopterus annectens
GGAGGGGAATATTTTGAATTGTGACAGTGTAGAACTGACAGCTCCTACAGCTCTGAATGACTCAAAATAACCTGGGTCAGTACAGTGATGTAGTGAGCGACACTGTTGCTTCTCAGTACTTTCTTCTCTCGTTAAATTTCCTGCTGGAGGGGCTACTGTGCAGTTCCTGTGGTTACATCCAATATACAAAGGCAATGAGGGGTAGGTAAACTGGCAATGTACCCCATTCCAAAGGCATGTGGAGAGGTGAACTGGCAATGTTCAAAAATGGCTAAAGGTGTCTTGTTGTTGTACATGTCCTGTGATGGACCAGCATCTCATCCAGCATAAATTTATTGACTTTTAGCCTACGTTTGACAGCGCACACCCATCAAAACCCTGAAATGGACAAAACAATTAATGAAAATGGGTTAATTTTCCACACTGTGCTGGTGATAAGCTAGTCCAGCATAGAGACAATATAACATTTTTACTGTGGTCTGCTGTTCGTTGTTTGTAACGATTGTTCCAGGTTATAAAACATTTTGGTAGTAAGGGATGCCACGGGAGTTGTACTTTGTATTTTGTTTTCCAACTTGGTTGTGGTTGAAGGGCTGCATGGTCACACACTGAGGTTTTGTTTGTTTTTCAGCATACAGACAACTTTACTACCCTGCCAGCAGCTGAATCGACTCTTGGTACAACCAAACTGTTTACTACTTACAATACTCAAACATGGCTAACCACAAGACACGCTCTCATGCTTTTAACAACCACAAGTGGCACAATATGAATCAGTCAAATAAGACTGTTAGCACTTAAATCAATATTATGCTGAAAAAGCCACTTCACTAAAATCTTGTTCAACTGTTAAACAGCAAAATATTTTTAGGGAGCGTTTCCCAGACAGACACGCAGAGCAGACACGACTCATAAGCATTTTTAGCACACTCAAGAAATGACAGCTACACCCTGTATTTATCATTTTTATCAAAATGATCCCAAAGTCTTTCCATACCAAGCACTCACAAAATATAGCACGTTATACAATTCTACATATATATTTGGCAGGAAAAAAAATCAACCGACATTTTGCATCTTTTACGTGTTTAAACATGGGCCATAACATGAAGTGTTCGAAACTTTCTAATGGGTTTGGGGAACAACAGCCCATCCATAACACTACTTTTACAACACACACCAACACTTACTTAATTTTACTGATCAGACTCTCTTGAGAGAGAAAGGCAATACTGCAAAGTAAACATAACCACCTTCTAATTATTTATAAGGTGTGTGTGTGTGTGTGTGTGTGTGTGTGTGGGCGGGGGGGTTACAGGTAGATTTTGCATTAAGGAAAACTTCCCAGACACATTCCAGGCACTCATATGCATGTATTACTTTCATGGTAATTTTATCCGCTACAGTACATATACTTTTACTAGACTTTTATAAATAAGACTCAGTATTACTACTTTTTATACTTGTGCAAAACATTTACATGAGAACTTAAATACAAGTCACTGCCATAAAGTGAAACTTGTCTGCTGTACAAACGGACAACGCATCAGATAGTTGAACTACTCAATAAAGTTATCAGCGATGATGAAGCAGATGGCTAAACATTCAAAAGGTCATCGCGTAAGACTTTGTGATAACACGACACAGTAAAAATCCTTATAATACCACAGTCCTTCAAAAAGTACAACTAAGAAAGAATCGAATACATATGATTAAAAGAACTTAATGCTTCTTAGTCTTTAACAATAATACAATCATCAATTGCGTAACCTCAAGAACATCAAAACAGACAGTAACTTTATTTATTTAGCTTTAGGAAAATCATACTCAAAGAAACTGTGAAACTCAACAAGCCAAAAAATAAAACAAACATCGATGAAGGTTTTACTTCCAAGGCTCGTGACAAGAGAGTTAGGTATTAAAAAGATCTAAAACCCAACATTCACGATAAACTCCTAACAAAAATGGAAATATGACAAGAGTCCCCATTAAACAGTGCAGTCTATACATAGATCATACGCGAACCTTCATCAAACAGAATACAAACTTCCCCATTTATTTCTGTCCAACACGCAGTACTATGACGTGATTTGCATGCAGGTCCTTATAACATAAGAACGCTGCCAAAAAGCAAATCAGAGACGTGGCCACAATCAGCAGGATGGGCCCAGCAATCAACATTGGGATAATAGTCTGTCTACCCTCCACAGTCACCTTCTGCAACCCTTGGATTGCATCTGTGCTAAAACGGCTACAGCATTAAGGTTAGACACTGCACTGCCGGCAATAAATTATCTCAACCATCCCCACCGCTACTACAGCATACCTCCTCCGTGACTCGAGGTTGTAACTTTCCTTTCAACTGAGCCCAGGGTACTCGGGTCAAGTTTGGAACCTGCCCAATGATCAGTATTCCCCGGGACTGGGGATCTGAGTCCCCCACATTACTTCGGAACTCCAATTCCACATTCGCCATTTCTGAACTACCACAGTATCCAGAGTCCAATCAACCCAGCAAAAAAAAAAAATACAAGCTCCAAATACCGCGAGAAACGTGACCCCCCCTCTGGTACAACCCTAACAGGTTCCGATTAAGATGATGTCGCGTGGAAAGTGTTCGTTTGGCAATTTAGCTTATCATCGGTTCTTTCATAATTAACAATTTATAATGCCAGTAGAAAGGGCACCGTAAATTATATTTCGTAGCTGCATACCTCTCAACTGTCCAAATGTTTGCACGGAATTTTAGCTCTGTCCCTCATAAAATATATGGTCTTCTGGCAAATCAATGAGGACTGAGGTCACTAATAATTACATTCGAGTTTCAGACTTCAGAAAATAAATGTTAACACAAATCCTGTCATTCTAGCAACTTTCTAAATTTATAACAGCAATATTTAAAATCTGTCCATATTTATGAGCCTTTGTCCCCATTATTTTAGACTTTGTCCAGACTTCCGTGCTGAGAGGTTGATAGGTATGTACAGTTGTTAAACTTCTATCCAGAATCGGAGACTGAGACTTCCAAATCAGGTATATTTTATAAATACTGATACCACTGACTTAGAAAGTTAACAGACAAGAAGAACTTGAACTAAAGTAAAATAGATCTATAGCTGCAATAATAAATGAGTACTCTGTACTACCTACAAGCCATCCTTTTCCCAAAAATGTATTTAAGAGAAGAGCAAAATTTTGAGAAAAAAGAATCAGAGATGTCACTGAAAAGCAGTGACACCTAAGAGGTATGTCTTTCAGCCTTTTCACACCAAGAATCAGACATCACATCAGATATATCTGAATTCAAAAGAATCCTTGCTTCCGATAAGTTAGAAAGTTGATACAAAATTTTATAAGTAATGTGTTATTCTTGAGTTGAGCTGAACTTTGAATTATGTATCACATATAATCAGGACCTGTGCAAGTTTTGAGCAATTCCTTCATTTTCAATATTGCTGTGTAACACCACAACATAAATTTGAACAAAGACACACCTGGGTGGAGGTAGGTTTCTTGCTGTTTTTCAATACTTATATGCACATGTGCACGGACGTACATGCCATACTCCTCCATCTGACTCAGCCCTCAATCGGCTAAGAATGCTTACTAAACAGCAATGTACTCCTATTAGTGCTACAACAATTAATTTATTCACATTTGGCTATAGTGAAGAAAACTTAATATAAAGTTTAATACTAGCTCCCCATAGAAATACTGATATTTGAAAGTACTTCTGGTAATGCACATACTAATAAGCATGTGTGTGTACGTGTGTGTGTGTGTCTCTCTTTATATGTGTATATATATATATATATATATATATATATATATATATATATATTATATATATATCTGCATATATACACACATATATATATATATATATATATATATATATCTATACACGTGTATATATATATATATATATATATATATATGCATGTGTGTCTGTGTATGTATGTGTGTATATGTATATATATATGTCTATAGATATATACGGATCTATATCAGAAGTTGGAGTTTTCAGAAATGAAATTCTCATTGTCAAGATGATATGATCGAGCTACAGAAAACATGAACTTCAAAAAATATCTACCTTTTTTCCTACATTTTTGCATCTTGGCATCCATGTCGAGAACACACAATAAAGGGTTATGATCAGGGACCAGATCATAATTCTTTGTAGTGCATGGAGCTTTATCTGTTCCATGTACTACTTGTTACAGGAAAAAAATCATTAAGCATTTTGCAGGCTTTCAAAGTTGTAAAGCATTTAACAAGCGCTGTCAGAAAGACAATGTAAGAAATTCTGTTATATTAAAAAAAGTCAGAGACACATTACTGGCATAGATAGGCTGAAACAAATCTGTTTTTTATTCTACTGCTGTCTTTTGCAGGTCAGTATTGGCAGGTTTAACTGTCTAGCGTGATTTCTAATCTTAACAACTGTATCAGGAGGTGCTTAACATTTGTTAAGATCAGGTCTCACACTGTAGAAGCACTTAACTGATTTGTACTTTTCCAGATATCGTCAGAGCATGATCATCATGCTGCATGAAGTACAAAAATGATTAAATAAATTAGTGCTCTTAATAAATCTTCATGACATCACCATGAAACAGCATCATTAGAAATGAAATAAAATAAATATAATTCATCTCATGAAATTTGGAAAGAGCAATTCATATGCTCAGTACAATCTTGCTGAAGCTGATACATACAGCAGCTGGAATGCTAACAGAGATATCTTACTAAAAGGATACAAGTCCAAAACAATATGTCCTACATGGATTGACTCAGAGTCCTGTCACTATACTCAGTATCCTACAGACTACTAAGAGGTGACCTACGTTTACGCCTCTTCAAGAGAAATCTTGATGAGTGGATGGTAAACAGAAAATTTACCCTGGGGATAACACCAGTGGGGTGACAGAGACACTGGGAACTAAGGTCAGGTGGCACTATGCCAAGGTAATCCTATGGCAAGGCTTGTAAAGGCCCCAGAGCCATTAGCCTAGTACACACATATGAACCTATGAACAAGGCATCCTCTGACCCAATACTGATGGATTTACTGCACATCAGCAAGTGAAATGGCATCAGAAATATCTGGTCTAGGGATCTAAGCCTCTTCTGCAACATCAACAAAACTGTTTGAGGAATAGATATATCTTGCAGAGTATACCACAGCTCTGAAACAGATTTCCCCATCTATATAAAACAAAGCTCATCCCTGTCCATATTCATGCACAACATGGCTTTATGGATGGGAAACAGAAAATTGCATACAAGACTGGCCAATGTACTACTAATGGACAAAGGCAGCTCTTAAATCCTTTATCCCATGCATGGGTCCCTATCAACTTATCTATGGTATGATCCCAGTTATTCTCATTAGGGGTAATGTATAATTGACTATGGAATGGGTAAAGCCAATCTGACACCAAATGGGACAGGTTAATTCAAGCATCAAAAGGGAAATTGCCTAAGCTTAAAATGGCTTTCAAGGGCAGCTAGCCTAGTACTTACCTATGAGCCTATGTTCTTTCAGCAACAGATTCATCTGTGAACTAGTCCAGTGCCATTTGTGGGTCCAGTTGAGAAGGATATTGCCTAGGTAAAACCAGTGGTGGTGGCTCAAAGCCTTGTCACTACACTTGGTAAGGCTTCATCTCTGAATTAGTCAAGTGTCCTTTGTAGATCCAGCTGATAAGGCTATTATCTGGGTAAAACCAGTGCTGGTTGTTGACATCAAAACAAGAGGGATGGAGGAAACAAACAAATGGATGGGGGGGGCACTAACTGAGATTTGACAGGGCTATACTATTATGGCAATTCAAAGACAGTTACCTGTGCTCAGTTGTTGTTTGATCACAGTTGCCTGAATTTATGCCTACAATTATGGGCTGTTAACAAGCTGTTTCCTGTTGTCCATGATTTGATTTCTACAGATTCCATTTGCCTAGTGTGTGACAATGAAGAAGTCACTTAACTAGACAGTGGTCTTGAGTAACTGGGAAATTGGGCTAATTGATGGTTTTCTAGACTGTAACCCTAGTAGCTATCTATAAATGTGAATTTATGAACCCATTGCGACCTCCTTCCCCACACACAGACTCACAGATATAACCACAGTTATAGTAATGAGTATGACTGTGTATATCTCAGATATCTGACTGTGATCAAATAAATGAATGAATAAATAAATAATGGTCCAGGAATGTATTTCAGTTTGCTGCTTTCAGGACTATACAGTGCAACCAGTTGTGAGCATTCTCTGCGTGCGCGTGCACACACACACACACACACACACACACACACACACACACACACGCACACACGCACGCACGCACGCACACACACACACACACACTCTCTCTCTCTCTCTTTTAAAAAATATACATACTGTCCTATAAACTAGCTGGCAGTGACACATAAAGTTATTAAAATAAATAAAGAAAACTTTAAATACAAAAAAAGGCATAATCCTGCCCTGTTTGTTCATGTCCATCTCTTTCACATATTCATAGTAATCATTAGGAGGTGAATCCTCACTGGGTCATACAGCAGCCCAGCCAGCCTCCTCTGAAACTGTGTTTTTGCCTTTTCAAAAAAATTTGGCAAATACAAGAAGACCTGCAACAGGGTGCAGTTGATTTATTCTTCACTTGGAATAAAGGTAAGCCTGGAGGAGGAGCCCAAATGCATGAGCCTCTTCTTTTTTTCTTTTTATTCTTAATAAAGAAGATAACTCCATGCAAGTGCAATAGCATGCACAGAGTTCTAACCTTTGAAACAGGAAAGCTGACTTTCTTATTTTAAATGGAAAAAAATAGTTGTATTTCAAAAGGCAGTATAATGAGCTGCCCCTGGGTAAAATTCCATACCTAGGACTCTGTGGTGAAACCATAAATAATTTATTTCTGGCATCAATGTATTGATGTGAACAATCTGTGGCAATGGAAAGCAGTTCAGATTTGGCACTGTATATCTGAAACTCCTCCTCAGGTCATACTCTGTGGTCACTGTCCATCTGATATACTGTATAGTCTCCATGGTCATCTGTCCATCTAAAGACTTGGTTATGGTCCAGGTTCTTCATCCATTTGAGTTGATTGAATAGTCATCCTTCTATCAACAGTGGTTGATAACGCCATTTACATCTATGGCTGGTCCGGTCAGTCATATATTTGTAAAAATGATTTTGATCATCTGTGTTTGCATGGTGTGGTGGCTCATACGGTTAAAACTCCTTATAAACAGAGTATGAATACGTGTAATTCTCCAGCAGTAATATGTATAATATTGTATTACAGTTAAAATCTAGCATTGCAAGCATTTAGTGTTATAATAACAGTATGTTAGCAATCACTGCTACACCAGAAATTCAGTTTTCTAACATCAGTATATTATTAAGCAGTGTCTGCACTAAGTTTCATAATACATAGAGAAGGGAACTTATTACAGAAGGTACTGAGACCAGTTCTATGAGATAAGGGGATCTTTGCCTTGAAAAGTAACAAACGTCTGTGTATATCTGAAGACTGTGTGTGTGTGCGTATGTGTGTGTGTGTATATGTGTGTGTGTGTGTGTGTGTGTGTGTGTGTGTGTGTGTGTGTGTGTGTGTGTGTGTGTGTGTTCGCACTTGCTCATGCGCATGTGTCTGTGTGTATCTGTTTCCATTTTGCGGTTGTTTATACTGCCATGATGTGTGGGCTGGAAGGAAGAACACTAGTGAGGTCGGGTCTGACAGTGCATTGTTTGTTTCAGAGGCACAGTACTTAGCTATTAATGAGGTGCTCCTCTGTGTGGCTTTACCTTGTCTCTGAATTGGAGATTCTTACCATCATGCTAATTGACCAACCTGTTTTATCCAATTAGTGCTGCTGGTGAGAATCTTTATGAATCCCAGGGGAGTAGCTATACACTCTGCAAACATTATCTTAACTTCCTCTTGTTTGACATTTTTATTCAACTCTCTTTCTATTTAGAAAAATGTCTTTCTGTATGAATGCCTTTGTTCCCAACTGCTTATCCTATAGCTTCATCAGAATATCACCAAGTCATGTTAGCTATATTCAGAAGTATAGTTCTCTGATATACTAATTTCTCTAGCCTTGACTTGATCTTCCAGCAAGGGAAGCCATTATTTTGCTTTTCTAGCCCAGTTTTTGGGCCCTCCGTGGTGTTCTGCAGTAGTGTACACACTTAAAACTGTGGATAGTAAAACTAAATATGTATATAGTGCATCAATATCCACCTTCCTGAAAACTTCCAATATACTCATTGAGATCAGTCATCTACAACCAAGAACACCCAACACACACACACACCACACACACACACCACACACACACACACACACACACACACACACACACACACACACACACACACACACACACACACACACACACAGAAAAGAACATTTAAATTGTAGACAACAAAACTAAATATTTTTGTAGTGCATCACCATCTACCTTCCTGAAAACTTTGCCAATATAATCATATAATTAGTGAGATCAGTCATCTAAAACCGAGAACCACCTCAGCGGAAAAAAACATGTAAAGTATGATTAATGTTTAACTCATAATCTTAAGATTCTGATGTGCTCTCTATTTAATGTATCTAGCTATCTTATGGTGTGCACACTACTATAGGACTCCAGCCTCTTTCACTAAAATCTAAACCAATATAATTTTTTCTTCCACCCATTAGTTACTTAGCTAGTAATACCATATCCTACAAATAAACATTATAAAAACATGTTGCTTGAACACCCTGTTTTTAATAACATCTTGTACTAGGTGGAAAGTAAAAACAAAACAAAACAAAAAATACACTTGTGTTACAGTCCCTAGGAAAAATGTGTACAAGTCAGTCTTCTAACTGAAATCAAGCTTAGCAAAACAGTTTACCCCAGTATAATGGCTGGCATAGTACTGTCTGCTGCTATTTTCTTTACCATTAGAAACATTGGCATAAATACACTTTGCTTGTTGTAGATTAATCTCTGTAACATTGCCTTAACAAGCTAATATTTCTTCTAAATGCAGGTCCACTGATTGTTTCTCTTGAGAACATAATTCTTTATGCGTGGGCACAACTCCATTCCACCTTCACTTTGCTTGGGCCCCACTATGCTCTGATAGCCTACCCCCAATTCCCACCCACCCTCACTACACCTACATTTATACTTCCCAACCCATGCCCACCTCTCACAATTAACCAATAACAACCTCTAGCAACACCTCCCCATCCTCCATCACTATTAAGACCTCTACCCTATTTGTTACTCTTCCATCCTTTAATAATACACCCTAACCACCCAAGTATACACTACACAATAACCAAAAACCCTACACTATAACAAAGACTATTCCCATTATCATGAAGTGCGTAACATATCTTACATTCCTTTCAAGAGCAACACTTTATTTTGCAATCACCATAACACTACTCACCCTTCTCACATACACATCACAATCTTACAATCCCACTTACATCCAGCCAGTTTCTCTCCCACAAATCCTCAACCACAACAGTACTCTAACACACCACATTGTTCGACCATATCTCCCAAACTATAGCCATACGCACTACACATGCACCTTTAAACACTTAAAACTCAGTAAGCCATCATTCTCCACCACCTACTGTACATACACATAAAAAGGCTAGATATTTCGATACATATCTGCATACCATAAATAAGCTGGTCCAAAGTGTGGATATCCACCTCAGCCTGGCCTGAGCAACAATATATAGTCAGAACTAACCACTCCTCTTCAGAATGATATAACTTCTCTTCCAAATAGAACTCAGTTCACAACCCATTTCAACATTCAAAGGTACACATGCAGTTACCTACTTACACTTGCTACAATGTCTCTGTGAAGTACATACATACATTTTCAAAGCATATGCAACAAGACCCATGATGTCTACACAACTGTCACACTATAACCCCGACTACTGAAACCTGGCTAAAGCCAGAAATAACTAGTAACGAAATACCACCCCTCCCGATATAGCATAATCAGGCCTAAGTGTCACTATTACCAGTCTGAGTATCCAGCTTAGGTTAAAATTGACCCAAGAATTATTATTACTGGTCTAATATTTAGTGTCCTGCTCTGAGGTCAGTGAAAAAATAGCTGCTTCAAGACAAATGCATTCAAATACTTTGCAAATCTGGCTCAGCTAGTCATTCTATAAAAATCTAAAGCACTTCAGCAAATAACTTGACCAGCACAGATTATATAGCCTTTGTATCATAAATGCACACAGGCATAGTAAATCATTATATATCTTTGATAATTCTATTTGAAGAGTTTACAGAAGAAGCAAATTTATAGTGTCTTCCCAAGCTGCTTCTTGCTCCTTTATAACTTTATAGACAAGTCGGAAGTGCACTGTCACTAAACAAATAAGTCATTTTACACACACACACACACACACACACACACACACACACACACACACACACACACACACACACACACACACACACACACACACACACACACACACACACATACATATATATTTTTTTACAATTAGGTGAACTGTAGTGCTAGGCCTTTTTTAAATGTAACCTAGATACAATAACATTAGAAAACGAATTAAAGCAAAATACATACATGAATTTAAATAATGCTATTGGTCAAGTCTAACCGATAGAACAGTACAAAGGCTATATTAAACACCCCTGTCAGTGGTGCTATAGCTCAATTCCTAGCTCTACAACCACTTTACAGAGTCATTGTTGCAGGTGTAAGTAGTTAACTGCATATGCAGTTTTGAATGTTGATGCCTAGTAAAGTAAGAACATGAGCTTCACTACAAATACCTATAAAGTAGCAGATTCTAATTCAGAAAGGAAGAGACTTTCAAAGTTCTGGCCCCAAAACAGAAACTGCTTGGAGGTATGAAATAAAAATGATAGGGAATGACCAAGGAAGAAAAAGCAGTTAAAGCTGACCAAGTGTTATTATTACTGGTGAGTGTTGTTTTTTCAGTCTATGAATATTGCCTGCACAGGTAGCTGCACTCACTGGAAGAATGTATCTTGATGCTGGGAAATAAAAAAAATATCTAACACTTGTCTGTTTTTTTAGTTAGCAAGCTGTTCACTCAATGGGAATGTTTTGCTTCCTTTGGCCACAAGCTGAGAAATTGAACAGAGGGTCTAAGCAAATCCACAGATAACAAAAGCTTTTTGTTCAAAGACCCAGATGACTACATTATCTGTACACAATAATATATTTATATCTGGAAGTGCAAATATTACGGCATTAAGAAGAAGAAAAAGACAAAGAGCAAGGGAGCAAAAACAATCCTTGGAATGACATTAAGAAGGACCAGAAGGAACAGCATGCAGCTGTAACACTGAAATGGTCCTGAGGTAGTTCAGAAATATGCAGACAGTTCTGTTATCATCTCTGCTTGATTCACAGACTTAAATGGCTTAGGCTAAAACATGCCACCCCAATGAATTTGTCTTCTTCCACTGCCTTAAATATCATGTTTATGAGTAAAAGGAGATCTGTAGTAATTCTGTGTGTTTTTCTACGGCCGTGTTCTTGGTCAGTCAACAATCTCTCTTCTACATGGGGTCTGAGCTGCTATGCTATGCTACTGCCTTTTCCTCTTTTTTTAATGGTGATAATAAGGATGAAGGCCTTTAGGACTCAAGCATGGCTTTTGGTCCTTACTTAGGCAGCAAGGTAACATATGCTGACTTCGAGATCTCTGAGAAAATTTCAGACTTATGTAAGCAATCAATGATTTGCCTTAGTGGTTCTGCAATAACTGTATCACAAATATGAATGAATTTAGAGTAAAAGGAAACAGGGTCCACAAATCAGTTTCTTTCTGCTATCGACTCATACCACATAATGAAACTAGAGAAAAATTGAAATTCATCTAAGAAACTGAATCTTTTATGACTGTTTTAATCTCACTGTGTAGACAGCAATCAGTATTGTATCTGACAATCTGAGCTATTTACTCTGAGGAATCTGCCATCTTACCTTTAATGAGTATGGAGGTAATAATCTGATGCTGGTTAGCTCTGCCATTAAGGCTGTTGTATTAACCTCCTTCCAAAAGTCCCTGATATTTACTGATAAGAATTATCAGCTATTTTTGTTTTATTTGTCAGCCTTTTACATTGACTTTTTTGATGCAGTAATCATGACATACCTCTCAACTGTCCAGAATTTTGCAGAATGTCCTGATTTTTGACTCATATTTGTAATCTGTTCCTCTTAAAAACTTCTGGCTTTCTGGCAAATTGCCAAGGGTTGAAGTCATTAAAAAAATATGGACATTTGAGTTTCAGACTTTGCATCTTTCAGAAAATGCATTGCTAACACAAAACTTTGTTTTTTCTTGCAACTTTCTAAGTTTATAAGAGCAATATTTTAAATCTGTCCCTATTTTTGGGCCTTTGTACCCCCATTATTTTGGCTTTGTCCAGATTTCTTGTGCTAACAGATTGAGAGGACTCCCTGTGTATTAGTAGTTTTGAACAAAAACAGGCTTCTTTGTATTTAACAAATGTCTGTTTTCATGCAGTGGTTATTCACAGTGCAAGTGTCCCCTGAGCACTTTTAGACTCACATGAGTAATAATGCTTCTTCAGCAGGAGTGAAATGGTAAGAAATATTATACATCTGTTTCAAATTTGGCTGTGACCTAACAGAGGACTGTCAATGACAACATACTCACTTCACAATTCTTCTTGGCAAAATTGTTTTAATGCCCTATACCTAATAGTGGCACTAGGCACATACCTATTTTTCTAGCTGAAAATGTGTCAGTGACAAAGTAATGGTCACTAAAGATTTGACAATCAGTAAATCAGATGAGCAATAATCCAGACACATTGCTCAAATCCATTTTAGTAACCAATGTTCACTAAAGAGATTATGGTCAGACTTCAGACTAGCAGGAGTAGCAATAAAGTGGACAAAACAGTAATCTGTTGAAGTGCTGTACAATTGGATATATCACTGGGTTTTTTGATAGAAGTTAAAAATCACACAAAAAATGCATTGGCAGGACTGAATGTGGCAGAGTATATTTGAAAGTATGCTGTTGATAGCTGCAGAGGTTGTTGGAGTGGTATCCATAGCATAGCAACTCTAATTTTAATGAAAATACACTCATGTGCTATTGCATTTGTATCACATGCACTTGTCTTAGATGATACAGTGATGAATTTACAATTTTTGTTCCAGGTCTATGGCCTTGAAAACATGACACAAGCTAAGTCCAGCATTAGGAATGGAAGCCACCTGGATTAATCAATGACTCTGTAATCCCAGCATTGTAAGGCATTCCATTACTCTACCAAATTTCTACACCTGAATAGTTATTTTATAAGTTGTTAAAATTTTATTCGTAATTCAAATGTCATTCTTACAAGTAATTTCAAACCACTATCTAGCCAAAGGGTGTCTAAATAATATAGAATTAAAAGCAATAGTACCGACACAATAATCCTGAAATATACAACTACCTTCTGAACTCTGTTTATATACTTTATACAAACCAGTAGGTCTACATATTTGGTTGACACAATTATATTTTGCACATATTCATTACATTTTCACACAAAGGTACACACATTAACAGAAAAGAAAACAATCTTTATGATTTTTTTTCTTTACATGTGTTTCACATTACATATATGTTTTCTTTCTTTTTAACAATTGTCTTTCACTCCAACATTAAATAAATTGCACACTTCCTGCCTTTTGTTAAACCTCACTCTTCCTCCTGAGCATTATTCTACATGTACTGCTCCCACAAATTGCAAATGTTTCTATGTAATTTGCTCATTCCATTCCAAAGGTCTTTTATCTACTTTACAGTATTCAGTCCATCAGTTTTAATTGGTTTAGAGTTTGATTTTCATTTTCTAGTAATTGCCTTTTTGGCAGCCAATACAATTAAGCATAGTATGGCCTTACTATGTCTGTGCAATTCAGGTCTGGAGTCACAGCTCAAAAGCATAATTTCTTTAGTTGCAGACATTTACTCTCCCAAAATTTTTGACTGAGTACTCAGTAAGGATTTTTTTAAAAAAATGCCAGATCATTACAATCCTAAAAACATGTTCACAGTTACCTCTCTCTCTCATCACACCTCCAGCAGAGGATACATTCTCTGAATTTTGCTTGAGGTATAAAACACCAATGCAAACATTTCCAAGCAAAATATTAAACCTTCTGAACTTTGTTGCTTACTTGGTGGGTCATGTATATGAACATTAACTGCATGGCTCGAAAATATTAATTCAAATTACATAATCCAAACACCTTTCTCTGTGGGGAAAATTAATTTACCCACGTTAACCTTTGCCCTCTTCCCCTCCCAAATAAATTCCTTCACTTCTTTATTAACTGTGTTATTTGTAGTATTTTGTGTGTGTTATACATATGAGTCGTATATGTGTAGCTCTGAAGGATTCCTTCAAATATGGTAATCCTAAACTATCTTGTTTGAGAGAAACAACGTATCCAACTTATCTCTTGCCCTCTTTCCCTCCCAAATAAATTCCTTCAGTTCCTTATTAAGTCTAATCCACATAAAAATATTCCTGACCTGCGTATAATTTAAAGGGAATAGAAACATTTCACTGCTCATACCTTAATATCTGTATCCATAATCAAGAGTTTCCAGTTTCTCAACTTTTGTATTATATTTTAGTCTCTTCTCACAGATCCCTAGCTAACCATAATATAATCCTTTTTAATCTATATATTAAATACTTTATCTTATCATGTCCCCATAAATATAGGTATTGCTGAACCAATTCACGTGTGGGTATATAGTTTACACTTATAGCCTTTGTTTTATCTTCATTAGTGTTATATCCTGAAAAGAAATTAAACTGTCTCAAAATGTTTCAAAACATTGAAATGACCATTTCTGGATTTATAAAGTACAAAACAATATTATCTGACTGTACTTGACTTTTGAAAGATTGTGTCTGTGGAGCTTTTCTTCCCAGGCCTCTGCTGAAAATGGGTACTTTCTGGCCCACTCAGATTTTCACTATAAACAAATGTCAAATAAAAAAAAATAAATAAATAAATTAAGCTCACTTTTCTTGATTACCATACCAGTTATATCCTTGAAATTTTTAGTTTCTTATTTTCCTTGCCAATGGCTCTACATATAAAGCATATAACAAAGGGGAAGAAGACACCCCTGCCTGGGTCTTTTTCAAACACAACTTGCTTCCACCCTTCATATATCATTTTAATTAATCTTATCATTCTATCAGTTTTGGAAACACCTTTGCTGTTCTCTTAGTTAGTATAGACAAAAATGCTTTATAATCATGGTTTAAAATTGCAATGGGTCTATATGAAACTAAGTCTGAATGGTGTTTGCTTTCTTTGCTAATACAGCCACCATAACTTTCTTCCAAAATGCTGGTGCTCCCCCTTTTAAAAATACTTATAAACAAAACCTTCAAGATCTTTATCACTTTCTTCCCTCCTGACTTTCCATCTTCCAGACTTTCACAGGAATTATATCTGTTCCTGGAGAATTCCCTGGTAGTTGGTTATATTATCACCATTTTTATCTCAACTCTTTCTACCTGAATAATTAACTGTTTAGTCTCATCTTCATCTAATCTTGGCATGATTAATTCTTCCATAAATATTTCCATTTGTGCCTTTTCTTGGTTTCCACATTTATCTGCTTTATACACATTTTCATAACATTTCTGAAATATCACTCATAGTGCTATAAGATCTTTGGTTATTTATCTTGTCATAGGTTCCCCAAGTTTGGCAATAGCCCTTTCTACTTTCTGTTGCCTAAGTTATTATGCTAAATGTTTTGTGTTCTGGAGTTCTTGTCAAAAAATAGTTGCTTAACAGCAATCTTTCATACCTCATGCATATTATCTAAATACTTCCTTACTATCCCTTTAGTACGCTAAAGTTGCTCCTCTTCTTGTTCTGAGATTCCCCTTATTCTGCAATACTTTTAACCTTTGTCATGTCCTCTTAATAATTCCTATTACTTATGTCCTTTATCTCTTTTATTTGTACCCGGTTTTTAAGCCTCATTTTCATTTTGTCTCACTCGCTAGCTATCTTGTCTGATGAAATTTCTTTCTTCCCTAGTAACGCTTTAATGATTTCCACTATACACTCCATAAATTCTACTCTTTTTAACAAACAAGTAGGAAAGCATCAGTGTTTCATTTTTACTTCATTACCCTGCATCACTTTCTGACACAATTTTGTCAGGAGCAACTCTTTCTGCTGGTATGACTGCATCTTTATTAATGATGGTTTTGGCTGCTTTCACAAGGCTAAGCTAAAGATCTTAATTTTTATTGCTGCATAATCTGAAATTGTTACTGTATGTATGCCAAAGCTTTCAAATAAATATACATAACCTTGGTGCTGCGGTAGCGTTGTTGCCTCACAGTTAGACGTTGCCCGTTCGACTCTCAGTTAGAGCGTCTTCTGTGTGGCGACATGCGTGAATGGGTGTTCCTTCGTTGAAGGTTGTGCGTTAGGCCCGGCAAACCAGCACGTAAAACTCTACTGCCAATCATTAGCGGACCGGAGTTCCGCTGTGGCGAACCCTAACCGGGAAAAAGCCGAAAGACACACACACACCCTTGTTAATTAAAAGTTCTAATGAGTCTAGCCCAGTTATTTTTACCTTGAGGAAATACGTGTAAATTCTGCGTTCCTTCTACTGAATTCACGTCTGACATACCAAATATTCCCATACACTTCTTCAGAAATCTACCCTCTTCTGTTATATTTTCACATGTAAGTCCACTGATATATCTTCACTAATGCAAAGCAAGTTCCCGTCACCACCCATAAATAATATTCCCTGCTAAAATTTTCTTAAGCTCCATAATGGCAGTTTTTGGTGGAACATAAATACATGCCAGTATAATCCTCCTCTCTTGCCAATAGCCCCTTAGTACTACAAATCTACCATTACTCTCCATTTTCCTCTTCTACCTCTTTTTGAGCCCCTTGAGCAATCAGTATTATTACTTCTCCTCTCCCTTTGCCTGTATATAAACCTTGCTTTTGTGCAGGTTTTGGCTTAATTGCTCAGAGTTGCTCATCGTTTGGTGACTGCGTCAGAGAGTTCCAGTGAATCTGCTTACATCTAAGCAATTCACTGCTAAAAAAGATGAAAATAAGTATTATTTTGCACTTCTGTCGATAATTATGATGCCTTTTATTAGTTTCCTGTGATATTTGCTGTATTTATGGCCCTTTAAATAATAAAAAGACTGTACTGTTCTACTGCTGCTTTAAATACGTATTACATCGTATCAGATAGTTTCAGGGCTGTTGTCTCTAGATTGTGTGGTCTTCTTACACATGGGCTCCAAAACCAGCCATTTTACATTAAGAAGTTTTTTTTCTGCACTCTTGTGGCAGAAGTGTGCTGATCTAAACCTATCTGAGTTGTGGATTGCTGGTGGAAGGCTTATTGTGTGATTTCCTTATTGGTAGTTAACTTAAAACATGTTCCTTTTTGCCTGTATATAAGTCTTTCTTTTGTGCAAAGCTGCTGTCTATGTAGTAGTGGTTAGACGTGTGCTGTATAGACACAAACCCCCTGAAGATAAAATTTCTCTAGAATAACTATCACTGAAACCATACCCAGCCCCATGCTGCTCTAGAAGCAACTAATTTGCGCACTGAGCAGCATCTTTCCATTGGTTAAACTACTACTAGCACAGTCCAGTCTAATTAACCCATTCCTCTCTCTGATAAAAGCCACAGCAAAAACTTGATATCATGAATGGGTAGTTTCCTACCATCTCTGTGGCCAGCCTGAAGGACATGGGCATCCTGAGGCAATGTAGCAATTGTCTCATGTATACTGACAACCACTTAATCCTGAAACAAACAAATGCTATATGTGAGAGATGTAGTTATACTATGAAAATGGAAACAAGACTCTCACATACAGATAAATTAAATGCAAAACAGGTTGTCAGCACATACACATCACTTCCCACACTAAATAAGGATTTGACACATAAACCCACATATGTGGAGTTTCTCACTAGTAACTTACCAGCACCTCAGAGGCCTCCCAGATGCTACCTTCAAAACAAATACACACAACAAAGTAAACAACCACAACACATAATAATACACACACCAGTTCCTCAGCAAACAAGTCCATAAGGCGAAACATCGCAAAACCTAACATACTGGTCAAAGCAGAATCCATAGCAAGACACGTGGCTGTCCCCCTCACCAGGCTGGATAAGGAGAAGGTTATGGTTAGCTGCCTGAATCCATCAGATCATATAAGCACCCAAGTCACTCAGCCACAAGTACCACTATGACTCTGTCACAGTCCATGTGGATGTGAATCACCGAAGACATACCTCCCTGAACTATAGTAAGAGAAGCATGATTGAGCTTTCAGATTATGTGCCACAGGCAGATATGAGCCTACCTTTGAGTAGCATTCTACCTTCACCAAGGATGATGCCACAATACAAACAAAAAATGGTTGACTTTAACAATTGGCTTAACTTTTGGTGCCAGTCCAAGGGGATCCAATATTTGTTAGCCTGGGAGGACATGATTGACAGGCCACACTATTTTGCCAGAGATGGTCTTCACCTATCTCATCTAGGCTTTTGGATACTGGCAAAGGCTTTAGCCACCCCTATAGTGCCTTTTTGAGCAGTGTCAAAATAACCAACCTACTAATGTAACAAAATATTCTCTTGATAAGCTTAAGATACTGTTGTTTAATGCTAGGAGTTTAAACAAGAAACTGCACTCCCTAGAAGCACTCCTCACATGCAATATACTGATGTCTACACAGTCACTGAGACTTGATTCAAAATTGCAGAAAGCACCCTAGCCGTGCAAGGTTACAACACCTTCCATACATTTAGACCACCAACTGAGCAAGAAAGAAACAAAAAGAGGAGGTGCTTCCATCTTCATAAAAGATAATTACACCTCAAGACTGGTCAAACAGTATAACTCTCTCAAGCTACTCCATGTCCAACTAACCATTGACAAAAATCCCCTACCACATCATTGCTAGCTATAGGTCCTCTACCATGAACCATGAAAAACATACCACATACCTGGAGTCACTCACCATGCAGTCCAATACCTCACTCATGGGTGATTTTAACTACCCTACCACTGACTGGGGGAACATACACAACCAATAACATGCAGGCTCAGAGGTTCTTGGACTTTGCCATTGTAAATGCTCTGGAACAGCTAGCTGGACTAGGTGCTCAAATATCCTTGACATAATACTCACTAATATGGGGGAGCAGTGCATCCCTCTGTGTAATGTCCTCTTTGGTAAGATTGGACCACAAAATGGTCTCTCTTTGAATAAGTATAAGGCCAGATACCCCACCAAGCTCAAAAATACTAAAGAATTTCACCAAGACAAATTACCTCCTACTAAGTGATGGCATAAGAAATTTCAAAGCTCAACCAAATCCAGACAACACAGAATCCTGTGCAGAGGTGTCCGCCAATGCCCTCTATCACCACTTAAGCAGTTCTACAGAATTGGCACTACCAGACTGGATTACACCCAGGTCATGCCAGAAAAAAAGCCTCCCTGGTATAAAAAGGCTATAAAACAAAAGAAAGAAACTAATGTCCAAAAATAGCCGTGAACAGGCACAGCAGAAGAAGAAATCCCACACTAGTCTAAACAAACAAATCAGAAATCTAGGCATGTCCTCAAAAGCAAATTATGAAGCAAAAATAGCTTCCCAAGCCAAGGAAAATCACAAAGCGTTTTTTAAGGAAGTCCAAAATCTTAAGGGGAATACCCAGCTATATGCAGAGCTGGTTGTATATGGCACTGCCCATACTCACAGAACGTAAAACAGGATCCAGAAGCCCAAAAAAACAAGAACCAAACAGCAAAACACCTCTGGAAACCAACTGCAGCAGAGACTACCCCTTCTATGGAACAAGCTTCCCATTCACAGGAAGCAATGCCATTCCCTTACCCTGTTCTAGTGAAACCTAGATCAATAGATAGGCAATCATAAACTTACTCCTGGGGTGGCACCCATGTCCCTAATGGACAGAGACAGTCAGTATTAGATATCATAGTATAGGGCCACACCTCTGTGAATTTTGTTCCCCTAGCTATTGAAAATTGGGAAACTCTGGTTAAATATGGCTAGGCTTCTGTTAGTCTAGTAATTTCCTATGGACTTATGATATTCTGCTGTTTGTCAATTTTGAAATCCTTTCTTTGTCAGATTCAAATTTATTTTGATTTAAATGCATCTCCAGCAGGTTTTCTATTTACATCCTAAATTTCTTAATATAATTCAACAGTCTTTATTTTTTGTCTATACCTGTAAGACCATTTACATTCCATGATAATACAGAGAAGGCTATGTGACACAAATTTGCAGAATGAAATAGTGACTAACCTGGAGTCAAAAACTGTTTTTTTGTGAATCCAGAATGTTAAGGATTATCGCAGATTAAATTTAGTAAATGAGACAAGCATGGCAACAAACAGACAGGCAGCATACCTGCATAGATGCCCTAATAGAGATGGAAGTTGAATATAAAATCTATTACCCATATGGGTGAAAGACAGAAAAGGAAACGTGTGCTCCACAAGCTGCAGGAATAGCCATGACATAAATTCTGGACCATATTTGGTAAGAGCATCAATGTGAGCATGGCAGTGGACATGCCAATGGATGTAACAAAGCCAAGCATGTATTTGTGATGTGTCCGTCAAAGTGAATGCAAGGCAAGCAGCTCATAAACAGAAGCAGTATGCAGAGATTTGACAGGCAAGACCATGACTCAGGAACCCCCCAATTCTACAAAATGGGTTCATCATAGGGATCACTTCTTGTTTGGAAAAGCAGTTACGAGGCAGGCAGCTTTTCATTGAAAAGTCATAATACAAGAAGAGAAGTGAAAAGTAAATGTAGAGAACTCCGCCAAGGAAAGCATATAAGCTTGGTAGTAACATTAAATAGAGGCATCAGCAAGCAACACAATCACATCACAAAACAAAAACAGGCCTTGTAGTACAACACCATAGCAACATCTCACGCAATCAAGGAATGTGGCCATAAAAGTGGAAGCAATGGTGCATCAACACTGCAGGGTCTACATACTCAGATGGTGGGCCAATGCCCACAAATAACTTTGTATATCCATATCAGCCCTGGAATGTACAGGCCTGACTATTTTGGCATTCTACTACTGCCATTTAGCATTCTTGATAGACGGTGGGCTTCCTAGAAGCAGAACTTTATGCAAAGTAGTTACTGCAGGCCAATGTGCTGGGTAAAGCACAAAGATCAAAGTCTCCTGTGCCAACCTTCAACACTGTTCTGTCCTTGTCAGATCCTCCATAGCTAAACTGTACACTGACCAAAAGGTTGGTGGAAAGATGGGTGGCTGACGCCATTGATGGTGTATACATATTAAGTGTCACATGTGCTCCTGGATGGCCCATCACATAGTTGTCACCAAACCATCTGAACAGCTTCCAACTGCAGTCTGAAACCCTTTTGCAGAGTCCAGTGTATGCCTCTGGAATGTTAGCTGGTAGCAAGAATGCCAAGCCGAGCATTTACTCCTCCTCTAGCTGGTACTCTGGTTCTGAGCCAAATAATCTGTCCTGAATAGAAGAGATGGCCCCTTAACCCTGCAGCAGGAAACACACTCCTAGCAGTGTTGTATGCTGTTCTTTCAAAATCCATGATAATGTGCACTGGATTTACTTACAGTCCCACATTCCAGGCCATGCTTACAATTCAGCTCAACACATCTTCATAGATATCCTGGACGTGGCTTGACATCAGAACAAATATAAGTGGCAAACACCTTCTGCTTTCTCCCATAAATACACTGCCATGTATAGTGTATAGTTGCTGGTATACTATTGTATGGGTTGTGAATGTACCATCCATCATCCAGACCTAGGACACATACAGGTCATGCAAGTTGCCCTCCATAGTGAGAAGAATATACATGGTAGTAGCATCGTCCATCAGGATGCTTTTCATACAAAAAGAGACATTCTGTAGGGGAACATCATCAATGGTGATACTACCCAGGGTGGCATGTATCTTCTGTGGCTGTGTACATAGTTTTCTTTGATGCCTATGTATCATTTGATGCAAAGATGGCCACTTTGATTGCATCACTTGCTTCTCAAGGCTTGTTTGTGAAAGATATTTTTGTATGATCACCTCCAGTGTGTCCTTGGATGAAGTAGCCTCATCCCATACATAGCTCAGGAATTTAGCCCTCTGCACTTCACCAGCATATGGTGCACGGTGATGACCAGAGCTTTTTGTAATTCTTCCCCCCTTTTGCAGTATTACAAGTGATCGGATGACACCTACATGCCATTGTGCTTTTCATATGAGAACACCAGGACAATTTAAAATTGTAGCACCTCTCCCAAGAGTAAAAGTATCCATTGATATGTAGCATGGGCTCATCCCTTCTGGATGCCATTGCTTCATACACTGCCCCCATAGACCTGGGAGTACAATCCTTAATATCTTTCACCTCATTCTCTTTTAACTTTCTTCCTCTGGGCATGGTTTTCCTAACTTGTGTCCTCTTATTGGTCCAGTGACCCTTTAAATGCATGTTCTGATTAGTTCTTGGTGACAAGCCACCTTTTGCAATGCAATCTTCCACCACACATCACTGCCTGACCTTTCATAATTGTGCTTTACACGTGTAGGCCATTTTGGGGAGACATTGTTTAATTTCTAGAAATCGGGCAATGGAACTCATTCATGATGGACTGTGCTGTGAAACTGCATAGGTAAACCTGTGGACAGAGTAGAAATTATGACAGAAAGCTATTATGCCTGCCTGTTATACATGACAGTTCTTTTGAATGTGTATTTTCAACTTTTGGCTTACATGCACACACTTATGTTTGGTAAGCTGATATTTTATGCAGTTGTTTCTTTTCATTTCCATTTAAACATATGTCACATTTCTAAGACTTTTTGCTTCAATGAAATCACTAAAATAAAAGAACTAAACACATTTACAAAGCCACTATTCCCCTTTAGATGAAAGCAAACATAAAAATCTAAAAATCTGTGTACATTTTCAAATTATGAGATTTTTCCCATCCAATAGAGGCCATTGCTCCAAATTGACAGCTGCACTCACAGATATTATGTAATCTAAAATTAAGAGTACCCATGCTAAAGAACATATTACAGCCAATGTTCCCACTTACTCTGATTGCTATCTGTTCTTTTCTTATATCTATTCCCCTCCTGGATTTGAAAAACAGCCTGCATGTTTTCAGTAGCATTAACGTTTAGCCCTAAGAAAAAGTACACTGGCTACATTGAATTAAATAAACTAAAATGTGCATTGCTCTGTGAAATGCTTTAAAGTATTTAGGCTGCTGGAAAGGCTCCTACTTTTTATTAACTTCCCAAAGTTTCAGACTTATTTTTCACTGAATCACTTGCCACTATACTTTTAAATGTTACATTTTTTTTCTCAGCAAAGAGTGCTCAGAACTCACAAGATTAATTTCTTGCTTTATCATGCAGACATCTCCAAATAAAAACAGTCAACAATGAGATAATCAAAGGTTAACAACTTTGACGATGTGTGAAAGAATCTTTGTAAATTTCACTCAGAAGACAATGTACAGACTTCCCCTTACCAACTGCCCACACCTGCAGGCTTGTCTCACATTGACAACATTTGCTAATGAACAAAAACAAGCTAATAACTTTGTAGATGCAGCAAGAAACTTAAATTTGCTAATGGACAAAAACAAGCTAATAACTTTGTAGATGCAGCAAGAAATTTAACCATTTCCATACCTTCCATCATTCGGTCTTAGTTTTTAAGTCCATTTGCTTAAAAATAAAAAAAAATGTGTCTATAATTAAACCAGTGACAATACCATAGACATCCATTCCTGTAAAACAGAGGTAATTATTATCTTAACTCTATTATAATATGATCAATACACTTTTATGCCATACACCATCTTAGCATCCCAAGATCACAACATTATATTAACTTTAACTTGCTTCTGTCCAGGCCTTCTTATCTTATTACAGTGTAAAGCTTGTATATCTTACAACTAAAAAAAGTAATTGCTTGCTTTAATATCTCTAACATATACAGCAGTTACTGATAAGATTTGTCAGGCTCACATTTAGAATACCCTGAATTTACACTATACAAAACCAATTTACAATATAACATTCAATTTACATCATGACAATTTTTATATAAATATTAATAAAAATAAAACTGTTTACTTACAGTTACTTCTTAATTCCACCCATTGTCTTTCTAAGTATTAATGACATAAAGTGGTGTGTACTCTATAGAGTTTACCCACAAACACAATTCCAGTATTTCTCAGCCATTTTTCCTGCAAAGCCATACTTCACATGCCTGTTCCTATATCTAGTGGGATTCATGCTTTATGGTCTCCAATATATTCACTATTTGCAGTGCTGGTCTTCTTCCTGAGCATCTCCATCCCCCAATGTCAGACTCTGGTTCAAGTCCAAGGTACTCCTGATTCTCCTAGTCAGCTATTTTGCTTTTTCTGTCTCTCAAGCATTTTCTTTTGGAATACTGGAAAAGGTTTCACTAGCAAAGTCACTCTCTGTGCTTTGGTGTCAGAAGAGTGAGAAGCAGAGTCCCCTTCCGCTTGCTGTCTCACTTTTGTTTCCTAACCTTTCTTTATTCCCTTCTTAGCCTGTTCTGCATAAAAAATGTATTTGATCCTCCAGAAACAAATCTGATGACAGCTGAATATAGTAACATGAATTTCATATCTTCATCTCTACATTCCCTGATTGCTGAAATAAACTTGCTTTTTTTTCTGCCTGGTCTACAGTGAATGATCATTTTTCTCAATCACTCTGTTGTCTGCAAATTTAATGCTTTTCCCTTCTGACACAATTTTGCAATGAGCAATTCTTTCCCTGGCATGACTGCATCTTTATTAATATAGGTATTGGCTGCTTTGTCATGACCAAGTCTGGAGTATAATGTCACTCCTGTTGCTTATACGTACCTTCATTATATCAATTAAATCTGTTTCTTCCAATTTCTCTGGTACAGCAGAAAATATCAGGTTTTCTCTGCATGCTCTATCTTCTAACTCTACTATTTTTTAAAACATCTCTGATTGAGAATCCTCATGCTTATCCAGCCTTTTCTTGACTTCATCCTCTGATTTTTGTAATTGTATCAGTTCAACTAAATAGCTGGTTAAAACTCCTATTTTCCAGCCGTTTTTTGTTTGAGTTTTTATATTCCTTTAGTGTTTCATTTATTTTAAATGTCTCTGCGTGCACGTAATTTACTGTTGCCTCTAAATTACTGGAATCCATCTCCTGTACCAAAGCTAAAATTTGGTGTGCTTTTTTGCTGAATACCTGCAGGATTACTAGCCAGTATTTTTTCTTCTCCTTTTCTGTTTGACTTTTTCTCAGCTTATCCAAATTTCATCTTGCTGGCATGCAGACACTGTAATTAAGAGCCAATGAATGACTGTTACCCACCTTAGTTTCAATGGGTCATTTTCACAATTTCTATTTTTTTTCACATTGGAAAAACTCAAATCAACTTGTTGATCAGTCTGTAGCCACCTTGGAAGTCCAACAGTTAACACAATTATCAAGATATAATTTGATGGATTGAAATGGTACTTCTAAATAAAATTGTTTGAAGTTTGTAAAAAATGCAGTGCATATATTTACTGCACAACAGGTCATGTATACATATGATAAATATACACACAATCATATACAACAGGACTTCCATGTAAAAGTGAGATGTAACACAAACTGAGAAATCACAAAGCAGGCTGGTGTTACAAGAAACAAGGATAAAATATATTCTTAAGCGCTTTAGTCACAGATTACAGTTGACTTCTTCAGAAAAAACAGAGTGCCTCCACCCCACTCCTTAAATATTCATTACAAACACATTCCAAACCAATTTGTAAAAAATACCTTAGGCATTTAAACATACAGACTCCCTATTTGCTCCACAATTATACATGCAAGATAAAAACAAACTAACTATAAAACATGATTCAACATATACTTTAAACTTAGTATTTTGACAAAAATCATAAAGTGGACAATTGAGGAAAAAAATCAACAATTAGATAAAAAAATTAGATAAAAAAATCAGCTTTTAACTTCAAAAAGCTGGTTATTGAAACCATTTCATGTCCTAAACAACAATGCTTTTCATTTGAAAAAGCAGGCTGGTACCTTCAGGATGACCTAGTGGTGAAGAAATGCTGGCTAGAGTAGAGAAACAGAAGGGGAAGTACACATTCTTAAAACAAAGACAATAACAGTAATTTATATCATACAGAGCAATTCGAGTATGCATAAAAAAGAGCTCATGTGTTTTGCAGAATGGATGCCTGAAAAAAGTGTTAAATAAGGATATAGGCTTAAGAAGGCCCAAGGAGGTTTGGAAAGATAATGGTAGCATCACAAAAGATAGAAATATATGCACAGCATTAAATAAAGCAAATTAGACAAGGCAGTAACAAAAAGGAAGCGATATACTTTAAGTAAGTAATCAAAAAAGAAAAGCTGTGGACAAACGGAATATCTGAGATTGTCTCACTGAGCCAAGGTATGAATGAGTTTATCATAGTCACCAGTTAGGGAACGCAATGACAAGGTAGTGTTTCTATGTGAAGGAGAAAAAAATACTGGTAGGAAGTGCCAATGTACAAATAAACGTCTTAACATAAACATTGAGTCCATGTAAGGACTGCCTGACTTAAACAGTGTTTCTGCAAATTAAAATGCAGATCTACCTGATTTGTTTTCATGCTTTGTTTCCTAGTGTTGTATTAATTAGTACCTCACTGGTTCATGTTTAAATTCCTGCTATGTGATATACCTTTACAGGAGCACCATAGACACAGACACACTCACATGTTTATGTATGTGCACAGGTATACACACACAAAACAGATGCACCACATTTTTTGCAGTTTGTATATCCTTCACTGTTTGCTGATGCATTATGACCCTGCTGCTCCAGCTTTTCATTTACTCTCCCTTTTGAGATGTTTTTTTGACATGATGTCATTTCTGAGCCCAGTTTTGTTTAAATGTTTTCACAGGTCCTTATTATGAATGTTCTGTACACAATTTAAGTTGCAACATTTACCTGCATTAATTTCATCTTTATGCCCCTTAGGTGAATTGTAATAATGTTTTATGTATCATCGAGTAATTGAGAATGCTTTTAGTAGAGCTTATTTGACCTAAGCTCAGCTCTAACTGTGCAACCTATTATCTATCACATATTGGCAATCCTTTTTGGCCACATATCTTACAGGCCTAATTTTTTTTTTTATCTGGAAGTGTTTTTGAGGTCAAGATCGTACCCCTGGGTGTAAATATCTTTGAAATGTCAGGACTCCCTTCAGTGAATCCCAAAACGCAGTGATTAAATGGCCAAAAAAATGGACTTGCATACCAAGTGTAAGATAAACATTTGTCAGAGTATTCCTTTTTCTCTTAGGCATGTCGACCTTGGAGTGGTTATACACACACGTACATATAAATATCTGTATATATATATATATATATATATATATATATATATATATATATATATATATATATAAATGTATAGACAATGTCTATAGATATATAATTTTGAGGGTGTGGGGAGATCTGAGTTTAAAAGAGAAAGTGAAGGTCGATATTTGCTCTTCTGCATGTTTGCTCTTTGTTTTTTAGTGTGTTGGCACTCGGTATTACCAGTGCTGACATTTCAGTACGGAACCTAACCTTTCTAACAAGCTACATTTATTTATTTATTTAAAGTTGTTGATTGTGAAAGTCCGATTAGGACAAAGCCTATTTTCAGCGTAGGCCCAGGGAGAAACACTCCAGACGCATGTCTTTGGAATGTGGGAGGAAACCGGAGTACCCATGAAAAACCCAAGCAAATGCAGGGAGGACATGCAGACTCTGCACAGAAGGCACCCCAGCCGAGAATCAAACCAGAGAACCTCTTGCTTTCAGGTGACAACATTAACTGTTGCACCACTGCACCACCCATTTATAAAGAGAACATTTTTTTTTAATGGTGTCATGCAAAACATTTTTCATAGCCATCCACAGAAACAATAAGCACTGTTGACCTAGTATTCATTCCCATATTCAGCCTCACTTCTGACAGCTCTGAAGTGACCCACTGTCCATGGGGCTAAAAATTATGTACTTCTAAATACTGAATACCTTGCAATTCAGCTTCATCATCAATCACAAGTTCTAATTCAAAGTGCTGTCTGGATAATCTGTCTTACACACTGCCAATGATTTTAAACACATTTGTTTGCATTTGATGTTTGTCACTCTGCCATTTACACATGCTGCCAATGTGGACCAGTTTACAGCACTTTATATAAAGTCTTTCCTTTGAGCCTGCACTCATTGTAATGCTAAAATTTGCCACATCAGAAATCTGGTATCCTCCAAATAGGTTTGGTAATAATAGCTCCAGCAGTTCGTGCTGCTGTTCAATGACATCTTCTGCAGTGCTTTCATTGGACACTGGGCTTTGTAATGATTCACAGTTAAATCTAGTTTCATAGGTTCACAGGTAGGTACTAGGCTATTGGTCCCAGGGCCTATGTAAGACTAGCCATAAAGATTCCCTGGCTTTAGCCACTCAAAAATGTATTTACTGTGCCCCTGTCTAGCAGAGCCACAGAAGTGATCCCTGGGGTAAATTTCCTATTTCCCATCCAGTTGTCCAGATTTTTCTTAAAAAGGGTCAATGAGGTTCTTTGTTTAACATGAATGGGCAGCTTGTTCCAGAGTATGGGAAGTCTCTGGGATAGGAACCTATCCCTCCAGCAAGTTCTGTTTATTGTGGTGACAAAGTTAAGGTTCCTGGAGTGTGTGGCCCAAAGGGATTGGGATTTTTCTAAGTGTAGCATGTCCAACAGCTCTGGGTTTAACATGGTTTTGTATGTTAGGCAGAGATCGCCACTGAGTAGGTGATATGTGTTGGAGTAGAGCTGGAGTTTCTTAAGACGGTCTGCATAGGGCATCTGTTTGAGGCCAGTGATCCTCTTTGTGAGGTATTTCTGCGGTCTTTCCAGTTGTTGCAAATGTCTTGTGAGGTACATCCCAAATGGGGCATTGTACTCTATATTAGGTCTAATGAGGGCTGAGTAGAGGGGACAATGACCTCTTTTTTTCTGGATGAAAAACCTTTTGTGATGAGGTGTGCCACATACAAGGACTTCCTGACCACTGTGGCTATGTGATTATCAAAGAAGAGACTACTGTCTACCTGTGCCCCTAGGTCTCATATCACACTTTCAGTGTTGAGTGGACTACTGCCTGTGTGGTAGTTTGTTGGCACAGGGTTTTCCCCAAAGGAGATGACTATGCATTTTTTGGCATTGACTTGTGGCCGTGGCTTTGACACCAGACATTTGTCTCAGCGAGGCCCTTTTGTAGAATGTCCACATCCTTAGGGGATTCAATAATGGCTCACAGTTTGCAGTCATCTGCAAACTTTGTTAGCCATAAGCCCTCTGTATTGGCTTGGACTTCAGGGAAGTAGATGCCAAACAGGAGGGGACCCAGGACTGAACCCTGTGATACACTTGTCACTGGCCTGGAGACAAATTTGGAATTGGCTACTTTCACAGTGTGGGTTCTGTCAGTGAGCCAGTTAGCTATCCATCATGTGACATAGGGGTTTATGCCCAGTTTCATGAGTTTATCAATAATACTAGAGTGGGACATGGTGTCGAAGGCCTTGGCAAGATCTGGGTAAGCTGTGTGAACTGCCTTACCCTTGTCCACGGCTTTGGTGACTGCTTTAAAGAAGTCAATCAGGTTTAGAAGACATGATCTACCTTTCACAAATCCAAACTGGGTGTGGTCCAGAGTTTGCAGGTTACCTATGTCTTTGTTTATAAGTTCCTTGATGATACGTTCCATGGTCTTGCAGATCAGACTCATCAGGCTGATGGGTCGGTAGTCCTCGGGGTCTGTGATGGATCCCCTCTTGTGGAGTGGGATCACCGTAGCTGTGCACCATTCAGTAGGCACAAAACCTGTAATGAGGCTATGACTGAACATGGTACTTAGGTGGGGTGCCAGTTCATTTTGTAGTTCATGCAGAACACAGCCTGGTATGTTGTCGGGTCCCATGGATGCTGTATTTTTGGCTCTGGTGAGTGCATTTTTCACCTATGTGGCAGTGATTACAGGGACTTGACATTCATCCAGTATAGAGATGGGTCCTTTCGGGGGTGAGAGGGGGATGAAATTTGCACTCAACCTATCTGCAAGGATGATGGCGATATCAGTTGGTTCTGTATGTTTAGTGCCATTGTGCTGTAGCTCTGAGCAAATCTGAGTGTTGCCATTGAGCTTCTTGACATAGCTGTAGAATCCCTTGTGGTTGTCTTTAGAATCAGTGGTGATTTTGTTTTTGTAACTAGCTTTGGAGGATTTTATGAGGGATCTCAGCTTCTTACTCAGGCTAACAAGGGAGTTTTTCCAATCTTGGGATTTTACTCTTTTTTGCAACAGTTTCTTCCTTCTGTTGTAGAGTTTGTTAATGGCAGGGAACCACCAGATTAGCTTCTTTTTTTTGGAGGATAGTGTCTTGGTTCTATTGGGGATGGCATGGTCCATGCACTCGTGTATGTGTTCATACAGTACATTGATGTAGGATTCAGCAGTCGTAATACTACTTTCTGTTTGCATGGGTGTGCTGAAGTTAGCCACTTCTGTCTTAAGAAGCAGGAAATTGGCTTTGGAGAAGTTTTTTACTGTGGTTTCCTTAATACGGGGTGGGGGAGGAATGTGGATGTCTAGGGTGATTAGCTTATGGTCAGATCTGACCAATGAGGGGCTGACCTCTGGTGTGGAGCACCGATCGCCCATGTTGGTAATGACCAGGTCTAGGATATTGCTGCCCCTGGTGGGGGTCTGGATCACTTGATCCAAGGTGTTGGAATTTATGAATTCCAAAAAACGCTGTGCAAATGAGTTGGTACATGAGTTGTTTACCCAGTTAATAGTGGGGTAGTTGAAGTCTCCCAGTATGAGGGTGTTGGGTTGTACCTTAATATTTTCCAGTATGTTAAGAAAAGTGGAGTGGGAGTCTTGGGGCATGGTGGAGGATCTGTAGCAAGCTACAATTTGGATTGCAGTCTTGCCCAGTGTTAGTTGCACCTGGAGAATTTTGGATGCATTATGTTGGGCAAGTAGTCTTGAGGTGTGGATATCCTTGGTGAATATGGACACAGCTCCACCTCCGGTGTTTCGGTCCAGGTTAGATGGCCGAAAGGTGTGGTATGAATTGTAGCCTGGTATTGCAGGGGTGCTCTCTGGAGCCTTAAACTAGGTCTCTGTCACTACACTGATGTCAATGTTCTCCATTTTAAGGAGTGCCTCGAGTGAGTGCATTTTGAGGTTTAGACTTCTAGCATTGAGTAGCATTACCCTCAGATTTTGCTTGCTTGTACCAGTTACGGTGGTAATTTTGTCATTTGAACCTTGCCTAAAAAAGGCACTATGGGGGTGGCAAGAGCCATAGCCAGTATCCGGAACCCAAAGGGCAACAGGTGCAGGCCATCTCTGGCAAAGCATTGTGGCTTGTCGATCATGTCATCCCAGACTGACAAATACTGGATCCCCTTAGAATGACACCAGAAGTTTAGCCAATTGTTGAAGTCAATCATTTTGTTCTTGTACTGAGGTATCATTCTGGGTGATGGCAGGATGCTACTCAGGGCTAGGATCATACCTGCCTGGGCTACAAGATCCAAGAGCTCCTCCATGTCTCTTTTCATGTAGTCCAGGGAGGTACGTCTGAGGTCATTCACTCCAACATGAACAATGACAGAGTCACATTTGTACTTGTTGTGGAGTGACCTGAGTGTGTGCATTATGTGGTGGATCCTGGCACCTGACAGCCAGCTAACTGTAATCTTTTCCTTGTTTAGCCTGGCGAGTGGGACATCAGTGTGCCTGACTATAGAGTCACCTATGACTAGTGTGCTGGGTATGTTTTGCCTTAGGGGCTGTGGCACACTGGTTTTGTAAGTTGTCACTTGGGTTGTGTTGGGTGGTGTTGGCTGTTTGCATTTCAACTTCTAAGGTCTCTGTTGCTTGGGCAGATTTATTTTAAGAACCTCCATGAATGTAGGTGTGTGTTTCATGTTACTATATGTGGATGTAGGTTTTGAAGGATTATGTGATGTGTGTGGTATGGTGCGAGTGTTTACCTTATCCTCCTGACTAACTAGTCCAGTCTTAGCTGGAGAGAGCTTGGCTTCCAATTTGGCAATATAAGTGCATCTCTCACAGGTTGTAGTGTTAGGTGGTAGGAGGAGAGGGTTGTCTGTGTACATGAGGCAATTTCTACATTGCCTCAGGATGCCCAGATTCACCAGGTTGACAGGAGAAAACACCAGGAGCTGACCCTTGGACATGCCTCGATAGGTACTTATTTATTTAAGTAATAACTATTTAAGTACTAACTGTTTTTTTCTTACTTGGTAAGGAGAGTTGAGTGCTGTAGCTATTTATGGTCCATCTAGTGCTTACAACGGTTTCTAAGGAAGTGATGAGCTACGAGGAACAGGTTTGAGTGCTTAAATACTGAACTGGCTAGTTCTAAAAGAAAACTAGAAGAGCAGACTTCCTGGCGCCAGTAATAGTTTAACCCTAGTTAAAAGGCGCTGCGAGATGTGCAAACCCGTGCAAACATAAGTTTTTAAACAGAAAGATGAAAGGGATAGAAATAGCCCAAAATGGCCAATAAAACTACAGATTCTGAGCTGAAATCACCCCTCCAGCGACAGATAGGCTGTTCAAAGCTCACCACTTTCACTGATGAACAGAGAAGCTTCCTTCTATCTTAGTGAGGTCTGGGTAACACAGAAACTACAAAACAGCCCAGAATTCAGCAAAATCTGAAAACCGGACTCTACTAGTTATAGAAAGGCAGGAAACAAGTAAAGAGATAGGATTTTTTTTTAAATTAAAACAGATACAGTAATACAAACACTTTCAAGGCAGAAAAATGGCTATCACACTTGAGTGTGTAGCCCACAACAGTTAAACAATTGAAAAACACTTAAAAATGATCAGTTAAAGTGCAACTAAAAAAAAAAAACAGTTCAAATAAGTTGCAAAGTTAATAACAAATGCTCGAAATAGTGCGGTTAGCGAAAATAAGCAATAAAAAGCAAAACAGAGGTACTTAATCCACTCAAAGTCTCTCTTTTCTCTCTCTGCTGCTGTAGAACTCTGCAGGACACCCAGGCAGGATCTTGCTGAGGTAATACAAGTGCAAAACCGGTGCAAACACAGGTTTTTAAACAGACAAATGAAAGGGATAGAAATAGCCCAAAATGGCCAATAAAACTACAGATTCTGAGCGGAAACCACTCCTCTAGTGACAGATAGGCTGTTTAAAGCTCACCACTCTTGCTGATGAACAGAGAAGCTTCCTTCTATCTTAGTAAGGTCTGGGCAACACAGAAACTGCAAAACAGCCCAGAATTCAGCAAAATCTGAAAACCAGACTCTGCTAGTTATAGAAAGGCGGGAAACGAATAACGAGATAGGATTTTTTTGCTTTTACTGAAAAGTAAAACAGACACAGTAATACAAACACCTTTGAAAAGTAAAACAGATACAGTAATACAAACACTTTCAAGGCAGAAAAATGGCTATCGCATTTGAGTGTGTAGCCCACAAAAGTTTTCCATATTTTAATTTTGTATATCATTCTGTATATCATTTTTTAAATCATTCACCAGCTTATCCTTCAGTGTCTTGAGCTGTAATTGCAATGTTCAGGCAGTGTACATTATTTTGCCATGTATTTAGATATGTGTCATCTTTTCTCTGATTTCTTTTAAGGCTCTAAACCATTCAGCTATTACGCAGGGATTTGGGTCAGTCTTGTTCTGTAAGATATACAGAATCCCTGGGATTCAGAAACATGCTTAGCACGACTGTAGGATGCCTATTCCACAATAGGCTCATAAAATGATGCAGCCTGAGGTTAATTAACAATTATCTAGGGGAAATTTGCATCATCATCATCATCATAATTTGCACTTCATAACGGAGGCAAAAACACTGACACTTCTAATTTTCAGCCCATAGCCATCCTATCCCCACTATCAAAAATCATGGAGAAATATATTCAATCCCAAACGATGTCCTATATGACGAAAAATAACCTACTAACCCCTACACAACATGGTTTCTGTCCTGGGCACAGTACCATCACTGCCCTCCTCTCCTTTCTAGACTCCATAAACCTTGCTCGCGACTCTGGCAAAATAGTTTCTACTCTGTTCCTTGACCTCTCCAAAGCCTTTGCTACCATTTCTCAACCCTTACTATTATCTCAACTCTCCTCTCTCAACCTCTCCCCCCACCATTACCTGGTTCACCAGCTACCTCTCTGAAAGACACCAAGCTGTCAAATGGAAAAACGCACTCTCTTCCTTTCTACACATCCCTACCGGAGTTCCCCAAGGTTCCATCCTAGGCCCCCTCCTCTTTAACATCTTCACTAATAACTTACACCAGTCTCTCTCCGATGCCGCACTAATTCAATATGCTGATGATTCGACCATTATTTGTACAGCAGCCATCCCCCCCGACCTACTTCTCAAAACTCAGTTAGCCTTCTCTAATACCAAATCATGGATGCATAGTAATCACCTCACCTTAAATGCCAATAAAGCCAAGTTAATGATCTTCTTGACATCCAAAAACACCAATAGAGACAAAAACTCTTTTTACAGTGACTGCTCAGAATAACAGCCCCATAGAAATAGTATCACATGCCAAACAGCTCGGTGTCATAATTGATGAAAATCTAAAATATGACATCCATATCCAAACTAATATCAAAACAACTCACCAAAAACTAGGTCTGCTGTATAGACACAATCATTACCTTACCCCCTCCACCAGACTCACCCTTACCTCTACTTACCTTCTTCCCTCTCTTATGTATGGCACCCCGCCCCCTATTCACTAATCTTCAACTAGGCTTACAGGCCAAGTTGGAAGCCTGTTACAATAAAATCTCCAAATTTGCCACCAACTCTAGAAACTCATTGCATCACTGTCTCTCTCTCTCCACTCCCTGAAATGGCTTGAACTTCCTAACTACCTCAAACTTCTTAGACTTACTACTGCTCACAAGCTCATATTCAAACCTTCTAGTTGTCCTTCTCTGTCCACCTCTTTAACCCCCTACATTCCCAACTGCTCTCTAAGATCAGAAAACCACAATCTTCTAAACATATGTAAGCCTCGTCGACCTCCTGGCCACCTACTATTATCCTGCTCCCTAGCTAAACTCTAGAATTCTCTCCTTACCACCCTTCAAAATACTCAGTCACTCAAACTTTAAAACTCCAATCTCACCTCCTTTCAAAGTGGGAATGTTCCTGTACCCCTACCACATAAACTCTAACACCATCTCCCATGCACTTTATACCTCAACCTTCTATCACTGTGCTCTCCTACCCTATACCTCATAAACTCCCCCCCAACCCACTCCCTTTCTCCACTATATACCACCTTTTACCTCTCCCATCTCTCCCTCTTCTCTCTGTCTTCTCCTCATAGTTCTAACTTCCAAAAAATAAATTAATTAATTAATTAAAGCTTTTTTTTATCTGTACATAAATGTTTTACTTACATGTTTGTTTTATCTGATATGCCTGTACGTTAAGTATGTCTACTAGACTACATGAATCTCAATTTTGAAAATCATTACCTAGGATTAGAAATGTTATGACTTGTTTTAACAAATTGTATATTATCTCTGTATTTTTCTCTGTTCTACTACTTTATTTACTTTTGTATAAGTCTTGTAAAATTGTCTAGAGCCTGTGAGGGGTATTGGCAGGAAGATTATATTTCAGGTACCGAATCTGGCATATAAAAACTATGAATATTTGCATACCCTTCTGCTGTGTTGTACTGACGTGAAGTTGTATGCACAGTGTGACTAGACCATGCACTGCACTAACTAGTATAGCCTAGTGGGAGAACTGTATGCAACATGTTTAATCTGTATGACGTCACTTCATGGCTGTCATGGCCCATAGTTGTTGACCAGATATCACCACTTTGCCACTGCTACCATTTACTGTGTCTATCACTGCCTGAGGAGCTCTTCCTGCACACACAGTAGTCATTTCAACCTCCCTGTCCTCTCTTGCTGTGTCTAGGATAGATTCTAACAGAACCGTGTAATAGGTATGACCTGCTTGCTGCTGCATCATCATATTGTGCACCATGGCACTGACAATAACCAGCTTATGACAGAGGAATATTGCAGTGCCTGCCAGATGTGTCAAAGCAACAGAAGTGTGTTTTCATCCCACCAAAGATAAATGCAATGACATTCTGGTTTTCAGCATGAATAACTGCTTCAGCTGCAAGTTTGGGATTACATATAGCAGATATGAGCCAGAGCTCCAGGGGATATTCAGCATCGCCTGCAACACAACAACATTTTACCAACCAGGTGGTCATGGTCCTGTGTGAAGTCACTTTGCTAGAAACAACTATATAGGTGAGACACATCTCAAATACAGAATTATAAGAAATGCCTAGAGAAAGACCCCTCTGCACTTAGGACTACTTGGCTGTTCAGGGTATAGTAGCCCTTCCCATACCCAATCTGAAATTGGGGGCCATGTGAGTCTTTTATTGGTGCATGTGTGCAATCTTTTACATGCAGTACCTAGGGAATCATGTGACATTATAGAAGCCATGCATAGTGGAGGCTCTCTTCTCAACCTGTTAGGAATCAAATGTGCTCTTCAACATAAAATGGTATGCTGTTGATAAACTTTGTTAAGTATTCCTAAGGAAGATTAACTGTAATATACCTAACACATCCCTAACTAGTTGCTAAAAGATTACAGTAGCTAGGAATGTATCTGCTAGATCCACCCTGGTCTCCACTAAGATAAGAGCACTATGCATTGCTCTAAACATAACATGTTGGTGATGCATGCCTGCCATACTCTTCAGCATGTCCCTAACCACACTGAAGATGGCAATTGTTTTTAGGCCAGTCGTTATGTATGTCATCTGCTGCCTAATCCTTCCTCATTTCAGAGATCTCCCATAACATTTAACTGGGTAAGAATCAGCCACTGCAAGAACATATAAGTGTTACTAAGCACAGACTACTGCCATTGTTACCATTTTGCTAACAAGTATCTCTAACATTTCCCGAGTGCTGTTAATCTTTGTAGAGTTGCACACTGAAATATAAAAGCTGTAGAACATATGACTATGAAGTATGATGTCCTTTTACCTGTCTACATTTGCATGTCATTATTTCCTGATTTAGTTGTACAAGTTCATTTATATCTCTTTATACAGTTGTCTGCATACACTACATATTGTACAGTGTAGGTGTCTTTGCTCCTGTGCAACTTGTTTCACTGAATCAACCCCACCCTTCGTACTGCTGCATCCCTCACAATTTGTTCAGGAATTCCATCCAATGTGTTTCTGCACTAAGACATTAAAGTGTATTGGACACTTTCTGAAGCATCTTTTTTTATAATTAATTTAATTTCCATTTATAACCTTTATGTTGAATATGCAAGTGATTTAAAAAAAAAATAAAGTCAATAGTCTTCCGTCTGATCTCTAATTTTACTGCTTACTTGTTTTTTCTGTATAGCCTCACCCATACAATGTCATGGAAGGCTTTTCATAGTGATTCACATGCATCTACAAAATATTATGCATAATCATATCCCACTTAAAAAGAAACAGTGTGGTCAGCATACAAAAGGTTTAAAATATATTTTAATCACCAATAAAACTCAGATAAGTGTTTTCGGTATAGACCTTCATCAGATCTAACAAAACACACTACAATTCTCAATTTAAACTAAACAGTAACCCATCAATAAAAAAACTCTCAGTCTCCACCCTTTCAAAATGGGCTTGAGAGGAACATTCCCATTTAAACCTGGTGGCTTATCAGCCTGCAAGTCCACTATCCAATTCATTTCAGCTACTTCAGTTATGTTTACCAAATCACCCCCTCACATTCTGTACAATTTTTTGAAATAAATTAAAAACTATGAGTGGGGTATGCATGTACACACTTTGCTAAGGCATTGTTTAAATTCCCTTTCCGTATATCATTAGCAGGCTGGAAAAGTCTTTCTTTAAAACATCTATTAGTTTTGCCTACATAAAAACATGAACATAACCTACAAGTAGCAATATATATGATTCTTACAATAAGTAGAGGAACGTAAAATAAAAGTAGTATTAAAAACTGAATGTCTAAAAACATTGTTTTTTCAACTAAAGTGCATGCTTTGCAGTGTCTACAGGGAAACATATAAATTTGTTTTCCCTTATAAAGCTTCATGCATCTATTACTATTATTACTCTTATTTTTTATTGTTATTACAAAGCCTTTGCTTCAAATTCTAATTTTTAAACAAAAAATGGGGATATTCTCCAACTATCTTCTTAAACTTCCCATCTATTGTCAATAGCCCCCAGTTATTTCTAATAATTTTATATACTTCATCTACATCACTAGCATATGTCAATGTTATTTTTGTACAAATATTCTTATTACTATTCTAACTCATCACTTGTGTATCTCTTTGATTCCTATAGTGGTCAGAGAAATAAGGGATACATCTTACAGCTTTTATTTCATTTTTAGAAGCTTCCAGTTTACTAACTTTTCTATTCCTATAGCCTCTGTTTAAAAGCTGTTGTGTTAGCATATCAGAGGCCTTTGAGAACTCATCATCAGATGTACATAGTCTTGATGTTCTTACTAGCTGTCCCTTCACGACATTCTGATAAATGTATTTTGGATGCATACTATTTCGATGCAGAAGTTTATTCTTCCAACATGATTTCCTATATAATTTTGTTGCTGATTTATTATCTTTGCATAATATGTGTACATCTAAAAAAATCAATCTTGTCATATGACATTTCCAAAGTTAATTTTAGAAAAGTTGTAGTCCCTTCTAAATATATATGAATTCCTTTAATTCATTCTCTAACCCATTCCCTAACATAAATATGTCGTCCACAAATCTTTTATAATATATAATACTTTTATGATATTTATTAACTTTAGATAACACCAAATGCTCTTCCCAGTATGCCAATACTAGGTTGGCATAACTGTTTGCACAGGGGGTACCCATCCTTAGCCCCCTTTCTGCCAAAATATTTTCTCTTTATAAACAAAAATATTCTCTAAAATAACTTTCAGTAACAGACATAATAGTGTTATGTTATCAGAAGTAAAATCTGTTTTCTCCCTTAAATAAGCTCTGACATTTTCCAACCCACAATTATTCTGCATATGCAGAGACTGCAAAAAATCATGTGTATCTTTTAAAACAGCTATAGGCATCTTAAGCACCTCTTTTAATTTTTGCTCCACAAATAAGGAAGCTGTTTCAGTTAGCCAGCCATCTCCAGCTACTATTGGCCTCAAAGCTGGGTCTTGTAAATTTTTATGGACTTTTGGTAAGCCTTTAATTATAGGCAGTTTAGGCTCCTTAACGCGCAAAAAGTCATATAACTCTTTGTTAATTATTTGTGATATAAGCAAATCATAATATGTATTGTTCACATTTAGAATCATTGTATTCATTTTCTTTCTATCTACAAGTTCATAAGTATCTACTTCAGTTAATAAACTCAACATCCTTTCATCGTAGTCTTTTTCATCCATCAGTACCACACCACCTCCTTTATCAGCTGGTCTAAAAATTAAAATATTATTATTTTCAAGCTCTTTCAAAGCTAACATTTCTTCTTTACTTAGGTTGTAAAATTGTTGCCTATGTGGGGCCTTTAACTTATATGCTAATTCAGTCTCACAAATTCTCAAAAACATTTCCAAAGTTGAATCTAATTGTGGTACATAAACACTGGGTTTTCTCAATAATACTTTGCTAAAATTATTATCATTTGTGCCATATACACTTCTTAACATTACAGTTCTCACAAACAATTTTAAATTGATTATCACATCAGCCAAGCATGATTTTTCTGTGGGTATAAATGACAAACCCGCAACATAATGCTCATTCAATATAAAATTTGATAGATTGAAAAACAACATATTTTCTGCAACAAATAACACATTAGAGTCTAAATTATGTGAAAAAGTCTCACTTGTGATGGATTCATTCGATTTTATGTTGAGAATTTTCTCCTTTTGGGGTCCCTGCTCAACGAGCGTTTGTTCTTTCTTTCCCCGTTGTTTTACCAGAAGTGGGAACTGTAAAAAACTTAAAGGGACAGCTTTATTTTTCCTGATTTCTGGCCGTGCCCCTACATCTTAGACTTGTAGTTCAAAGTCATTTACTGCAGATATTTCTGCTGTTTCTTGGCCATTTCCAGTCACTCCACTCAACTCCATATGCACAACTGCTGAAGCTGACTGTGACATTGGCAACGGCTTATCTTCACTGGATTGCAAACAGTCCTGTTGCAAACTAACAGTCCATGTAACAGTCTCTTTCACAGCAGCATCTCTTCTCTCATTAACAGTTTGTTTAATACCGGTCTCACTTTTCTCAGAACCTAATGACAGTTCATTCACCTTACTCCTTACACCATGTCCATTCTTCGGCCAAACAAAAATATTACCTTTATTAAAATTTTCAAAATCATGTTGTAATTTTCTAGATTTTATCTGTTGCAACCTTGTATCAAACAATGCTACATTCTGATGCATTTCAAGTAGTCTGGCAGAACAAGAGTCATTATTATAATTTGTTTCTATTTCTTGTTGCAATGTTTCTGTTTTGTGAATGAGCTCATTCTCCATGGGCAGAAAGTAGTCGAGAAGAAGCCTGATGTAGCTAAAACTTGTCTCTGTATTTATCCTCTGCCACTTTACAAGTAACTCAGGATGGGTATTAAATATAGGCATACATAGGACTCTTAAGCCACTCGGTATTATTTGAAAGTGGAGGCATGCCTCTAAATGATACCGTTGCCATGGCATCCTTTTCATTTTATACAAGTCATGCTCTACACCAGTAAGTAGTTGCAAAAAAACTGATGTATCTGCAACTAGAGTTCCTGCTATAGTTTTTACATTACCTAGGTCTAGTGACAATAGAGGGTTAGTTTCCATTCGCAGCATCTTTCCTGTATATCTAATTCCATCTCGGTTCTTGGTTTTCATAGGACAGTAATCCATTTCAACGGTACAGTCTGCAATGTGTGTTTTGTGAATGTAGAAACAGAACAAAATTCACAGAAAAAAACTTGAATAGAACTGCCAAAGTCCTGCACCGTTTAACACAATGACTGAAGAAATGCATAATAAAGAAACAGTGCGGTCAGCATACAAAAGGTTTAAAATGTATTTTAATCACCAATAAAACTCAGATAAGTGCTTTCAGTATGCACCTTTATCAGATCTAACAAACACACACTACAATTCTCAATTTAAACTAAACAGTAACCAATCAATGAAAAACTCTCACTCTCTGCCCTTTCAAAATGGGCTTGAAAGGAACATTCCCATGTAAACCTGGTGGCTTATCAGCCTGCAAGTCCACTATCCAATTAATTTCAGCTACTTCAGTTATGTTTACCAAATCCCCCCTCTCACATTCTGTACAATTTTTTGTAACACCATAAATTCAAAACTATGAGTGGGGTATGCATGTACATGCTTTGCTAAGGCATTGTTTAAATTCCCTTTCCATATATCATTAGCAGGCTGTAAAAGTCTTTCATTAAAACATTTTATTTATTTTTATTTATTTATTGACATTTGTTAACCGGGTTAGTCCAGCTGGGCTTTTGGCCCTTTTTCAATGGAGACCCGCGGAGAAAAGCTCCAAAACAGACAGTATACAAAATAAAAATAACATTTACAGTAACATGAAAATAAATTGAGTTATACATTATCATAAACATACAAAGCAAAGAATGAGTTCACTTATAGTTGAAATAGACCTGTGTTAACAGAGTACAGATTATTTACATATTTACAAACATGAGTTTGGCCTATCTGATATGATGTATAAATCAGAAAGTGGTATCCTCCTGGATAGGGATTGCTATTGTTGTGAGGGGCAGCTAGTGAGCAAGATACACCAAGGGTGGAGAGGAAGGGATCAAGATGGAGCTTTACAAGAACAGATTTTGGAGCTAAGAAAATGGAGTTTGAGTTTTTCCTTAAAGTGGGCAGGGTGAATAGTGGAGCATATGTTTCTAGGAAGTTTGTTCCAAGTTTGGGCTATGAAGTATTTATATAAGAGTTTGCCTACTGTTTTTTTTTTTTGGTTGGTAGGTTTGTAGTAGTTGCTGATATGAGGTACAGAGAGCACGAGAAGTTGTGTAAGTAGAGATGAAGGAAGAGAGAGCAGGACAAGATGACGGTTTGTAGAGAATAAAGTGTAACATTTGAAGTTGTGATAGCAACAGTAGGTGGGGAATTCTAGCCATTTGAGGGATGTAAGGGCTAGACAGTGATGTGTATTATATGGAGAGTTTGCGATGAATCTAGCAATGTTATGGTAAGTATGTTGGAGTTTGTTTAAGGTTGTGGTTTGAATGTTGGTGAACATTGGGACAGCATAGAGAAGGGAGGGGAGGAGGACAGCTCGGGCAAGGCAGAGTCTAGCATTTGAAGCTAGAAATGTTTTGTTATGATATAATAAACCTAGTTTCTGGTTTGACATTTTTATGCATTGGAGAAGGTGCATGTTAAATTTGAGTTCATTACTGATGATGACTCCTAGAAGTTTAGTGTGAGCATCAGGTTTAATAACTGTGTTATTAGAGGAAGTGATAGAAAAGGAAGATTTGTGGTGGGAATGTGAGCGGGGGAGAAATAGTAAGAGCTTGGTCTTTTTAGGGTTAAAGATGAGTAGGTTATCAGTTAGCCACTGTTCAGGAGATAAAAAGGTTTGTTGAGTGAGAGTATGAAGTTCAGAGATGTTCTCGGAAACGGAGATGAGGGTTGAATCGTCAGCATATCGGATGAGGGAGGATAGTTTACAAGATGTGTGGAGGTCATTGGTGAAGATACTGAACAGGAGGGGTCCCAGGATGGAGTCCTGGGGGACTCCTGTTGGGACAGGTAAGAATGGAGAAGAGGAAGAGAGCCATTTAACAGACTGCTGCCTACTAGTTACTTTACTGGAGAACCAGGTAAGGGTGGAGGACGATAGATTGAGACTAGCAAGTTTAGATAGCAGTAGGGGATGGGAGACTGTATCGAATGCCTTTGAGAGGTCTAGGAAGAGACAAGAGATAAGTTTGTTGTTATGTAGGGCCTCAGCAATGGTATGGGTAAAAGATAGGAGGGTAGTAGTTGTGCTGTAGTTGGGACAGAAGCTGTGCTGGGTGGGTGTGAGAAGGTTGTGTTGGAGCAGGTATTTATGAAGTTGTGAATGAATGCTTTTTTCGAGTATTTTGGATAGAGGGGATAAGATAGCTATAGGACGGTAGTTAGATGGGTCTGTGGAGTTACTACTTTTGTGTAAGGGAATAGTGAATAAGGATTTCCACAGGGTAGGTACAGTGGATTCCTGAATGGACCTATTGATTAGAATAGACACTGGGAAAGCTATAGAGTCAGCAGCTAGTTTGAGGAAGACAGGAGGCAACTTATCAGTGGAAGGGGAGGAAGGTTTGAGCTTTAGAAGAAGAGATCAGATGTAAGATGTAGGAACAGGTTGTAGGGAGAATGGATTATTATTAGGTGGGTTGTGAGGGATACGTTGAAGAGTAGTATTCCTGTTTGATGGTAAGAGAGCCTGGATAGCATTGATAAAGTGTGAATTTAGTAGTGTAGTTGTTTCTAGGTTGGCTGTATTAGAGTGGGGTTTTATTTTGCCTATATAAAAACATGAACATAACATACAAGTAGCAATATATACCAGATTCTTGGTGTTACAATCAGCATAGGAATGTAAAATGAAAGAAGTATGAAAAACTGGATTTTTAAAAACATTCTCTTTCTTGATTAAAGTGCATGCTTTGCAGTGTCTACAGGGAAACGTACCAATTTGTTTTCCCTTATAAAGCTTCATGCATCTATTACTATTATGACTCTTATTTTTATTGTTATTACAAACCCTTTGCTTCAAATTCCTACTATTTTTAAACAAAAAATGGGGATATTCTCCTACTGTCTCCTTAAACTTCCCATCTATTGTCAATATCCGCCAGCTATTTCTAATAATTTTACAGAATTTTTTAAACATCCAGTTTCTAATACTTATTTTATTTTATGTTCCTATATGGATTGTAAGAATCTGATATACATTGCTACTTGTAGTTTATGTTCGTGTTTTTATGTAGGCAAAACTAACAGATGTTTTAAAAAAAGACTTTTATAACCTGCTAATGACATATGGAAAGGGAATTTAAACAATGCCTTAGCAAAGCATGTGCATGCATACCCTACTCATAGTTTTGAATTTATTACAAAAAATTGTACAGAATGTGAGAGGGGGGATTTGGTGAGCATAACTGAAGTAGCTGAAATTAATTGGATAGTGGACTTGCAGGCTGATAAGCACAATGTTCCTCTCAAACCCATTTTGAAAGGGCAGAGACTGAGAGTTTTTTATTGATTGGTTACTGTTTAGTTTAAATTATTGAGAATTGTAGTGTGTTTTGTTAGCTCTGATGAGGGTGCATACCGAAAGCACTTATCTGAGTTTTATTGATGAAACTTTTGTATAGTGACCGCACTGTTTCTTTTTATTTGCGTTTCTTCAGTCATTGTGTTATACGATGCAGGCCTTTGGCGGCTCTATTCAGTGTTTTTTTCTGTGGATCATATCCCACTTAGTTCTTTAAAACAGCAGCTTCTTGCTTACATTGTTGTTTCACTGCTACATCTTCAGCTCTGTTAATTAGCAGTACAAGGGTTTCAACCTGCAAGACCTAGTTGATGACTTAACTTTCGGGGAAGCAAGATACTCCAAATGATGCATTTAGCATGGATATGTGGTACTAATTTAGGTAGTAAAGAAATTATATACTCAGTCATTTGTGATGTCATGGCATGGATTTTCAGCACCAGGACAAATTTCTGTGCTCCATTCTTTTCAACAAAACTTTTTTTTTGCATCAACAAATGTATAATTTGGTATTATGCATATTGTAAGGTCATACCCATCTTCAAAGAATTTGCTACTTAAATTTGCATCAGAAACTAACCAATACACTTCAAGTTAGGAAATAAAGTTACTCCATCTTATATAAATAAACACACACACACACACACACACACACACACACACACACACACACACACACACACACACACACACACACACACACACACACACACACACACACACACACACACACACACACACACACACACAGTAGCTTTCTGAACTGTCTGACTTACTTCATAGCTCAGACAAGTATTACTGTGGAATTACGGATTATTTTAATTACAACAGGCTGCACTGTATCCTCCAAAATGAAAATACATTTAAACATGTAACATTATGCAATCCATATCTTGTTGTGAATATGCATATGGCATAGATTTCAGAAATATTACTTCATCATGGTTGGAATTGTGCTAGTTTATTGAGGCATTTTGTGTGTGCATGCCCTTAAGTGTCTGGTGTTTCTCAAAGTGGGTGATTTATGTTGTTCTATTTTTTGCCTAGACAGCATGTTATACTACAGGCCAGAGTACATTGTTTTAATTGCCACTTGAAGTAGAAAATAAATATTACCCCAACTCTGAAACTTCATCACCCAGAAGTCTGTATGTCTCAGTGTTTCTCCTACTGCCAGACTGTGACTGCAAAGACTGACCCTGTGTGTAACCAGAGCTTTAACACCTATCCTTTACTAGCTGTGACTGGACAGTGAGCACAAATGACTGTGAGTACTATCTATGGACACACAGCAAAGGGTTGCCAAGTGATTTGAGTCTTCAGTTCTTCTGGGTCTGTGCTTGTTTCTTTAAAACCTAAAACTCAAAACACTGCAGCTTCTAGAAACAGCATAAAGCAGCAAAGCAGCAATAATGGCATAAAATGGCAAGTTTTGTGCATTGTGCTTTTTTTGTACAGCACAAAAAATATAACCAAACAAAAATGCAGTGCCTAGCCTGACCAACTTAAGTGGTACTTTGTAACATTAATTAGCAGTATTTAGACCACTGAATGTTAAAAAAATTTAAGTCTGCTTTAGAGTGTTATCTATCCAAATCCATTCCAACAAGAACTGCTTCTACCAAGTTTTTATGTTCTTGTCTTTATTTATTTTCGTGTATGCACACACAAAGTACATTATTTTGCACTGTTTCAGTTAGCGACTGGAGTTTAAGTTGTCTCATCAGTGGTTTCCAATCTTTCCACTGCATGTATTGGCACTATATTGAACAGTCTACATTAAATGTGGATTTCTACCTTCAGCTACAGTAGCACTTAGAGGAGTGTCTTAGGTAAGACCGGCTTGAAGATGTGGCACTTCACTGTATATTTTTCCCCCACCCTAGTGAACTACACAATATAATATCCTCTATTTGCTATCAACCAGTTCCTAACTTAAGGCAGGTATACAGAATCCCTCATTTAGAATTCAGCAACATCACAAATGGGACTGTTCCTTATCATGCAGGTTGTCTGTCTACATCAGAAGCAAGAACTGAGATGGGGTGATGATAGGGAGAAATAAAACAATCTGGTGTTGTGGCTGATGAGTATTTCTGAATACTGCTGCCAGCTGTGCACACAGAAATGTGGAATATATGTCTGCTATATAAGGAAATAAAATTATCCATTCATATACTGTGTATCAGTAAGATGCAGTAAGTATGTGAGCTCCTCCTGAAAAGAAAGCCACTAGAGTTGTTGTCTGCTGTTTAAAAGTAGTCACAATTAGATGCATGTTTGTTGAACAGCAACAGAGAATTGCAACCTAAATGCAGTTGTTTGTCTATCCATCAAACCTTCATCCAGCTGCTTTTGTGTTGGGCCAAGGACAAGAACATCTGCATTGTGGATTCAAAGCTGGATGGCAAAACAGTTGAACTTCATGAAAGCTGGAAAGGTATGCACCTGTCAAGGGTTTTGGTGCTGCAGGCAGTAGACATAACCAACAAAGACTCACTTTTGTTGCCATAGTAACACTGCAGCGAATCATGCAATGCAGTAAACTGGAACACCCACTTGCAAATTTGGAAGCTCTACCTGGTATTTAAATGCTCTCTTACTGAGATAGAGGACATATTGTGTTTATGCATTATTAATGTTAACTTTGTGCACAATGATAAAAGATTACCTATGTCATGTATTGTTACACTACACTGCAATACAATAACTTCTGTCTCCTAAAGCATCTGTCGGTCTGGAAAATGAGAGAACAGCAACTTTAAATTCCATAAAGATGAAAGCTGTCACGGTTATTTGTGGGCACTGATGTTTTCATTTAGGCAAGAGGATTTCTGTGCACAAGTCATGTGACAACTCAGGACCCATGACAGAGTACTCAGCTCAAGGTCTTTTTTTCCAGCACATACTTCAATCACAAGGGGAATTATGTTACACAAATCAGACCATTTCAAATCATTAGAACACAAATCACATAGGAAAAATATAAGAAAAAGTCCTGCATGAAGAGGAGGTGTCAGGACCACTACAGTAGCCAGAACAAAGATGACAATATTTGAAATTTTAACATTAAACCTGAAAAATAAATTATAATGCAAAGGCTACACAGAAAAACTTTCTCCTCTCTTCTCTTCTAGGAGCACATGGTAAGGGCACATGAAAAAGGCATGAGCCCTAGTTGTCATATTAGAGCTATGCCAAGAACCAGACCTGCACTGCAGACTGGTGGACACATGGATAATCTATTAGGTTGGGTGGGGGTTTCTCTTGTGACACCACTGCATGTCTCTGTCATGAAGTCAGTCCAGCACATCACAGGAATGTAGGACTAAAACTAAACAGCAGACTGTGAGTCACAGAATGACAAGTCCATGCCTGGTCAAGTCCCACTTGGTGGAACATGTTAGCTTGCACCTGCAAGAACCAACACACAGGCAACTGAAGAACCTCCATGTGTAGGAATCTCTCAGAAAATAAACACTTCTAGAGCAGATCACACTGTTTTTCCCAAGTGTGGGAACTACTTAGCACTGGAATTGGGGAAGTCGGCCTTAGAGGAAAACTGAAGTTAGTGGCAGTAGTGCTATTAACAAAAAAAAAAAACAAGGGTGAACAGCACAGTAAACCTTTTGGTCCATTTCAGTTTGTGATACATGGGATCAACTTTTGATCAGAGGCCTGAGTGTTGGATGACAGCTTTACATTTTTTTTTGGGGGGGGGATTAAGCAGTGATAGACCTGATTTCTTTTTTGGGGGGAACAGTTGTGTGTTTTTTGAAGGCCTTGCAAATTCCTTGTGGAAGCCAGGGCATAGACAGAAACACACAGAGATATGAACACAACTATTTACCCATGCTTACATCACTCTACATCTGCATTCTACAAGGGATGTGAGAATAGGACGTAACAAAAATTTTATTTATTTATCTTTACTTACTGTGAAAGTCCGAATGGGACTTATTCCATTTTCAGAAGAGGATTGGAAAGAAAAGTTCCACAGTTATTACAGATATAAGTACAAAGAACCTTACAAAATACATACATAAAGTAAAGTAGAAGTTTTTCATTTTACAAGGATAAAAAAAGCTGTACAGTATTTAAAATTACCAAATACAGAAGATATTCACTTTACATACATATATTAAAACATTGCAGAGTTTTTCAGGCGATATGTACGTACATTAAATTGTATGTACAGTTTAGGGTCTACAGATAAAATGTCAAACATAATGGTCTGGCAGACAGTGCAGCATGCCAAAGTAAGACTTCAGTGCGCCAAGGGCGGATGCAATTTCAGAAGGCACGTTTGAATCAGTCTGATTACTTATTTATTCAGAATATGATAATTATGGACTCTGTGCATGCCAATTGGATTCCAAAATACATTGTGCTCATCTAACACAACTTAAAGACGAAAATGTACAAAGCTAACTCTGTTTCTGAAATCTTCAGTGAATGCTATACTGCAACAAAAGGAAAGGATGCTATTCTCAGAGAATCCTACGGAATCTGTAGCAATACTGAAAAAAACTACCTGCAGTGAATGAACTGCAATAGGCTGCAATACTACTAGGCATGGAGAAGGATCTGGCTGTGTATCCTAGAAGGCAGCCAGCTAGATAGAAAGCCGGGCTACAACTAAGCCAGCTATCAGATCAAGAAATCATTGTCATGTACCGCTTAGACAGACTGCTGGTGCAGGCTGTGTGCAACATGTGCTCCTACACATCTGTGCATACATTAAAAGGCAACCCCATACCTCTTGAAACAAAAGTCTGCCTGAAGATTTTAAGTAGCTTCCCTGAAATAAAAGAGGTTGTTGAAAAAGTCCCCTTTTTGTTAACAAGAAAGGAAGGAATTTAAAGAATATGTTTCAAGCTGGATTAAATTTTGGAAATTTTAAGCTGACCAAGAAAGGGATGTTTAAGTGTTATGATTGCAAATTTTGTGATTGCTTGAAAACAGATATACATGAGTTATCAATAATTTCAACATATGTGTTAATGGTTTTTAGACTTGTAAGTTAAATTTGTAGTTTATCTGTCAGTTCACACATTATGTTAAATAATAGGATTCAAGAACACCTACAAGGCAGATTTGAACAATGCATGGGGGAAGGATTACTGTTCCACTGAATTTAAAGGCTCACCCAAGTTTTTAGTTTTAGATTAGGTACCTAGTTTTAACAATAGGTTAGATGCTGAGGATGATTTAGACTTGAAAGAGTATTGCTCGCAGCTGAAACTGGATGCCAGCAGCCCTCCAGTACTTAGTAATACGGAGAATTTTAAAGTATATTTGAAAAGGAAGAAACTTAAACATCAAGTAGTTTTATAATTGATTTCAATTATTTAATTAAGTTAATTATTGTGGAAAAAGTGATTAGTGAGAGTATAAAAGGTTGCTCTATTTTTAAAGTTTCATTCAGTCTGAAAAAGTCTTACTTAGACAAAAGTGCTTACTGGATGATACTGTTTATGGAATAAGGATTTTTTTGGTTTTATTTCTCAGTTGTTCTTCAAGTATTTTTTCATTTTACAACTGTATTTTCCATGTTTTTGTTTTAAAGGTCTGTCTGAGCCTAGGTGCACTGGCATCCGGGACATTCCAATGGCATATAGGAGATGCTGTAGGAGTGTCATAAACAGCTGCCCATCACATCCTCTCACAATTCCTGGCAGCAATGTGCACCAAGGTAGATGAACACATTCACTTTCCATCTACACCCATGGAGCTGCAAAACATCATGCACCAGTTCTATAACACTGCCAGCTTTCCCCATGTTCTTGGTGCAAAAGACTACACTTGCATCCCTATTAAGATCCACATGCAACCAAAAGTAGAAAGAAACATCAATAGACAGGAATGACCATTCCTGAACTGTCAGGAGGTGTGCACAGCAGATGGTGGCATGGTAAAACACTCCAAGAATGTCCATGATGCTGACATATGGAGGGAAAGTGCTCTGAGGGCTGCATTCCAACAAGGTGAAATACCTGAGGAACTACTACTGGGTAAGTACAGGAACACAGCCAGGATGTAAACTAAACATCCTTGTCAACATTATGCATAATGACAACATATGTTCCCCCGAGAACAGTTGACTCTGTTTATTCCCTTGAGCCATGGCTAATGACCCCATGCAGAGAACCATCCAACCCTGCAGAGGAGGCCTACAATAGAGCTCACACCAAAACAAAAAAACACCACAGAGCATGTGTTTGGTGTACCGAAAGCTAGGTTCAGATGTCTGGACACATCCGAGGATGCACTGCCATACACACCTGAAAAGGCAGCACAAATGATTACTGTGTGCACCATGATACACGGATTGCAGTCTTCCTGGTGCAGGTGTGGGTGAACAACCCCAAGAACCTCAGATGTCTGAAGATGACATTCTGTAGTATACAGAAGGAGGAGGAGAACACAGGGGGCAGTAGAAACAGGCAGGGGTGATGGAGAATGTGGCCACACATCCAGGCTCAGGCAACACAGCAGCATCTGACTCACACCTTTGGGTCATGCAAGCCATGCATAAAGAAATATACAGATTAAACGTTGATGTTCAGGTGTAGCCCCACCACAGCAGCATAGATTACGGCTGATGGTAATTATCCAGTAGATGTAGACACTGAGCATCAGACATAACATAACTGTAACATATAACAGTATGAACATATGCAAATCTACCATGACAGGGACCATCAGCTCAAGCTACAAATGACACAAGTATGCATACTGACTCATACTGCACATGTGTGTATGGCAGACAACAAGGGTCATACCTCGGGCTCACACTATGGTCCTGGCTGCCCCTTCCACGTATGGAAACATTCGGCCCATGTTGCTCCACAGAGGAGACTGAGGGGTGACACTAACATGTGGAGACACACTGTTGGAAGAAGCATGGATCTGACTTGGCTGTCTGGTCATGACTGCTGGCCCAGCACTGGAAAGGCCAGTAGCAGATGTGTGTGCACATTGCAGCAAAGACATTGATGCTCAATAAGCAAGGGTTGGCATACTGAGAGAGGCTTGCATCTCCCATGTAGCACTTGGTTAAGCACAGTCAGGGCACTCAGAAAGTACAGTTGTGTACAGTTACCATAAATGTCGATGTTCAAGTGTATTCACTGTTGCAGTCATTACATTTGGGTTATCTGCTTGCAGTAGCCCTCAGTCAGCCTGATTAACAAAGTCTTGGGTCCTGCATCGGTTGCTGTCCCTTCTTCCATGACGTCAGGTTGTCAGGGGTATAAAACATGCAGCCTATGCCATTACATCAGTTTTTCTTGCCCAAGATGTCAGGTGCCCCCTTACTGGAAAGCAATTAAATCTATAAATATACAAGGTTATACCTCCAACAAAAAAGCAAATACACCAAAAAGCTTTTGAAGATAGCAAAGGAAAGTAGAGGTATATCCAAAAAAAGAAGGGGGCTGAAGAGAGGGTAACCAGGACTGCGACAGTGAATACACTCGAACATCTACATTTATGGTAAGTGTACACAGATGTACTATGTTCTTTGTGTTTCACTGTTGCAGTCATTACTTTTGGGTAGATTCCCAAAGCTAAGGATGGGAGGAGGAATTTAAATAGAATTAGGACCAGCTAAAAGGCCCTGCAAGACTGCAGTGGCAAAGCCAGCTTATGGATTTAGAGAAAATTAGCAGATGGTAATGCTTGGTGAAAGTATGTACAGAACTCCAGGTAGCAACTTCTAGGATGTCCCTGGTAGGGACGCCTCTGAGAAAGGCTGTAGAGGTAGATGTAGCCCTGGTAGAGTGGGGTCTAATCCCCTGCGGGATAGGTTTCCCATGGTGTTTGTAGCAGAAATGAATGCAATGGCCTATCCATTTGGAAATGGTTTGCTTTGAAATAGCCTTCCCCTCTGCCCCTGCAGCAAATGCCACCAGCAGTTGATCAGATTTCCTTTGAGGTTTTAGTTCTGTCCAAGTAGAATCTAAGTTGTCTGTGCACATCTAAGGAGTGCAGAATCCATTCCCCTTTGTTCTGTGGATTAAGAAAGAATGTTGGCAAATGTATGGACTGATTAAGGGCCACACTGGATACCATTTTGGGCATGAAGGAGGGATTGGTCCTGAGGGACACCCTGTCCACATGAAAGATGATGAAAGGCTCCACTGCCATGAGGGCCTGTAATTCAGATACCCTTCTTGCTGAAGTGATTGCTAAAAGGAAAGCTGTTTTCCAAGAAAGGAATTTTAAGTCCGTAGTGGCAGCTGGCTCGAACAGAGGAAGGGTGAGCTTTTCCAATACAGAACTGAGGTCCCAGGCTGGAGTTGGAGCTCTCCTGGGTGGTCGTAGATTTTTGGCCCCTGTGAAGAACTGCTTAAGCAGTGGATGAGGGAAAAGGGGTGGTTCTGTGTTATAATGAGCTGAGATGGCTGAGGTGTGAATTTTGATCGAGGAGAAAGACAGGCCCTTATGAAGCATCTCAGTTAAGTATTGTAAAATCTGAGGTAAATTGGGCACTGTTGTGCTCATCCCTTCAGCTTGGTTCCAGGCACAGAATCTTTTCCATTTCTCAGAGTAAGCTTTCTGGTACTAGGCCTTCTTGCCTCTAAAATGATATCCATCACTGGTTTACTGAGGGATGGTAAAGGAGAAATTATGTAATTAGCCAGGCTGCTAGATTCAGTGTTTGAAGTTGAGGGTGCAGAATTTGGTTCTCCTGCTGAGACAATAGAGTAGAAGTCTGAGGCAGGTGCCATGGGGCCCACAGTGACACACTGCGCAAGAGGGGGTACCAGTGTTAGTGTGGCCAGTCTAGTGCAATCAAAATCATCCTTGGTTTGTCTTCTTTGATCTTTAGTAGTACTTTAGGTAGCAGAGGAGGAAAGGCATAAACTGATAGGTTTTTCCACCTGAAGGACAGAGCATCCACTTTCCAAGCTTGTTTGTGTGGAGTCCTTGTGCAGAATTTGTCCAACTGATGGTTTTGGGGGGAGGCAAACAGGTCTATATCTGGGCTCCCCCATTTGCTTGTCAACATGTTGAAAATCCTTGGTTCCAGTTTCCACTCGTGTGGGTCCATGAGGTTTCTGCTTAGTTCGTCTGCTAGTGCATTTAGTTTTCCTGGCAGGAATTGAGCTTGTAAATGTACTTTATAGCTCAGGGCTGTGTTCCATAATGCCATGGCTAGTCTGTAGAGGGGGTAATAATGTGTACCCCCCTGCTTGTTTATGCACCACATAACAGTGGTGTTATCCATCTTTATCATTAATTGTCCTGGAAGAATGTGATCCTTGAAGGCTGTCAGAGCATTCTGTACAGCTAACATTTCTTTTTGATTGATATGCAGGTGCATTTGACTTAGGTTCCATTTGCCCTGAATACACTTCCCTGCCAGGTGCGCCCCCCATACATAGTCTGATGTATCTGTTGTTAAGGTTTGGGAGGCAGGGGGTAGTCCCCTGTTTTGGTGGCAGGCCACTGCCCACCAAAGGAACTCTAGGCATAGGCAAGGTATGATAGGAATCATTGCTTCTAGATCCTGCAAATGTTGACATCATAGGCTTTTGAGATACCATTGCAGTTTCCTCATATGCAGCCTTGCATATGGAATTAGAAGAATGCAGGAAGCCATGAACCCCAAGGCTTGCAGTATTTGCCTTGCAGATAACTGGGTTTTTGTGGCCACTTGTTTGAAGTAGGTTGTCAAATGAATCCATTTCTCTGGCATGAGGAAAGCCATCTGGGAAGTTGTATTCAAGCTTGCTCCCAGGAATATAATTTGTTGACAGGGTACCAGGTGTGATTTCTTTTCGTTTATGGTGTATCCCAGACAAGTCAGTACCCTTTGAACAAAGGCCAGATGATTCAAAAGTATGTCCTGGCTTTCTGCCTGAATTAGACAATCGTCCAGATATGGGTATATCTGAAGATTTCTTTGCCTGCAGAATGCAATGACTGGAGCTAGGCACTTTGTGAATACCCTGGGTGCAGTAGATAAGCCAAAGGGCAATGCAGAGAACTGATAGTGCATGCAGCCTGCTTTGAAGCGTAGGTATTTTCTGCAAGACTCCCTGATAGGGATGTGCAGGTATGCTTCTTTTAAGTCTAGTGTTGCCAACCATGCATCTTTGCCTAGCATAGGAAGCAGCTGGTGAAGAGTCAGCATCTTGAATTTTGGAATCACCAGAAAGGTATTTAAAGTAGAAAGGTCCAGGATAGGACGCCATATATTGTCTTTTCTGGGTACCAGGAAAAGTCTCGAATAGAACCCTTGTCCCTTTTCCTCTTCTGGTGCCAACTGAATAGCCCCCATGTTTAAGAGAGAGAGTACTTGATTTCAGGCCTCTGCCCACTGAGTTGGGGGAAGATCTGGCCACCCGCTTGGTAAGGTGAGGAAGTGAAATCTGTATCGTTGGGACACTATATTTAAAACCCATTTGTCCTAGCGAATGAGTTCCCAGTTTTTGGCCTGCAGACCAATCTTTCCGCCTAAAGGAGCATTCAGTTGGGAAGTGCTTGGAAGTTTTAGAAGCAAGTCATTGAGACTGTTTTCCATAGGGGGGAGTCTTACTACTCCGATTTGGATGCAGAAACCCCCCACTGCTTAGTCTTGTGTGTCCCCTGGGACTGAAACCTGGGGTTTCTGCAATGTCTGGGTTTGGCCTGAGAAGACCTTGAAGAGGCTGGAAAGGACCAATTCTTAGAGGGCCAGTGCCTACTAAATCTATGAGGCTGAACTTGTAAGAATTCTTTAACAGTTTGCATAGACTTAGCTTTATCTTCCATCTTTTTAAGAACTTCCTCAGCCTTGTTGCCAAACAGGCAGTCCTGATTTTAAGGGAGCATCCAACAATTTACCTTTAACATGATCAGGTAAAGATTGCTCCTTAAGCCAAGCATGCCTTCTGAGCACATAACCAGTAACAGCAGCCCTGCAAGAGGCCTCTAAAGAATCAAATCCACATTGCAAAGTATGTTTTCCAACCTGTTCAGCAGAATGCATTAAATCCTGTAATTTTTTATTTTCCGCACAGTCAGGAATCAACATAATTTTCTGTTTAAGCAATCCAATAACATGTTGTTGATACTTTAACATATGAAAGTGGCAGTTTAAAGCCCTAATGGCCAAGGTTGCAGAAGTGTAAACCTTCTTACCCCATCTATCCAGCGCCCTGGAGTCTCTATCAGAAGGGGTAGGATTTTTAGCAGTAGAAGCCTTAATGCCCTTGGGTCCCTGTGAAATAGTCTCTGGATCCACAATAGGATTTTTAAAAAGGAACTTGTGTGAATCAGGAACCCTGTAATATATGTCAGGTTTTCTGGGAGCGGGAGGCAAAGAATCAGGGGCCAAACTAGATTCCGAAAAAGCATCATCAACAATGTCTAGTACAGGAGGAATAGCTAAAGGCCTATGCTGAGGCAGGAGTAAGAAATCTCTAAGCCTCTTTTTTGAATCAGAAAAATCCTGGCTTTCCCAGTAGAAATGTTCCCTTAGAGTATGTAAGGTTTCAGCAAAAGAAAAATCCTCAGAGGGAAAGCAGACGGAATAGAGTCCTCTGCATCAGAATCCTCATAAGTAGATAAGGGCAAATCCACATTGTCAGAAGAATCAGAAAAATCAGAATCCTGGTCAGAAGATTCATAAACAACTTCAGTCCTAGGTCTCTTAGAAGAGGGAGGCTGGCTTCCCCTGATTAGAGTTATAAGATCTTCAGCCATTCTTATCATTTGTTTTTTAGGCCTAGAGGCCTGAGCATGTGGCCTGGGTGTCATTTTTTTTACGCATGGTTCAAGATTTAGGCCTAAAAGAAGAAGGAGGCATTGGTTTAATATGCAAGTTCATAGGCCTGAATACACCCTCAGAAGCTGGTGCCTGCACAGCGGCTCCGGACCCATCCAAGGTAGAGACATCCGCAGGTTCTATAGTTGAAGCATCTCGCGGCATACCGGACTCCAAATGGATCTCATTAGAGGCCTGCGAATCAGAAGTAGCGGGTATCAGGGGCTGCAAAAGCACCTCACTGAGTACCGGTGAACTGGCGACTGGCTTAGGAGAAGCATGGTTGGCAGTTTTGGACCTCAGCGGCCTGTCTCTGTCTTTATCCTTGCATTTTTTCGGAATCCCGGTAGTCAGATGGCTAACTGATGACATTTCTGGATAATTAAACTGAGAACCGAAATATTTAGAGGCGAAAATATATCAACGATGGATAGTGCGCTGATTAAATAAAGCACAAAACCAATAGCACGGTACATCAGGTCAGGGCCTAGACAAGGAATACAGTACGAATGAAAATCTTTATGAGGTATTTGCTTTCCACAAGTAATGCAATTATTAACTTTTACTAACATCGGTAAGGAGCAAGAAAAAGTTTCCCCAATGGGATACTTAGTTTTAGTTGAAGACTTCGGTTCTGAAACTCGAAAACGAAAATTTCAGGAGTCGGCCGACCAGCACTTGCGAACTGCTTCTATTTCAGGCACCACATGGCAAGAAAGACTGATGTAATGGCATCGGCTGCATGTTTTATACCCCTGACGACCTGACGTCATGGAAGAAGGGACAGCAACCGACACAGGACACAAGACTTTGTTAATCAGGCCGACTGAAGGCTACTGCAAGCAGATAACTCAAAAGTAATGACTGCAACAGTGAAACACGAAGAACATCTACGAAACTGCTGTAGGACTGCAGTAAAGAGGGATTCCTGGTTATGCATAAATACAATCTGTAGCATGGGCACATGCACAAATGTCAGATACATGGCATCACTGAGAACATTCCATTGCTTGTAGGAGCAGGCAGACACCCTCTGACACAGGCCCATGCACACCAGCTATACACCTACTTCTACTGTGCCAGGCCATATCACTGTATTGCGGGGAGGTGTCAATATCGCCAACAAACTCAACATGGAACTGTGGTCCACAGGCCTCATCCTATCCACCATCTGATGTCCCCACATTGTGAGAATGACTGGACATGTTTTCTTCCACATCTGAAGGTACAGCCTTATCCACATGACTGTCACCATCTAGGCCAGACTATTTCACCAAATCTGTGTCCTGCATGGCAGGGGCCATGTTACCAAACTGGGACACATCAGATCCCACCTCAGGATCAGTGGACAGGCTAATGGAGGATGAAGGCAGCAGATGTGCTAATTGAAGAGACAGATAACACAGGTTAGGTAAATGTGCTTATATCACATGCTGAATAGCATTACTGACATATGGCACAACTACCCAACTACAATTTTACAGAAGCTAAGGACTTACCAGGAGGTTGTGCCTAACTGTGGCCCACTCAGGGAATTGACAATTGCGTTACATATGCAACAAATGTGATACACACCTGACATGTCCTCCTAGGAATCCAGTGCCACAGGTGAAGGCTTAAATGCAACTGTTGTAGGGAAATAAAGGCTTATACACAGTATTAGCAAACACATACTTGACAGCATGTACCATTCGAACATAGCTACAACACACAGTAGGTAATATATACACATACCATTTGATCATGACTGAGGTGCCGATGGCGGTTCTCCCATGCACAGGTAGATGGACCCAGTATTAATGGAGGACAACAACAGGAGTAACAGCAATGGACATGTAGGAAACAGAGAAAATGGTGTACCAGTTACATCCTCCCAGTGTGGTGAGTTCATCTGTCATAATGCAAATCCTGTAGTGGGAAAATACAAACAAAGCATACACAGTCATGTAAGCAGGTATAGGTGTATGATGGCATATACAACATAGTAACAGGTTATGGTAATACTCACATGATGTATGGTGCACATGTTGGCCAGATGTCCCTGTGTAGAAAAACAGTGACATTAATTTCATACAACACAGTTATGCTATACAGTGCTGCAGCCTATGACCATAGTTCGAAACAATACCTGGTCTGTCTGTAGGTGCACTTACATGGCTCATGTCTCCAGAAGATGTATATGTAGGTTAGGGAACTATCAACATGACAGTATACACCACTGGCATGACAGGAGGCAGAGGCAATATCAAGTAATGGTCACAGTAACAGTATATGGCAGTATATGGAGACACTCACCTGTCATGCCTTACTGCTGTGCAGAAGTGGATGGACCTGTGCAAATGAATTCAGACACCATTATTCATGTTGCTGGTAGTGTTATGTATGTACTAAAGTTTTATGGCAACATGTCATTACACTTATGATGGTCATCATCTGCATGTGTGCTTCCACACACTGATGACAATGAATATGCATGCAACAACAATCTGTACTGAGGTAGTCTATATGCAACATTGTTATGCAAAATACCAAATACATGTGTAGCCTTGCATACCTACTTCTATCCCACTCCTTGGTATGCAGCGCTCTCCACTTGTCCTATGCAGGGATGCAAGAAACTGTGTGAATTTGTCTGGGGGAGTCAATGATGGGTCATCACTGATAGCATCCCTCAACCTCTCATACTGGAGTACCCTACTGACTGCCAGTGACAGGCTTACTGGGATCTATTGTAACCTTCCACAGCAGTAATGATGTTGATACGGTTGGACCGCACTTCATTCCTCCAAACTGTATTTCCTGTCCATCCCAGGAGTCTCCATCCATGATGGCGCAGAGTATCTATTATAATTTAATTTCCTGTGGCAAAAAAGTTGTCACCCCTAGGTCTGTTTGCAATCCAGAAGACAGTTATATGTACACGGTTAGATTAATGTGGGGTCCCACATTTGGAGATGATTATGTTGATAGCCAATGTCAATTTACCTTCTCTGCATTCCTGTGCATTGCAAAATTATTTGAAATAGTCCCTGTCCCATATAGCAGTGTGACATATAAAACAACATATGTGATAGGAAAACAATGTCTGAATATATAAGACATGGAACAACATCATAACTTGTGATATCTAGATCAGACAGAAAAGCTACTATCTGAATAGCCCTCATTGCTCCTGCAAAACCAATAAACCAACCTAGAGTTGCTTTCTTCCCACTAAACAAAAATAAGATACCCACATGGCAAATTCCAAACAACTCAAAACAACCAAATTTATCTTGTTTATAGCTAACCTTATGCATACTAACTTTACTATGTCATATTTTACTATACTGTAAGAGTTCTATTAACTCAAAAAGGTATGTTTCCTATAACAAATGTAACCTTCAAATGTGTACATTTGCAAATGTAATATCTGTATTATCTTGTTAAAACTGTAAGCATTTACTATCTTGCTAAAACTGTAAATATTATGTGGAGTTTTTCTCCCTGGGCCTCCACTCCATCTGACCCAGTGGACTTTCCCAGTCAACAAATGTCAATAAATAAATAAAATATCTGTAGAGGTTTTATGTGAGATTTGAACCCATTATGGTGGATAACACAGCAGTGGAAGGCCAACCAAAACACCATTGTGCCATTCTGCCCTTACATCATGCATGTTCTTCATATGAACATACGACTGATAACATATGTGTAAAACAATGATGTTGGATCACTGTCAAGCACATCCTGTATTGTCAATAAATGTTATGCAACATGAACCTAAACAGGCAATCTGTGGAAAAAAAAGCATTCATAGCAACCTGAACTGTCATACATAAATAGATTATATCAACACAATCAAAAGTGAGTAGTGAATATTATCCCCATTTCATCTGTATGAGATGAAAATCATTGATAACTATTACTATATTACTCTTAGCAGAAAGTATGTGAATGACTTAAGGAAACAATCGGAAAGCCTCTCTATATGTAAGTATACCACAGACAGTGCATGGTAACCAGACATAAACACATATATAATTTTATTGAGGCAAAATATATATATATATATATATATATATATATATATATATATATATATATATATATATATATATATATACACATGTTTTACTAAGGATCAATGAATAAATATCCATAACATAACTACACACTACATATAAGAATACTGTCAGAATATGACAGTTTCTGTAAGTATACCACATAATATACAGAGTCATCAGCAATATACAATGATATTTTGTTAGTGTGTCCTTATGTACTGTTCACTGGGGCTCTTTAGATTTTTCTATACAAGTGCATATGTAGAATCATTGCATGCTAGTGATGCAGACGTACCCACGTGTACGCATACACGTCAATCCTACACCCCTCCAGTAAGTCACTTTTTTTGTATTGCAGACAATTTTCCCTAAAAGCATCAATTTATGCATGTAAACATAAAATTCTAAGCTGTAGATAGGTCTGTAAGGACAGAAACATATCCCACCACAGCAATGCTAGCAGGTGCAACATTACCTTTGCAGCTACCTATGAGTCAGTTATAACTGAAAATAAGACCAGCTATGTGCACACTGCTTTTAAGTTCCCTTTGTGCCATACATAATTAATGAGGTTCATTAACATTCAAGGTTTTGGAATGCCATTTGAGCATGTCCATGTAACTTTTCAAAATTTGGTGTATTAACCAACAGATCATCATAATGGTAAGGTGCTCCATGCAATAGGCATCATTAAATGGGACCATATGTAGCATGTGCCCATTACGTTCCAATGATCTGATGCCATCCTATGAGCGCCACTTTTAAATTTTGATTTTGATACATTTACAGATCAGACCATTGCTACCTGTGGACTGAGTGGGACCTCAGTGAGCAATTTTCAAATGTTTGCTATCTCAACATTCTTATTGACATGGCTACTTCAAGGAGGCTTCTACTTGCCTGGATGCCCAATTGGACCAAGGAGGAGACTACCCAGATGTTGACAGTCTGCACTGGAATGCAGCATCATATGAGTGCCAGACCACGGAACTTTGCTTGATCAACATCTGGAACCAGATTGCAAGGGAGCACCGATATCATACAGGAATCTACTGGAATGGTGTGCAGGTTCACCACTGCTATGATTACCTGCATCAGAGTGATGCTGAGGATCTTTGATGTAGGGTCGCTGAGGTGCAGAGACAGCCAGTGTATCATAATCCTAAGTGCACCTGTACATTCCTAAGGCAATCACAGATATAGCTGTGATTCACATGTCAGACATATGCCTTTTAAACTCATTATTTAGCTGTTCTGACAATTATCTCATCTGGATAATCAAGAAAGCAAGGTGACTGTTCTCCCTGTAATTATGGGTTTTATTTCCATGGTGGTTGTTTAATATTGTTTATCATGTACATACAATTAGACTTGCTTGTTTTCTAGCTTATAAAGTACATCATTTTACACATCCAGTATGTCCATGTGTCCCTTATGCCTATAATGCCTCGGCCACTGATGACTATGCATTTCTCTATTATCCATGATACTTATCATACAGTTCTGTATGTGTGAATATTGAGTCATACAGACATTTTTTAGCCAACTCTGCTTTACAAAATGCAGATCATCATTGTTAAATACCTCTTTGCTGAGCACATTAATGTAAGACCACTGCAGGTCTGAGTGTCTACCATATGTGATACGTAGTAAAACTTGATGCTATTTGGCAGTGGTGTGGAGCATGAGGACCTATAGTGTTTAGGTGTCAGATGATTGAGTACGCCTCCATTATCCACAGGAATGCATTGGGCTGTGTATTAGCTCAGCCTGTTAAGCAAGTGGCTAATGCATATATATCATGGCTAACTGTGGGTTCAGATCAAAGCAAGGGTATCTTTCATTAAATCACTATCTGTGCATGTCTGTGTAAATGTTTTAAAAATGCTTGTATAGATACCTGCTAGTTAATGTTTATAGGTATTTTGTACATGTTTATAACTATAGCATTTATTTTCTCAGATTTCTATGAATAACCCCGTTATTCATAATTTTTCTGCCAACAGCAGCTATTTTACTACAGTTTTATGTGTAAAGTTTTGAACATAGTTGGACAGTTCTGTACAGTTGGAACATACATCTCAACCAACCAGGGAATAATTCAGACATTATCAGTGGCAATCAGGGAAAAATGTTCTATGTTACTACTATTACTATGTGAAAGCTACAGTATACAGGAATCTGGAATATACTAACATTGGCAAAGGGATAACTCCAGTTCACCACCATTCTCCTACTGTTATTTGGAGGGAATGAGGTGGACAGATACACATTTTGACTCTAAATTAGGGACATCCTAGAATATCAGGGATATTTATGATGTATAATTTATGTAACAACAAAATCTATGTATATATTTTTTGCTCTCCTACCTAAACTAAATTCTGATGTAATGAACAGGAATTCATAGTTGTCTGTTAAGAGTAGCTACTGAGCTATGCATTTTTTCTGACCACTCTGCTGACATGCAGTCAGGCTTGCACATTTTAGTTTACAAATGCACTGCACATGGTGAAAGCTGAACTGTATTTTAACCATCCTGTAATGTGGAAGCTGTGATCCATGTTATTACTCAATCCTTGCACAGTCATACATGTCATTTGTTTAAATGCAGTTCCTACATGTAGTTACAGTTAAGATGGATTAGCTAAGCAGGTAGATGTCAGGGTTATAGTATGACATAGCTGAGTCACAGGTTTGAATCTCAAGTTCTCCAATCTGTGTTCACACATCTAACAAAGTGTAAAGTATTGTGTTTGATATGTCAAAAAATGAGTATGCAGATTCTGTAATGTTACTCAATGTTAAAGGCAGAGAACATGAGCTGCTCGCTGTACTTCATACCTACCTAGTCTTTGCCATTCATACATGCTTTTTACATTTTGCAGGTGATGAAGAAAATGCAAGGAACAGGGCATTGTGAATCAAGCACTTGCACAGGCAGGAGGAGCAGTGCAGGAAGTGAGGTATGTTGACTACATTTTCAAGTTTTTTTACCTAGAATAGATCTGAACATTGTTAGAGGACTGGCTTGGTTCTCATTCAAATGCATACTCCTGCTAATGCAAGAATATCCAGCATGCATCTGTAATGTAACTGGACCAGTCATACAATCCCAGTGATTACCAGTATGTAGTTCATAAAAAATGTTTACATATGAGTTATGAGCAGGCTAGGTTTACTGAAGTTAACATTGTGAATTCCACGTTACAACCTTGATGGCGGTCAGCCATGTGTAACTGTCACAGTGCTTTTCATTGGGAAGTTTCACATACAAATAGTGCTTCGCCTGTTGTTTGTACAGCAGGAATTAGTACATTTACATATCGCCTGTGGTGCTCAGTGACAGATCTGTTGTGCATAGCCTGCTTATTCACATACTGAATGGGTGTCTACTGTCTCAGTGTTTGGACTGTTGTTGGCTAACACTACCTTGCATGTACTTCACTTGAACATGGGCAATACTTCTGCCTACAAGACAATTGATACTTTGGTTACAGCACACTTGTAATCTTGTGTTTAGAGATAGTTGAGCAAATAGCCATTCATGCTCTTCGTTTATATCTGCCTGTTACATAATCAATGAAAAGCATTACACTGTTTGCATTTTGCAATGACATACATAGCGATTGCTAAAAAATGTAGGCTGATCATTGAAACATAAGTAGACAATACTGTTTTTGAGACATAAAGTATCACTGTGTTTATGATTGTCCATTACTTCTAGGATCTTGTATTGCATTCCAAAGATTTGATTTTATTATGTTAGCCAATGACCATGTAGCATTGCTCATCTCATTTGCATATATATTTTATATTTCCCATTGAACTGTCATCTCATTATATCTTCATTATACAAAGTTAATTGTTGGCTGCTCACGAGTCTTTACTTGCACAGACACCTTTGTCACAGTTGTCTGTGTGATTCACATTTTCACACACCAACATAAATATGCAAGGCACATATACAAATCAGGAAACATGGAAAGAGAGAATTTCTCATACAGTAAGTTTGGCAATGTAGTGATGCATACCTCAATTATTACCAGGTCACAGTAATTATGCTGCTGTTGGTTTCACAGTGGTCTAACAGTGTAGCAGTTGTTTTGCAATGTAGACACATCACCATTGTATGACACAATCTCATAGCATGTTTATCTTCGTATGTCATGATATCTACGTGTGTTGGCTATGCACGTGTTTGTCATGCATAATGATGACTGGTAAGCAATTATTCAAATAATGGCAGGAATTCCACAGATGAGCTGTGTTATTCATGCCATATCATGGCATGCAATACCTGCTGACATTCTATGATGGATATAGTGGCACTGACACAGGCCTCTATTGAAATAATCCATAACTAAAGAAACTAGGACATAAGGAATTTTTGTGTACATGAATATCCACCCACTATTTGCATTTATACTCCTTTTCCATAATCCTTTTGGGCCAAATTGGCTGATAATGTGGTTTTAATGACAACTGTAATGTATGTAATGTATGGTCATATACCTTTCTTCTCATAGGCAGAGATCATGTTGATGGCATAGTAGTTAATGTCAGTTACATTTTTTATGTGCATATCAGTTTGTGTTTTGTGACAGACATGTTTTGCACATGAATGTGTACCCTGATAGACACATGGTTTTCATTGTTACGGTTTATATTCTTAACTACATCGCATATGGTGGTAGACTTGATTATGGGCATACCTTATTGTAATGTGTCATACTGAATTTTTTTCTTTCTGTGCAGTGTTAGAGTATGTTATGTACTCATATATTTGTAGGTATGCATATTATGTGCCTTCCTTCTTGTAAGGTGATTCACCTTGACAGTGCATAGGACCTGTGTATGCTCACCCATCTGACATCAGGGGCAACAGCATGGCAGACTATTACCTGAATCCTCAGGTGACGATGTTCATGATGGAGATGATGATGAGGAATGACCTGCACATATCATCATCCTTCCTGCACCCTGGAGGAGATATTGCCCAGCACCACCAGCAGATGATTTCCAGAACCAGATCCAGGAGGTGATGACTGATGTATTTCAGACACAGATGACGGACCTGATGGGGAATTTCTTTCAAGATATAGAATGGGCTATGTGGTACTCATTCAAGTAAATAGCCTGGGATATCAATTGGGATGTTCATCCCCATCAGGGTGGGCCCTCCAGAGCATAAGTATTGTCTGTGTGATCTACTTATATACTGCACCCATTGTGGTGTTTTCCATATGAGCCATTGGAGTGCACAGGCACACTTGCGCATGCTTAAGTGATAGACAACAAATTGTACACTGCAGATATCATGTAACACACATTACCACATTAAACATATAGTCAACATGCTGACATCCACGAGTATGAGTTTCTGCACTTGATGCATACATTGCTGCATATGGGCAGGTGTGGTACTCATATGTATGTGTACTCCTACTAATGCAGTCCAGCATACTGTTGCTATGGCTAAAGCACAGTGACCCTGTATGTCACATTTATGCATTTTGCAGTTAAAATGCTGCTACTGATGGAAGATTTCCATTGTATATGTGTGTGGAATTGATAGCAACTTACAAACTACAGTTTGACCATACTTCACAAATAGCACAGTAAGATGGAAATGATTTGTGGGTTGCCATGTCATGTCTGTTCAACAGCAGGATAAGTCCTTGCCCCTGTGCTTTGTATGTCACTTGTTCTGCTGTCACACAGGCTTTGTGTGCGGCATATATTGGCAACAATGTTGCCATGTTGTAACATAGAACTGTCTGCTACATATTGGAAGTCCTACTTTACAGAATGCATAGACCACCACTGTACCATTCCTGTATACACCCTGGTATTGCTGATATATATAGCAGCATTAAAGTATGCTTTCTTTGGCCTATGTTAATTTCCACATGCATTGCTTATTCACATGCACACCCATATTTTTGCAAATAGTTTTCATATGCATTGATTTAAATGCATGTTTCTGCACACATTCCAATCAATAGAGAAACCACATTGTACCTTGGAACTTGAACAGTCATTGAATCCATGTTCATATTCTGTTCTGTTGTTCACATGACTGTCCTTTGCTCAGTCATACCCATAGTCAATGATATACATGTATATCTACACACACACATATATATATATATATATATATATATGTATATCTGTATTTCCACAGGTGTTTAATCCACATACTGTACATTGGCATGACAATATATATGTGATATATGATACAAATTCTTAGTTTGTTTACCTATATGACATAGAATAATATACATTCTGAACTCCATGATTAATGCTGTATAACTACTGTCAGGTTGTGCACATGAATTATGTCAAATTACTGTGGGTAATGCAAAACACACAATGTAACAAGGACAAGGGTGCAATGCAAACAATAGCCAGCAACTTGTGTGCATATGGCCTGTTGATGTTAGATGATTGCACAATAATTTGTGTGTGTGATTTCTACCCGACTATATTTCCTGCTGTCAGCCCATGTGGCATAAATTGGCCATTCGCTTCAACATACAGCAGCTTGGGTTGACTTCAACACCGCCCCCATGTGGTATACACATGTTTTTAATGTATCCCTTATACAGTGTTGTCCTACTTTATTGTTTGCTCATTTAGCTTTGCTGACATGTCCTCCTCGATGGGAGCCTGTGTTGTCTACCTCCCTTCCTCCTTTGTCGTTATGGCATATATTTTACACATATACATGGTATATGTTAACCTGCCTTTGAATTATCATCCATTTTCATATAGTTGCACTGTTAGAATGTCAACTTGTGAAAATCCTTTGGCCATTATACAGATGCAGATGCAGGACATATGCACACAAGTTGCTGGCTATTGTTTGCATTGCACCCTTGTTCTTGTTGCATTGTGTGTTTTGCATTACCCACAGTAATTTGACATAATTCATGTGCACAACCTGACAGTAGTTATACAGCATTAATCATGGAGTTCAGAATGTATATTATTCTATGTCATTGGTGTGCATGTGTATTGACATTGCTTTCCGATAGTTTCCTGTTATGTCAAGAAAGGTCATACATATATGTCTACACCTGTGTGTCACCTTTGACACGGCATATGTCTGTGACATGTGCATTCCATTACGCATCTGTTTGGGTTGTGTACACCTACTTGTGTAAGGAGCTTTGCTACAGTACTGCTGTTTGGCACTGTGCTTAGTTGTTTGCCTTTCACATGAAAGGTTGGAGGTTCTCTTCTGTCCTCTGTTTGTATTCTCGAGACTTTTGTGGGCTGTATTAGCTCATCTATGCTGTTGTTTGGCTTACACTTGCACTGCTGGAAGATTAGTTGGGTATTGAATTCAATAACCAATGTGTATTGTGATCCCTATTTACTATGATGCACCACTCAACTGCCATCAGTCATACATATCTAGGTATGATTGGATGCAGTTTCAAATATTTTATAATGTAACAGTGCACGGGTACATATGTATCTCTGCATTTCGGCATGGCTGGTATGCATCCCTACCCCATTTGTCAACCTTCCATTGCTCATGTTGTAGAGTGTGCCATCTGTGTACCTTACCTTTTCTTAATGTTTATTTCCGAACTTTGTCAGTCAAATCTTGTGATATTTGTTATATGTGTATACGTGTTATTTTTTCATTTGGCTACCCACTTTCCCTGTCTTTTCCTTTTCTTCTACTCCCAAAAAAAAAAAAAAAAAAACAGGCTTATTCTCACCAAAAAATTTCCATGCTCCTCTGACTGCCTCTCAGATTTTCCTATTCCAACATTCCCCTTGTATGTCCCTCTTCTTCACCCATACCCTGCATCTGCTTTTCTATCTCCCTAGTTCTTTGGGTGTGTACGTTAGTTGCGTTACTACACATGCCCTGCACCCGCTGTTAGCCCTGGTGAAGTGGCCATAATTGCACTTCACCTCATTCTTTTTTATCAGAAATTTTATGGATTCTGTCAGAATCTGTAATTTCCAGCAATTGTATTTTATTAGTACATGACTTACAGAGATATCCATACTTGTCTGTGGGCTTACCGGAGGATTGCTGAAGATATGCATTACTAGCAAATGTCATGCAGCTTGCATTAGGCTTGAAGAATTTCTCTAGTTTTGTTAATGCACATCAAGCTTTATCAGACACTTTTCATGAATTGCAGAGTGCTGTGATTGCTTGATAGTGAGCTGATGTTGCTGATCAATTCTGCTTTGCAACAACATTTTTAAGTTGACTGAGGCACATTTGTAAATTACAGGCTAATCTGCAACTTTTGTGCTATTGGTGATACCGAAATTGAATATATACAGCTACTAGAAAGAGAGATATATGTTTAGAGGTATGTTAGATGTTATGTCATTTAACTATTGAAAAAAATGGAATTTTTAGGAGTAAATAAAGTAGGTTAGAGTTTATGCTGAAGGCTGTAGTTTTTGAAATTAGTTTGATTGTTTAATAAAGGACATTAGCATGCAGTGCAACATGAGACAGAGATGTTAGGTGAGACAGGGATGGGGAAAATGATGGAGATATATGGGTTAGAAGGAAGTTAGCTATATACCAGAGGGAAAAATATTTATGAGTAAAAAGCTTTCAAATTTTTGATAGCACATAATGGTCATGCAATGGCTAAGTATGGTTATACTAATGGAAAATGCTCAGTTTTCATCTCCTTTACTATTTTAATACACTACTTAGAATTTAATTTAATGTTTATTCAACTTCAACTGAAAAAGACATTTTTCAGTTTGGTTCTTTTATTCTCAGTATGCAGTGAACGTTTTCTTTGCATATTCTACCTGGTTGACTTTTTTTTGTTATACATTGAAAATAATTAATAAAAATAAATCTGACAATAAAGTCTTGCAATTCTATAACAAGATCACAAGGCTTGGCTCCATAAAAAGGGGTGGACTCTGGTGTGTATCCCAGAATGTGGTGCAAAGTTGTGTATTAATAACTCCTGAAGATCACCTATCAATTAGGTCCACACAGTAATATGTAAATAAAAAATGCTCAGCAGTTTAGAGATATAACAGATATATTTTACCTTATGAAACTGAATTACAAAAAGAAGATTCCTTGATTGGTCCCATTGTTAGGTTTATTCTACATCAGTCAACATTTGGCATAATTTTCCAAAAATACTATTGCTCAGGTTCAGAAACTCACTTGTGATGATACAAACTATGATATCACGTGCCAGCTATACAAGTGCACACTTACTTCCAGTGTAAGCCAATGTGAATCCTTTGCCACCAATGACCACCTCCCTGTAAATCAAGTGCAGTGATGAAGATACGGCACTCTCATATTGTTAACAGATGACATACAAGTACATACTTCTCTGACTTTCCAAGACTCCAACAGCTAAGCGTAAGACAGTATTTTTGATACATCAAGAATAGCCTTCTTTGCAGATCAAATGATACAAGAATAGCATAAAGTACAGTTGTGTTAGGTGCTTCTATAAATCCACTGCTGTATTAGTGAAAACTTCTAGGGACTTCTGCTCAAGAAGGACCAATGTCTACCCTTACTTCCAGACTTTAGCACACTTCCCTGTCCTGGACGGGCAGACACACCCCACCTGGATGTCAGCACATCAGCGCTATAGGAGGAATGTCTGACAGTCCATCTTTAATTCTTTCTTCATCTGTTTCTCACTAGTAGTGAGTTCTGAGACCAGAGCTCAAAAAGGTTCCAGTATGAAGAGAACCTTAACCAAGATACTCAACAAGAAGGGACGAACTAAGTTTGATCTTTACACACTAGTTCACCTTGTGGAGAAAGGATGCTTTGGAAAAGACAAAAAAGGGGATGGTAAGGATGAAGAATGGGTACTTACCCACCACAATCTTAGAGTGACTCCAGGAAAGGAAACTATATGGAAGAAGGGAAATGCTACCACAACAATGAACATATGTGAAGATGTACAATTACAGTAAGTTCCTAACACAATTGTACTATGGTTATTGTACTGTCTACTGTTGTAGTAGAGTGTGAGTTGCAAGAAGCCCTATAAGATGGCTTGTGGTAAACCTTGCCTTTGCTTTGGAGGAGATATCCCAGTTGCAATACTTTAAAAACTGTGAACTGATGATGAAGTATTTGCCTCCAAAATTAATGGTAGCCATAGTGGGTTTACTAGAATGTGACCTCACCTGTCCTGGGACAGTTTGCCATAGAATGAACAACAGATAGTGATAATATGAGTTACCTACTTAGAAATAACTTGCTTACAAACAAATCTGCTATCCCTACCTGGATGCAAAGGGCACCACTAACTGGTCCCGTTTTATTTCTTTCATTTTGTCCAAATATCTCAGCTGTCTATGCACACCTATTTATTTATTTATTTATTTGTTTATTGTCATTTGACAATAAATAAAACAACAACAATCCTTTATCTTTGTTTTGGTGAGAAGGGGAAAAATGGGGAGTTGAATGGCCAGATTCAAGGATACCTCAAGTCACTAATTTAGGCATGAAGAAACAATTATGGTGAAGTGTGAATGTTCTTGTGAAATATGAGAAAGGGCTCTTTGCACCTGAGGACATGTAGATCTAAAATTCTCCTGGCAGGAGTGATGATCATTTAAAAAAATGGGTGCTTTCCAGGACAGATACTTCAAGGGAACAGCAGCAACTATTACAAAGTAAACAATGTTAGCTTTTGTAGGTCGTAACTGTAATCCCATTTTGGTGAAGGCTCTTTCAAGGCCTCAGATGCAGAAGCCCCTTGAGAAAATGTTTGGAAAACAGTGTAGGTTCCTGAGGCAGGCATACTGAAATGAGATATATGCAACTTCAGTAAGGTGTAAGACAATCAAATGTCTAACATGCAATTTAGGATCAAGGACACCAAGTACTGGGTCAGATCTTGCTCCTTCCTCTGGCATAAAAGGAAGAATATTTTCCATTTTGCCTGGATATGGTTTCCTTGTATTAGGTTCCTAGCATCCCTTAACAGTGAAAGCACATCCACAGAAAACGTGCCTGAAAATAATGAGAAGTAGATCATCCAAGGTGTCAGTTTTAAGGTCTTCAAAAGTTGGGACTGCATGACAGAACCCTTTGTTTTTGGTCAAGAGGTTCAAGCTATAAAACAGCATTAAAGGTCTCTAACTTTACTATACTCATTAAGAGGGGGTGAATCAATACTGCCTCAGCCAAAAAGGAGCTATCAATACTATATTTCAGTTATTTTCCAATACTGTTTGTATTTTCTTGAGAAAGAGAGAGACTTGAGGAAGTGTGTGCAGAAATAGGCTTGTTCAGCTGATGAAGAAGCCATCTTGTGCCCAGGTCCCAGAAGGTGTCCATTTTCAAAGTTTTTGTAGTTGTCTAATTTCTGCAGAAGCAAAAAGGTACACTTCCAGCAAATCCCATCTTGTGGACCAGATACATAAAAATATCCCTGTCGGATCTCCATTTGTAAGGATCAGATTCATGTGATCTGAATTAATGTAGCCCTAAGAAGTGATGTTGGATGCCCTGTAGGTCATGCCTATCTCCAGGTTCAGAAACCACATTTCCATGGTTATCCTGCACAGAGGGTAACAGAATGCTCCCATTGTTGTAGATGTACCACAGCACGGTGGTGTTGTCTATAAGTATGTGCAAATTTCCAGGTTTGAAAATTTGTTTCAGGGCCTTGATAGCCAAAATCACTGCCATTATTTCCTTCATAAGTATATGCATTTCATTTTGTAACCTGGACCAAGTCCCCTGAACCCTCAGACCCCGGGTGAACTCCCCAGGGTGTTAGGAACCAATCTGAATGGGATTCCCAGGTTTAGGATTACTTGCTGTGTTGACAGTGACAGTTATTTCTTGATACAAAAGTAGATGGGGACAGGGGAGGCCCGAGGATGTATTGTGCTGACACCATCTGTTTCTTAGGTATGAATGGAACTTCTTCATGTAGTACAACATTCTTAGAAACTTCTTTGCTTTGATGTGGTGAAGCTATGCTACGAGTATGACATATTAACTCAGAAATGTTGTTTTCTCCAGGGTCAAAAAGACTTTCTGAAACACACTGTCTTATCATGATCCTATGAACAAGGTTTGTTGTCTTAACAAGAAATTAAACTATGGAAGGGTTAGAAAGTAAGAGACAAAATCCTAGAGTATGAAAGGCTGAAATGAATGCTTCCTGAGTCTCTTTCAGTGTTGTTGCTTGCATTAGGCAGCCATCTAATTATGGACAGATATGCATATTTTCAGTTCCAAGAAAGAAAATTACTGGAGCCAGGCATTTTATAAACATACTGGGTGCAGTAGAAAACCAAAGGCATGGAGGTTAATTGGAAGTTTGATTCCCCTAGTTTTGAACCCAAGGTTCTACTTTGGCTGTGGGTATGAGGAAATCATTTCAGATTCAATGTTACCATGAAGGCTTAGGGAAGAAGCAGAGGCAGGAGAGCTTGCAGAGTCAATATTTTGAACTTTGGAATCTCTAGGAATTTGTTTAGCTTTGACATATCTATGACTGGTCCTCAAGGGTTATCTTTCCTTGTAACTAAGAATAGTTTTGAGTGAAACTCTTTGCCCACTTTTGGTTATGGTACACTTTACACACAGTTTAGTCACTTTGCCACACAAGATCTTCTAAATATAATGGTAATCAAGTGTCTTTGTTCTTTGGGCACTGGTGGGATTTGTGACGTCCCTCCTCTGGGCCAGCAATCAAGGAGCCTCAGTCCTCACCACTGACAATGGTGAGGTACATTCATTTGGAACAAAAATGGATATATACATTATTTCCAGATGCAGCTCTCTGGACCAAGCACAATTTCCCTTAACAGCACACAGGGAACACACTCCGTCCTGGGGCTGAGTTTCCCTCTCTCTCTCCAGGCCCCAAATAAGACTCCCCACTGACACAGCTGTAGAGTTGAGTCTTCAGCAGAGTGTTCCAAGCCAAGTCCTCCACCATCCTCTCTATGAAACCAGTGCTCTATGTCCCTGCTCCAAGTAGCTGACACACACACTCTGAGATTTGATTTTCACATACTCATGTGCATACGTATGCAGACACACACACACACAAACATACACACACATGGGAAAGGCTGGCACAGACTTATCAGCAATGCCCCTTCTGCCCAGACTATAAAGTAGATACTGTGTAAAATTAATACTACTACAAATGGTAGTATTTGACTAATGCAGCAAGGCTTTCAGGAGCAGCTGCAGTGTCATCAAATAAATATAAGCACTCTCAAAGGTTAAAATATTTTCTAAAAGACCAGCCACAATGAAAAGTTTAAATATATTTTAATAATAAATAATAAACAAACATGAAACTACTAAATATCTATTTATAATAAATACCAGAGTTTCAGTCACAAGAAATATTAAAAATAACACAGGTGGAAAGATTCACACAGATGCAGAAAAACAATACTTAACTAATCTCACTATATTTTCCTGACTAATCTAAAGAATTACTGTTTTCTACTTACTTAATAAAGCAAGGATAGATGAACTGGGTGAGTAGGCTTGTCAGTTTCAAAACAGAGTGCCCTGAGACTTCTGTTTCATCCAGTATTAAAACATCATTTCAGTGCTGGATTACAGAATGACATCACATAGATCTGGTCATCTGACTCTGGTTCACACAATATTCCATTTACTAGAAACTAAACCAGAATCTAGCACATATGTGTCATAATACACACACATAGAGCTCGGCTAAGATGTGTTATAGTATCTGGAAGCTATAAAACCATTTCAAAAACTTTCACCCTTCCAGGGTACCAATGAGTTCACCCCTAAGGACAATACAGTAAGATTCCTAGTCCTGGTTTTCACAGACATGTTGTCTCTGGCTGCAATCAGAACTGCAAGATACAATCTTTATAGCCTAAACCAGTTAATTTAATTTCAGACTATTTTTCCAAGTTAGTTGGACTGAGATTAACCTCTTCTCTTCGGGTATCCTCTGTTACAATATATTTATTTCAACAGTTACAATATAGTCTGACATACAGGTATATTTCTTTTCTGTCCAGCAGGACCGACTGTTGGTACATTTTTAACACAAGCAACTTTACAAATCATTTTCAACACAAGCATCTGTACAAATCAGCTTGATATACAAATGACATATTATTCTTTACAAAACTCCAGATAGCTATGCTGGCATATGTTACACATCCACTGCCCCACTTCTCCTGGCATAGCTGGCAGTACCTCACATCATCACAAGATTACTGAACTTTTATTTAATGACCTTTAGTCAGCACCCTTGGGGTTATGATTTTCATTATCAAGGTGTCTCTTGTGATTTTTTTCTTCCCTTTGTTTCACAAAAAGTCAAAGGCAGCTGAATAAAAAGGATAGTGGTTTGGCATTAGATTTTGGGGGTGAAGTGGTGTGAGCTCTATTGAGTCACAGATGCTCTCTTCTGAGGGTCTCTGATCTCAGCACATCTAGGCTTTGCATTTTTGTCTTGATATGAACTCTTCATCTTAAGCCATTTTTCTTTCTTCTGCCACTGGGGAGAGGGCAGAGTTTTTGTGAAATAATTCCTACTATAAATAGTGGCATGATAGTAAAACTAAAGAGCCACTGTCTTCATAGTCTTGTCCTTTTCCAGCATTTAAAACAACTGTTCTGCTTGGGGTACAAAAAGCAACTTATTCTCACGTTGGGCATTGAACTTTAACATGGTCTGGCATAGGAGTGGTCTTTAGCCCGGCATGTCTCCTTATGACTGAATTAAATTTTCATGCTCGATGCAATGGAGTAATGGTATTACAGCCACATTTAATGGAGTACTCTACTACCTAGGAAGATAGATCACATAATTCTAGCACCAGCTTTCCCAGGGCTTTGTTTGATGTCTCCTCAGCATTGTTCTAAAATGAAAATGGTTTTTAAAACTAGGATAGAAATAAAAGAAAAAGAGATATGGTTAAGAAATAACATGAGTTACTTAGAGGGGCTGACAAAGGTTAAAGTACTGCAGAATAAGTGGAATTTCACAGAACAAGAACAGGAACAACTGCAGAGTATTAAAAAGAAAATAACGGAGTATCTGGATAAAATGCATGAGTTTAGAAAGATTGTGGCTAAGCAACTGCAGCTTGATAACTCCAGAGCACAAAACGTTTAGCACAGTCGAAAAGGTTGCTGCCAAACTCAGGAAGCCTATAACAAAAAAAATAATTAGAGATCATGTAAAGGTATTCAAGATATTTTGGAAACTTTATGAAAATGTGAATAAAGCAGAGAAATATGGAAATCAAGAAACAGCACAATTGCAAATATTTATAGAAGACTGAAGTATGGCAAGGTTAGAGGTAGATGAGACAACAATTAACAGTGAAGACAGGAAGAGATAAGAAAAAAATGGTAAAATATAATCAATCTGCAGGAGAGTCTTCAGGAATATATGGTATTCTTGTGGAAATTTGGAAGCTAGGAAGGAAGAAAGTAATAAAGATCAGGAAGGTTTTATTTAGCAGTATTTTAAAAGGAAAGGAAGCAAAAACCTCCTGGAAGAAAGCTGTGGTGGCTGTAATACCTAAGGATGGCAGAAACCAGACGCAGCTTCACATAGACCCATTACAATTTTAAATGATGGTGATAAAGTGCTTAATGTCTATAATAGTTAAAAGAATGGCAAAGGTGCTGCCAACATTGATAGATATACATCAATGTGATTTTCTGGAGGGGGGCAAACACTTGAAAACATTAATAGAACAATGATGATTCAGCGGGAGGAAGAATGTAAGAACATACCACTGGTGTTGGTGGCCCTAGATGCAGAGAAAGCATTCAACAGAGTAAGCTGGGAGTTTATGAGTAAGGCTATGGAAGCATTTGCATTCTTTGATACAATAATAAAGTTAATTAGGAGAATATGAGTGTATATGATATGACTATATGGTCATTTAACCCTTTTGAACCCATTACATTTCTTGAAATTAAAATCAATTTGTTGAAAATAATAATGTGATGTTGTCCTAGCTCACGTTCATTCTTACTAGGTTGGGTTCAGATCTGATCCTTGGATCTGTCTCGGCCTTTATATTCAAGCTCGAGGTCTTCTGCCAGCTCGTGGCTAAATCATATCCCAGCATGTACCAGTAACCTCCCCCAGATCTTGTTTGTTTCTAAACAAGATTGGGTGCTCCTTCTGCTAGCTCTGGCTAAGTATAATCTTTATTTCTCTTCAACATTTGAAAGAAAGTTATTGTTGTCTGTTATTTATCTTGATATAGTCAGTTTTTACTGAATACTTTTACTTCCATTTTTTGTGGCTGTTTCTGCTATTAGCTGTTGTCTTTCATTCAGGCCTTGTTGTCCCTCACCCAGCCTTTCCTTTCAATGGTTAAGGTGTTTACCTTAAAGATACAAGGTGCAGGGTTTGATTCTCACATGGGGTAATGGGCTAGGCTTAAAATGGCTCACAAGGGCAGTTAGCCTAGTACTAACCTATGTATGTATAAGATAAATAGCCTGTTTAAGTTAGAGGGCTCTTATTCCTGTTTGTATTATTTTCTAAAGTCCTTTTTTGAAGACAGTTTGTTTAAGTTAGAGAACTGCCTTTTTTTTTAGCTCATTTAAGTTAGAGGGCTTTCTGTCCCCCTTTCCATCTCCCGGACATAGCCTGTTTAAGTTATAGGACTGTGCTTCCCTATATTTTCCTCTATTCCCTTTTTTCTTTTGAATAACTCTAGTGTTAGAGAGTCTATTAAAAAAAAAGTTGTTGTGAAAACTTGTTATTTTTCCAGTCTTTACTCTGTAAAAATGTTAAATAAGAATTCAAAAACAATGGGTTTCAAAAAATGTGAGGGCTGTTGGCAGAAATTGCCCTTATGTGATGGACACACGCTTTGCGTCCATTGCCTTGGAGCTGTCCATCTCCAGCAGTCATGCATTTAACCACAGAGTGCTCCTGGAGAGGAAGAACAAATTAATATTGAAAGGACTATTAAAAACTCCCTTCTCAGAGGCATTAGAAGTAGTTCAGGTTTATTTAAAACTGGCAAGTCTCCAACTTCAAAAGCAAACAAATTGGACAAGTCTGGGAAGAGATCTTCCTCTTCTACTTTATCTGAACCATTGAAAAAGGTTTCGAAAACTTCTATACCGGATCCGAAGCCTATCAGATCCAAAAAATCTTCAGCTCCAACACCATCTGTCTTTGTGCTGATAGAGTTTGAGATATGGAGCCAGTCTCCAGCCTTGGAGCCATTCTCTCCTACACTCAGATCACCAATTCTACAGCAGTCTAAGTCTCCAACCCCCTCAACTCGGTCTTCCAGGAGCCTTTCCGATGATGACATGGATCAGGTGGTACAGAGGCTGTTGAGGACACCAGCGCTAGCCAAGTTGTTGTTGGATCCAACCCCAAGGGCTTCAGATCCTACTGCATTCCACCTCTTCTGCTCAGATTCCTCTTCTGATCTGACCCCAGGCTTTGGAGTCAGAAGATCCTGAGCTGATTTTAGTGGGACCCTCAGATCCGAGACCTACTATGGGATATTCAGATCAGACCATTGCTCTGACATTCTCGGATCCAATGGAGCTCAAGGAGTCTAGGAGCTGACGCTTTCCAGTTGGGTCTGGTGAGGCGAGTTGGATCTGACAGTTGTCGGATCCTGCCTTGCCTCTTGGGGCATTAGCTTGGGTGAGCTTGGCTCCTACATCATACTCGAACCCATCATCCTTGATTCTGGGGGTTCCCTTGGCTTCTTCAGCTCCAGGGATATCCTCAGATCAGGGACAAGGGCTTCTGAGGTAATAAGGAGAGTGCTGTCTCCTCAGACAGCTCCGTTGTCATCTCCGGATGTTCTTCCCCCAAAAGAAGTGGTGTCTGCCTCTATTCCCTTGCATCCACAGGGACACAGAGATCTTAGGCTTCAGGATGCTCCACAGGGCACCCCACAGTCTTCTGAAACCTCTCCAGAATATCCCTCTGAAGAGGTCCCTTGGAAGAGAGTATGCAAGAGGAAGCATTTAGACTCTCTCCAGAGGTGTCCATCACTTCTGATATGGACCTTGATGAAGATGAACGGTTGCCTTCTGATAATTTTTCCTTTGGAGAAATCCTGGAAATGCTAAAGCAGAAAGGTGGCTGGAAGTTCAACAACCCTTCAGCAGAGGAGTCCGTAAACCTCTCACCCTTCCTCCTCTTGGATGTCTCCACCTTTCGATGAACTTCTGGACCTAGTTTCTCAGAAGGTGTGGGAGTCTCCAGATTCAGTGGAACCTGTTCCTAGGAGGCCAAACAAATTTTATCACATCTCCATCAAACAAGACCTTGCTAACCAAGGAAGTCCCAGTAGATACTATGGTTGTGGTGGCAGCCACCAAGAAGGAACTCTCAGAGACATCTTCTTCTGTCCATCCACCGAACAAGGAGTCTCTGACAATGGACAGATATGGAAAGCGCATTTACTTTTTCAGTGACTATTTCCCTCAGATTGATGAATTACCTTACTCATTTTAGTAGGTTGCAGTGAGACTTCCTGAAAGAGCTAGAAGATACTCTCCAAGGTTTAGTAGCTGAAGGGGTTTCAGACAAGGTATACTCTCTACCTTAAACTCAGTTGTCAACACCTCCATGAGACTAATCTCTTATGCAGGGGATGGAGCAAGTAAAGCAGTAGGTTCTGGAATTTCCTTAAGGAAACATTCTTGGATGTGCTTATGTGACTTTGCAGAGCCCTTTAAATCTTCCTTTGTGAATGCCCCATTTTATGGTTCATCCCTGTTCGGGGCTAAAGTCAAGGACACACTATCCAGGTGTGAGCAGGAAGGAAAGACTCTGCATGCCGTAGGAGTCTGTTTTTCCATGCCTACCAGACCTTATCCCAAAGGTCAGAAAGGAAGTGGCAAAATGTGTCTCAGAAAATCTCAGAGATCTTTTCAAGATATGCATAGTTTATCTTTTCCTGGGACAGAAGGGAAAGTAGTAATGGAAGACGCTGACCACACAGCAGAGGGGGTCTGTAGAATTAGGGTGACAGAGATTCTCTCTTTGGTAAACCCTTTCAGCTTTCCTGAATGGATGCCCACCTGTCTATCTCTGGATGCAGTCAGGGTTCGATTATCTTTGTACCCAGAAGCCTGGCAACAAACAAAAGACAAATGGGTACAAAGCATTATATCCAGAGGTTACACCATACACTTTTCCTTCCCTGTTCCAAAGATAAAAAAGGTTCCGGACATTCCACCCAGTCAAAGGGAACAAGCAACTTTAGAAATTCAAAAGTTGCTAGACAAAAGAGTCATCCAAATAGTCCCCGCAGACCAAACAGGAGCCGGAACTTACTCAGGTTTCTTTTTAGTTCTAAAGAAAACAGGGGACTGGAGACCAATTCTGGATCTCAGCAATTTAAACAAATCAGTAAGAAAGTCCAAGTTCTGGATGGTAACACAGCAGTCAATATTCCCTTTGCTGGGACAAGACAATTGGATGTGCTGTATAGATCTCCAGGATGCATACTGCCACATAAAAATGGACAGGCAATCCAGGAGACACTTGTGCTTTCGGCTGGGAGCCAGTCACTACCAATTCCAAGATTTGCCTTTTGCCGCACTACAGCCCCCAGAGTGTTCACCAAATGTATGGCAGTAGTCATGGCTCACTTGAGATGCCTAGGATTCCTGGTGTTTCCATACTTAGATGACTGGCTCCAAAACCAGCACGACCAAGCATCTACTAATAAAAACAACAGACACCACCTTGCAACTCTGCTCTCAAATAGGAATTACAATAAACTATGAAAAATCTGCCTTAATGCCTTCTCAGCATGTGGCATTCATAGGAGCAGAATTAAACTCAACAAACATGACAGCCAGACTCCCTCCAGAAAGAATTCAAGTTCTAAGAAGACAGATTTCATATCTTCTAACAAAGAAAAACTTTCAAGCAAGGATAGTCCTAAAAGTCCTGGGAATCATGGCAGCAGCAATAATTCTGATCTCCCTAGCACATCTACACATGATACTTCTCCAGTGGCTGCCGTCCACTCAGTGGTCGATGCAAGAACTGCCGATGTCTCACAAGATGACAGAAACTTGCAAGAAGAACCTTCGTTGGTGGCTTTACTCCACTCAAGTGACTCTAGGTAGATCATTTCTACTTCCCCAACCACTGGTCACAATGACCATGGATGCCTCTTAGATAGGGTAGGGGGCATTATCTGGGAAAGACAGTCCAAGTCACCTGGCAGGATCATGAAGCCCACTTGCATATCAATGTCCTAGAGATGGCAGCAGTGCTTCTATCATTGCCAGCATTCCAGGACACTCTTCCGCTGGGAACTGTTGCAATACAGGCAGACATATCAGTTGTATAGTACATAAATAAACAAGGAGGAACCAGATCTTACCCCCTTTGTCAACAGGCCCTGATAGCAATGCACATCTCAGGGAAATCCAATGTGATAGCAGACAGACTCAGCAAAGTGATTCTGATGCCTCACAAGTGGTCCCTAAAACAGGAAGTAGCGGAAAAGATTTTCCACAAATGGGGTCAGTCTTGATACGACCTTTTTACGATATACATGAATGCCAAATGCAGCAGATACTTTGTCCTTATCCCCCCTCCAGGTTAGTCACTAAGGGATGCACTTGTTCACGATTGGCCCTCGGGTCTCCTCTATGCTTTCCCCCCGTTTTTCACTAATACTCAAAGTACTTCAGAAAGCCAAGTGCTTGGGACAGGACTTGATACTCATCACCCCATACTGGCCTCATCAAGTTTGGGTCTCCTTCCTGTGGCCTCATCTTCAGGAAGAGCTTTGGATTCTGGACCCAGTTCCAGACCTTTTGACTCATGCATCAGGAACACTCCACCCATCCCTTCAGACCCTCAAACTGACAGCTTGGCTGCTCAGATTTCAACAATAGCCAGGTTTCCTAGTCTCTCTTCATCAGTTACACATCCTAATTTCTTCTCATGAGGCTTCAACAAGAAAGAGATATAGAAGCAAATGGAAAAGATTCTCCTTATGAGTGTCTCATAATCACAGTGACCCTTTTTCTGCCCCAGTCAATTCCATTCTAGAATTCCTAGCAAAGCTATTCACTGAAGGTGTAGCTGCAGCTACCATCAGAGTTCAGCTAGCAGCGATATCCATTTCTCATCTAGGTGACTCATAGACTATGCAAAACATTTCTTAAAAGTACTTTATTATTAAGACCACCTATCAGAGACGCGCCAGCACCATGGGACTTAAATTTCGTCCTATCTTGTTTAATTTTTCCCCCTTCTGAGCCAGCATCATCTTGCAAACTCAAGTTTTTGACATGGAAAACTATTCTCAACAGCAATTACCTCTGCTAGAAGAGTATCAGAGTTGCAAGCCTTGTCTATAAAGCCCCCATACTTAGCTTTTCCATAGGGACAGGGTGCCCTTACAAACAAACCCTTCCTTTTTAATGAAAGTATGTTCAGAGTCAAATTTGAACCAAGCTATAGAGCTACCAGTTTTCTTCCCAAATTATGAAAACAAGACATAATACATGTTACATCAAGTGGATGTGCATAGAGTTATGTTTTTACTTACACAGCACTAAAGAGTTCAGAAGATCTGATCAGCTATTTATCTCCTTTTCAGACTCAAAGAAAGGTACTCTAAGGTAACATTTTCAAAATGGCTTTCAGATTGCATAACTTTTATCTACAAGTCTCATAGGAAGTTACTAGGCTATTGGTCCTAAGGCCCTTACAAGCCTAGCCAATAATTTAGCCCATGTTCCAAGAAGTCAGCACCGTATGCCACTGTGCAGCAGGGACATAGGTGGAATCCTAGGAGTGTATTTTCTGTTCCTCATCCAGTTATCCAGGTTGTCTTTAAAAAGGTTTAATGAGGTACTCTGCTTTAAATGGAGGGGGAGTTTATTCCACAAAAAGGGGGAGTCTCTGAGACACAAATTTGTCCTGCCAACAAGTCCTATTGATGTTACAAACCAAAATAGAGATCTCCCCAGAACAGTTAAAGCTCACTCTACAAGAGTCATTGCAACCTCTTCCACATTTCTGGCTAAACTACCAATTGATACCATTTGTGCTCCAGCAACATGGGCAAAACTACATACCTTTATCACTCATTACAAAGCTGATTTGACCTCCAGGAACAGGGCCTCTTTTGGTTCCATGATTCTGAGGAATATTCTCTTTTCAGCCACCCAAGATAAATGGTGCTAGGGATGCTGTCCCAACCTAGTAAGAATGAAGGTGTGATAGAACAACATCATATAACAAAGTTATGTACTCACCGTAACATTCCATGTGTGTTATCCATCTTCGCCTTCATTCTTACATCCCACTCTCCTTCTTCCAACCCTTTTTACTCCTGAAAGTCTGAGTCTGTATAATTGGGTTACCTTAATCTCTGACCTTCTTTATCTGACTCTGAGTTGTTTATCTTCATACCATTATTATACGAGCAAACAAGCTCTGAGGGAGGTTTCTGGTGCATGCTGGGATAGGGTTTAGCGACGAGCTTGCAGAAGACCTCGAGCTTGAATATAAAGGCCAAGACGGATCCCAGGATTGGATCCAAACCCAACCTAGTAAGAATGAAGGCAAAGATGGACAACACACATGGAACATTGTGGTGAGTACATAACTTCTTTTTTTCTTATATATAGTTTTATATTGATTCCCTTTTCTAGGATGTTTTATGAACTGTATATTTACTGTCTTCAATAATACCTTTTTATATGCTATTTAATATATTTTTTATCTGATTAATTGGAGTGTTTTTAGGAAAAAAAATATATTTGGTGTTAAAAAATCCTTTTAATTGGAACTTAACTGATGTTGATCTAAAGGGGGGGTCCAGTTTTAGAGTTATAAAATCCAGTGCTCTGGCTGTGTAATTTACTCTGATGAAGTTCCGTATTTGAGGGACGAAAGAGCTTAATTTATTTATTATTTTTAATAGTAAACTATTTGTGACACAGCTGATGTCTGACATTGGTTTACTTATTTATTTCAAAAATTTTTGGATTGAAATTATTACCACATTTGGTAGTGTCGCTTGTTGGTGGTGATTGATGCTTAAAAGTTCCAGTGGGAGCAATGTGTTAGGGCTGTGAGTAACTGTACAATAGAAAATGGTGGGGAACAATAATTATTCTGAAGTCTAAAGGCATGGCATGAAACTGAGAGGTCTGTAGCTGAAATAACTTTGCAGCCAGTGCCATCCCACTGTCTAATGAACCACCATCCAAATAGAGATGGATGGGATTGTGAGGACAGCAAACACTATGAAGCCCAAAAAGTGTGCCAGTGACTGTGTTTTATCCAAATCTGCATTCTTATGCAGGCTATAAAGGTTACAACTTTCTGGGTCTTCTCTGTGGGGTGGAATGATAAACTATGCAAGGTACTGCCTCAGTATTAGAATGATACCCAGTACCTTGCATAGAAACATCACTACACCCTTTCCTAAAGTATACCATGGTTTCAGTCTGAAACAACAACAACAAACAGTAAGCAAGCACAAAATCAAGCACACAAAGCAAAAACATGACTGGTCTTTTTTTTGGGGGGGGGGGTAAACCTCATGCACACCACCCCAATATCACATTTTAACTCAAAAACTGCACACACTTGGTGAAAGACCAAAACACATTTAGGTATGCAATCTAATTCATCACTTTTCTGAATAGTAATGATCTCAGGGAAAAACAAAAGTGTTGTTTACACTTCAACTGCACACATACTGACAAAACACTGCTTTGAGGAAATTAAAGTTTTACACACATCATGACATTAGTCCATGATCCACATCTGTCCGCTTCAACTTCAGGACTAGGTAAAAGCAGCAGGCAACAGTTGCTCAGCACCTCTAAGACTCTCCTAGGCTCTCAAACTCCATTCCTTGCTCCCAAAGTGCAAAACACTTCCCTTTCTCTCCAGATCGAGTTTGCCCTATGGATAAAGAAGTGTAACTAAAGGACGGACTCAGAGACATTCCTTTGGATATCTGCACATAAAGAGATAAAAAAGAGAATGAGGAAGGTGGGCAGGTCTGTTGAAATGGCCGAGTGTACATCATGAACATCTAATGCTAAGTTTCATACCTTATGTGATCCAGTCCTTCCACTTCAATATCAGGGCACAGTCCCCCCTAACTTTCTACCCTCCTTGGTTGTATTAAGAAAGAATTCCATTTCATGAAATAAGGTGGTCCTGAAGATAAACTTAGACGTGGAGATCAAATTCAGCTTATGTGCTTTACAAAAGTATGCAGTTAAGCCCATGTCACAGCTGCAAAGATGCCATCAACTGAAGAATTTTTGGAAAAAAAAATAAAAAAACAACTATAGCTCTAGAGGAATAAACGTTATGTTTGTTTGGTAAGATCTTATTGTACTTTTTTTATAACAAAACACTGTACAGAATGAGAGCCCTGGACAGGGTGAGTTTTGAAACTTTTTTGATTGGAGCAAAGGAAACAAGTAAACTGATCATCTTTTCTGATATACTTAGCTCCAGGTAAAAGTGAAGATGGTGATGAGCATCTATGCAATGGTACAAGGACTATCTTTGTCTTGAATACTGAGGGCAAATGACAGGGACACTGACTGGTAAAGATTTATCGCTGTTATCACTATTGGAATAAGACTGAAATCATTCATACTCAAATTCTGTTTTATAGCATACAATATAATAAAGTTTAGAGTTTAGAAGATATTATTTGAATTTCAGAAATTATTCTAGCTGAGGTAACTACCACAAGAAACGTTCTTCAGTGACAAATATTTAAGATCTTCAGTTGCTGGCTCAAAGCTGTGCAATATCAACCTTTCAGACATGGAGTTTAAATCCTTTGGAGGTGCAGGTTCCCTGGGGGAATGTCTGAAATGCAAGGCCCCTTAAAAATCCCTTGCACACTTTTAATGAAACCTGGGAAAAAGATTCCTGCCCATGATGAAAATTAGAAATGGCTGCTAAGTGAACTTTGACTGGGGAACACTGGGAGTCTTTGTCAGAAATGTCAGCTAAAACCTGAACAGTTACTGAAATTGAAGTTAAGGACAGATCTACACCTTGCTCAGTTGATCATAATGAATATTTTATCCATTTACTGCTGTATGTTTTCCTTGTGAATTCTTTCTATGATGCCATAAATGATCTGGATAACTGAAAGGGAGCAATAGATCCCTGGTCATTAGCGGAAGTGGAGAAACTGTGCAACTAGTCTGTGGAATTAAAGGTCTGAATGAGGATTAGTGGACAGATAGGATAGATCTTTGCAAGGTCTGAGAAGTGGTTTAACAAGTGAAGTCATACAGGGGAACCAAACACTATGAACATGATGTTGGCCTAGGCATCTTTACTTTTTGCAAGAACTTCATTATGAATGGTAATGGTAGAGAGCCAGTGGTCACTGACAGACACGGGTTTCTATTGAAAATAACTGCAATACCTGACATTGGTCAGGGATGCAAACATGCTGCAGTAAGGCATTCCCCAGCAGCAAAACACAACATTTGCACTGACTGAGGCACTACTTCTGAGGCATTAATAAGTATGATCAGTCAGCATCAACTGAGCTTGTCTGTTAGAACTATGTGATACAGTCAGAAAGCACTGTGTCAACATGGCCCATTCTTGCAGTTTCACTGTCTCTCAAATAAGTCCTCCCCCACTTTTGATATACCAAATCATTGCTATGTTGTCAGTGGGACAGTAACTGCACCCTGATGAAGGGAGTCTTGTACAGCTTATAACATCAGGATGACTGCCTTCATCTACAGGACACTAATATACACAGAAGTCTCTTGTTGTGACCAAGTCTCTTGGCCAGTCTGCCCTAAACATCCCACTTCCCATGACAGATGCATCTGTGATGACAGTTGCATTGGTGCCCGGACAAAAGGACAATGAAGAGACAGTCCTGTCAAAGTTTGTCCTGTTGGAAGCCACCACTGAAGATGATGTCATATCTTTAATAATGGAATTAGAAGGGACAATGAATATGAATTCTGATTCCACTACAGTAACCTTATTCTGTATCTTGCAACTGAGAACCAAGAATAGTATTGCTGCCATTAGAAACAGAGCTTTGAGACATAGAACAGCATTCGGTTTGGAAACATACAGGTGTGTGAGAGTGGGTGGAGAACTGGATGTTGCCAATTCTGTCTGGTGGAAGTCTGGTTACAAAGGTCTCCCTAATAGGTGGCATCAAATAAAGGATTCTGTTCACAATAGCTCCAGATGTGAGTTCATAGTATTTATGGAAATTCCCAAGGTGTGAACAGATGCAGGTGGTCATTCTCGGCCCTGATCAGATACTCCATTCTTCTGGCTTCTAAGAGCCACTCATCCTGATAAAGGAAGACTTGAATGTCCACTTTAAAGAAAGCTACAGCTGCCATGGATTTAGTAAACACACTAGTGGATGTCATGAGACCAAATGGAAAAGCTTGGAACTGTTACTGACTGGCTCAAATGCCTAAAACACAGGAAATTCCTGGATTCCTTTGCTATCTTGATGTTTAAACAGGTGTCAAAGATCTAAAAAGCACAATCAATCTCCCTCTTACAAGCATGGGAGGACTGACTTCACCTTGATCATTTGAAATTGTGTCTTCCTTATGTACTGATTTAGGAGACACAGATCTAATGGGGTGTGAAGTCCACTACCTATTTAGGAACTAAAAAGAATACTGAACTCTGGATCCTCTTTGGGCAGGTGGGACTCTCTTGGATTACCCTTTACTATTTCTAGTACACTCATGACAGGGTAAAACTTCTGGAATTAAAGATATTGGTCTTGGTGAGATTATGAAGGGAATGATACAGCCTCTGGAAGCTATGCCTCAGATACTCCTGTCCTGCATGATGGCCAGCCATGCCAGAGGGTGCAGGAAGATTCACCCCAGCTATCCTTTAGGACACTCAGGCAAATCCACAGATATTCTGATTCTGTGGTTGTCCACAGAGGGAGAATTCCAGATTTTAGAGGTTACCTGTCTCTAGGGTGTCACCTGCTCTTGAAATCTCCACAATCACTTTGGATTCTGTCATTATGCTGCCCAAACTGTTCCTGTTGGCTCTTAAGCCAAATTCTGTGGGCGCATTTAATTACGTGAAAATATTTTTTGTGGACAGGAAAACTTCACTCCAACAACTTTGACTGCCTGCCATTCTTGCTCACACCTCTGCAGCTTTTTCTTCACTTAAGACTCAAGCAGGGTTGAGCAACTTTAAGTTGAGTACGCAAAAGACACCTTGGGAGCAATGTTCAAAACAAAAATGTATGAGCTAGGCATGGAGATGAATGACAAATCCTGACCCAGTTGTTATGGCTGCTTCATTGACTCCATTATGCAACAAACTCATGAAGGGGTTATTTACCCGGGAAATTTCTACTGGAAGCTCCTATGGGGTAATTTCTTCAGAGATTCTGGAATTTCCCTGGAAACGTTGTGCTGTAACCTGGTTACCTTTTCTATTACAGCTCAATTACCCGATGTACATGTGCCTTTTTAAGTGGTGCAGTGCCACAGATTCCTTGCTAGTGGGGTGAACTGCAAAACTGTCCTTGGAAGGTTCTTTCTTTTGTTTTTAAGCATCTTTATTAAATTATAACAAGACATAGGTACATAAATTAATATCAAAGAAAATAAACCATATTAACATTTGTTACACCTCTTCATTTAACATTACATGTTTTCTTTCTTTTTAACAATTCCTTCATGAGGATGACAACCACTACAATGGAGTCATGTAAACAGGTCTTACTTTAATATTAACTGTTCTTGGGTGGGGTGGGGATCTTGTCCAGTCTCCTTGGAATAGGTGCCACCATATCTGGTTCTTGACAAGGTCACTAGACAACTTGAAAATCCATGTGGTCTGCAGGGGGAACTACTCTGGAATTTTGTGGGGTGGGGTGAAGAGCCTTCTGCAGAATTTTCTCATCTGGGGGAGACTAGTTCAGTTGGCCATGGCCCCTGCTGTCTGATCAATTCTACAATCTTCCCAAGTTTGAGACCACGTAGGATACTGGAGAAGCCTTCTTTCCAAGATCAGTATCCAAGATGGGGGACTTTGTACAGGAGTCCAAGTAATTTCTTTTACACTTCACAGATACATCCTGTGAGGACTGGTCAGAGTGTAAGGAAGAACAATCTACTTTGAATACAACTGATCTATCCTTCCTGTGACTTTCCTCTCCCTGGCCTCTCTGGAAGAATGATGACCAAGCTAAAGTGGTAGATCAACGAGCCAAGATCTGTACCAAGTCTGAATGCATCTCATCTGTCCTTTGAGGACATTTTTGAATCTTTACCGGCTTCTGAACAGCTGGCATTGGGATGTTAGGCTACAAGAAAGCCAGCAGGTTCTTTGATGTCAGCACCTACGTGCTCAACATTAAAGGGTTACCTACAGCTCCTGGTACCAAGTCTACCATCAGCATCAAAAGAGAAGATAAACAGACTGACAATGGCCTGAAGGCTATATGGGATGAGATCACTGCCAATCTACTGGTGACCTGGGCCCTAAGCACCCTTCAGTACTGCAAGACTCTGTGCTGAGGTCACTGATAGGGAAAAGCCATTTGCACTGATGCAAAAGTTCAGCGCTGATGAAAGTGTCACTAGAGGAACAAATAAAAGGTAAGTGCTGCTGAAAGAGTTATTAGAGGAACAGATAACTCCAGATCACCCTGTGTTAAGACAGGGCAGTGAATGAACTACTGAAATAGAGGGAGTGTGTCTTCTGCCACCCTGCCTTCATCATCACCTCCTAGTTGATGCAGAGTGAGAAACTACGAAACAACATGGCCAAATGAACAGACACTGAAAATGATAGCTGTTGTTGTTTGTCTTTCAGCTTTTTCCCGGTAAGGGGTCGCCACAGCAGAACTCCGGTCTGCTAATGATTGGCAGTAGATTTTTTTTATGAAACGCAGAGGTGCCAGCTCGATGCTCAACCTTCAATGAAGGCACACCCATTTACGCATGCATGTCTTTCGAACGCTACCCAACCATGGGGAGGACATGCAGACTCCAGACAGAAGGCACTCCCAAGCCAAGCCGAGAATCGAACGGGAGAACCTCTTGCTGTGAGGTAACAATGCTACCACTGTACCACCACGGCACTATACTAAAAATGATAGCAGTGCTTTCAGAAAATGAGAGTTTCTAATTGGAAGAAAACTGCTGACCCTCTTTGTATCAGGAGGATCAGGGGCTACATATACTACCAGTTCAGAAACACTGGAAGCCCGTTCATGGATTCTGGAACTGAAAAAAGAAATCTCCCAGGGACCCCACCCTGAAACTTTGGTATTTGGATATAGAAAACCTTATCTGCCCACTTAGGATCCCCATTCTCATGCTTCCTTTTTGTTTAATCCTCCCCTACCCAACTGTTGATGATCAAGCCTCCCCCAAGCTGTATACCTATTCATTCTTCAGTGATGAGAGGAACCCACATCTACTGAAGAGGTGGGAGCCATTAGGGTTACATCAGTTATACATGCAGTCATCATTTTTGCTTGCACCATTACTGGCATCTCAGCCAAGAAACCATTTTTACTGTTGATAGTTTTAATGCCACAGTGATGGCAACATGAGCACCTGTGTTGTTGCAAGGACTGCCTGTGCTCTTATTTGCCCATGTGTGCTCCTCTACATGTGCTGAAAAAACATAACCAGTTAAGGCAGTCATTGCTATGTCCTCCTTGCACTGCATCTTTGCATCCTGACATCCCTTCTCCTTCCAGCCAAGGTTATGTCAGCAAAGCAGTGTTGGACCACCATCACTCCCCCTCAGTATGAGCACAACCATCCTTTCTGTCTGTGCTGTAAAGTGCCCAAGCCACTAGTAAAACCTGGTCACTTGGGTTATAGTCAGGGGTTTTCCCTCGGTGTTACCAGAGCAGGCTAGCTCATTTTATTTCTGTTCTTTTCTGGTTTTAGACCCAGCAATGTAAGAGGGTAACAACCCTTCAAGATCAACTTGTGTTTCCTTTCTTGCATAGTCCAAGAAACAAATTTATCATGTCACATCTGGCATCAAGATTTACAGCCCCGGACATACAATGGGAAGACTGTTTGTGTGGGGACTCTTCTGCCTAAATTTAGAATATCTGTGAAACTCTAAGGCATTATTCATAGCTGCAAACACAGCCAGATAACCAAACAACAAACTGTGACTAGAGATCCAAATAATTGAATCACTAAATTGCATTACAGTTCCCCAGAAAAAAAAGTAAAAATCCTAGAATAAAAATGACTAGCAGCTAAACAAAATGGTGACCACAGTGTGGGAAAAACAATTCTAATGTAATTCTAATAATATCTGCATCAGATAAATAGCTAACTGGTAACTAGAAACAATAAGAATGAAAGCTCTGACCTGTAAAACAAGGAATTTAAGTTAAAGAAATATCTACTATGAATTTCAACTCACTTAAAACACTGCCAAGTAAGCCTGAGTGTAACTTTTGATGCTTATTCAAATGCCACAAATGAGATCTGGAGATAAGGGGAAGTGTGGCGCACTATAAGAACTGCAGGAGGAGTTTCAAAGCCTGGAAGAGTGTCTTAAAGGTGCCAAATAATTGCTGTCTCTGGCTAACTAGTTCTAATGTTGGAAGCAGACACCTGGATCATCTAAGATACATAAATGGGGCATACTAATCCAAACAAATTTGATGTGGACCACTGTAGGCACACAAAGTAGAATTTATACCTTTACGCAGATTAAGGAAATCCTCTGTGCTACAAGACAAGATTTCTCCAAATGTATAACTATTCTTTTTTTTTCTATTAAAGCTCAAGCATGGGTTGCTACTGCAGAGCCCTGTAAAGAGGTCACCAAAAGCAACTCACCCTTCAGAAAAAAAAAACATTCAAAATTATGTCTTCTACATTATTTACTAATATAGAAAGCATTTTGCTCAACACTCCAGACACAGAAGACAGCCTGAATTTAAATACATTGCAAAAGAAGTGGGGTTCACTCACAACTAACCAAAGACATTTCTGGTGCAGATGCCAGATCTTGATGTACCAGAAGGTATGTATCATGTCTAGTCACACCATACAGGTGTCCTGTGTCAGGACAAGTGTGACCTCCTGGAAAGTCACTTCTGGAAACTGATAAACTTTTAGTTATGTACTCACCATAACTTCAGATGTTTGGGATCCATCTCGCCTACATTCTGACTGATGGGTTCGGAGCCGATCCCTCGGCTCCGACCGCACATGCCAAAGTTTAAGCCCTAAGTCTCTATTGGCTGAGCCTTACTATATCTGCACCACTACCAGTCCCCAGATCCCTTTGTCCGCATGCATGCACCACACACACACATGCACACACTATATAAATACGACAGATGATATAAAAAAAAAACAACAGAAAAAAAACTCAATTTTTCTGATTTCCAAGGCAGGGGGGGAAGGAGGGTAGGTTAGAATGGGATAGATGATCCCAAAACATCTGAAGTTATGGTGAGTATGACTAAAAGATGTTATGTGATCGCTATCATTCTGACTGATGGGACTGCATCTGGAGCACCTCCCTGCCAGATCGTCCTGGTGGCTCACTTGAAAACACTCCTGAGTATCGTGGAACCAAACGATACTCCTCCTTTAGATGCCACATCCAATTTATAGTGGGAAATGAAAGTGTGTGGTTGACCCAGAAAGCGTCAGCACCATAAAATCAGAAAATGAAAGCTTGGAATGAAAAAGCAATAGAAGTAGCCATAGCTCTGGTAGAGTGAGGAGCTGTTGTAAGTTGTAAGTTGCTATTCAAGAAGATTAGAGCATAAGAGTTCTAAATCCATTATCCATTTGGAGATAGTAGCTTTTTGTTATGGTTTTACCAGTTTGTCAACTGAAAAAACAAACAACTTGATTGGATTTTTTGCTGAGTCCTGTCCTTTCCTGAGCGTGCATTAATTGTGAACATGAGTGCTAATTTGCTCATTGGTGAATTTTGAAAAGAATTTTGGTTGGAAAAGAAATAGCTCTAGAGATTGAGATTGACACAGACAGAGAGAACAAATTGGGACAGTATGCTTAGGGTTAAAGTTGAGTGAAAATGATTCGCTTGGCCTATAAAAAATAATTGATAGATCTTGATGAAGTCTTCTTGTTTTCTTGCTTCTTTAATTGAAAGGAAGAACACCAAGACAGTTTTTTTCAACCAATACAGAACATTTATGTCCTAGCTGGAAGATGTTAAGGCATGTAGCAGCTAAGTACCAAATCAAAGATCCAACGGAGGTGCAGGATGAAAAAAAGGGGGTCTAACTTAAATAGCATAGTCTGAAAGTTTTGCATAAATCTGCTGCTCATCGTGGGTGGATCCATGGATTTGCTTTTTAGAGATAGATGCTAGTTGGTTGGAATTTAAGAGTAGAAGCGAAGAGATTAAATAAAAAATGTTAAAAAAAAAAAAAAAAAACCTAGGTCGGGGGTGATAGGGATAGAGCCCCTGAGTTGAGCAGATAGCAGCAAACCCTCTCTTCCACTTACTGAGGTACAATTTCTTAGTGGTGGGATGTGAAGATTAATAAAAAATGTGAATAACTTCCGGTGTAATTTGTGACTAAAGTCGGAAGTGGAGGAGCCAAGAAGTCAAAAGTTCAAAGTGGAAGTGTGAAGTGTTGTTTGTTGTACTGATGAATGAGTAGTCAGTTCTTACCAGAGATCTGCCAAAAAGCCTGTTCAGGGACCGCATACTTCATAGGGAACCACCACAGGATTTACGAGGTGTGGGTGGATTAGTATCATTGTGGACCCCAACGAGCTTTCTTGGGGAAGGAAGGAAGGGAAGAGTAACCGGAGAATGGCATAAAGTGGTCCTGTTGGCCAAGGCTGACTCCTAAGGACATAGCTCTTGGGAAGAACCTTTGGAGTTAAGTTTTGTGGTGTTCAAATAGGTGCGCTTTTGGTGTTCCCACTTCTCAAAAACAGTATCGGGGTCCCATTCTCTGAAGGGACCACTCTGCTACTGTTTCGTTCGCAGACCACCCCTTGGAGAGGAGAATCATTCCTGCTTAATCTGTCTGCCAATATATTGATTTCCTGATGTGGGGTTCCTACCAAGAACACCCATATGGACTCTCAGCCCCACACCCAAGAGGCAAGACCCCTCATGTTCTGGATGCCTCAGGATTTGTTTAGGTTCTCAGTGACCCCACATGTTGTCTGTTGAGAGCTTGAATGCCTTGAGGGAGGGTGAAACTTGGGGAGGTACCTCATTTCAGACAAGAATGATTGAAAAAATTCGGAGATCTGGAAGCCAAGAACCTGTTCTGAAGGGGAAGACAATGTCCCCCAACCCTGTCTGGAGGCATCCCTCTAATTGCCTGCCACCCAGCATCCTGGGAGAGGGTGGCCTGTCTCTGGGGATAACAAAAAAAGGTCAAGCCTGATTCATTGATGTGCTTTGACCACTTCTGTGATCATAATGGGGTGATTGAGGGGAGGTGGGGGGTGATTGAGTTGAGGGGAGATTCTAGAACCAGCATGTCGTCAATCTTGCCAGTGAGACTAGGAGAAAATCCAATCTTTGCGAGTGGAACTAGTTGACCGCAGACATGTACTGGGGCTTTGCATTTGCAAGGAAGCTGGGGCTTGAATTTTGTAAAGGCAAGCAGGGAATTTTTGTTTGGGAAGAAAGAATTGTTTTGGTTTTTGAGAAAGACCAAGAGATCAATTTTGTCTATCTCTGCTCCTAAATGACTTTGACCAATTGAGAGTGCAGCAAGACAGCACCGGGAGAATTGGTAATACTGGTGGGTAGCCATGGGTAGGAGAGGGTGGCTTTGAGGTTGTCCATAAGTAGATGCCCAGATAGTGAAACACTGAAGTCAGTCGCCCCCTCAGGAAAACACTTGGGATCCAAGACTCCTCAGGGTGAACACCCTGGGAAAACACTTGGTGAAGGCAAGTGGGGGCTGTGGTGAGACCTGTCTCCCAGGCTGAAAATTGGAAATGATGTATGACCAGGTTGAAATAGATATCCTTGAGATCTATGCGATATGAGATATATCCATCTGAGACAATCTCACATCCAAACATCCTGGATCAATGGGACAATGGAGAATGGATTGTGGTTTTGATTTTCATGTTTGATTATTGACGGTTTTTGGATGCTTGTCCAATCCAATTTGGCCCTCTCCTTTCTTTCTTCGACAAAGGTCCCTTGTCTTTTGGATGGATTTCCTTGGTCGATCTGGTTGGAACGACCGGCACCAATTTTCCTTTGACGCTGCTTTGACGCTTTCTATTTTTGCTTTTTTTTGGGTCCTGGGTGTGGGTCCGGTTTTTGTGGGGGTGGAGGGGAAAGGAATGGTGTAATTTGTCCTGAGTGAAAGCACCCCAGGCTCCTTAGGTGCTTGGCAGTAAGGCTTTTTACTGGCTGGTGACGGCACCACGGCACCCGAGCAGCACACACAGCAGGCCCGGCAATGAAGCTTGGTTGCATGATGCTGAAAGGATTCGCTAAAGCCTTCATTGACTTGGGCTCTTCTCAAGGGACGGGCGCCTTCCCCAGCCTCCCAGAAGGAATTGCCCCTCTGCTGGGAAAAAAGAATCCCTGTGCTGTGAAACCAATGGATCCCCTCACTCTTTTGAACTCCTCCTTTAGCCTTCCTCCTCAGCCGAAGGGGGAAGTGCACCCTCGACCCCACGGCAAGATCCAGCTTTTCCTCCTTGCTTGCAGCGGTAAGACCTGTCTAACCTAACACCAAACAAAGAGGACCTTAACAGGCCGGCAAAGGAAGAAGGGAAGGAAGGAATAAATGACAGAAAAAACGGAGCCAGGCTGCCACCCGTGTGCACGCCCCTGTGCCTGCCGCTCGCCCCTTGCCTCCCCATATGAAATGAGCCTCATGGAAATGTTAGAAGAAATCGAGGATTAGAACGAGGTAAGGATAGGTAAGGATAGCCAACAATTGCTGCTCCTAGCTGCTACCCGAGTAGATCTGACCAGCTCTTGACCAGATCCCTTCTTAGCCCTGGTATGTAGCCTGGCAAATGTGCCGCCAAGTGTAAAGGCTAGTGTAAAGGTGTCTGGAAGTCAGGGTCATTGCTCCTGCACTGGTCCATGCTCCTAGACCTCCGCTGAGGATGGACGCCTCTGCCCTGTTGTGTTGTGTCCTGAATGTAGCAGATGCCACCACCACAGCCTTTTCAAGAACTCCTTTTTCTGCCGAGTAAATCGGTGGGGGCGACAAAATTTGTTAGGGCGAGAAGACACTGTATTGTTCCATCTGGCACCAAACACGCCCCAAACCGTAAGGGCGATCCAACGGCAGGAGGGCGGAGGGAGCGGCCCAGGAGCCCCAGGGCTGGAGCCCCAAAGAAGCACCCTGGGCACTGACCATCAGTCAGGAGGGGGGTTTGGTGATCTAATGTCTGAGGATGAGCGAAATGTGAATGGAATGAGACCGGGACATGACTCGGGATCATCAAGATCAGTGTCCGAGTCATCAGACTGAGACTCCAGTGGCCTCTCACGGACTTCCTTTGCTTCCTCTCTCCTCTTGCTCGGTTGAACCTGACGGAGGAGAACCACCAGCCCTGTGGAGCAGTGAACCTCAGCAAAATCCTAAGGACAGGGCCGGCCAGGCCCCTCAGGGCAAAACGCTCAGGCTCGCCCAGTAAAGCCGGAGAGATGGGCAAGAAGACTGGGCCCCAGGCAAGGTGCCGTAAACCATATTAGAATGGAATGAGGGTCTCTTGGGTAAGGCCCTTTCATAGAGGCAGGCGATCCCCCCCAGAAGCAGGGAGAGAGAGCACGAACCGAGCGCATCGGCACCGAGGAAGTCCCCGCCCCCGGTCAGCATAGGTCGAGGGCCGGAACTCGACCCGGCTGGGTTGAACGTCACCCCCGGTCGAACTCGGAGAAGGGTTCTGGAAGCAACCCGACCAAGGCACCCCGTGAGATGGAGCTGGAAGCCCTAGGATTCTACCAATAGCGGCACGGGCCCTGCTGGCAGGAGAAGCCCACTGGCTGAGCCAGATGGCAAATGACAATCCTGTGGGACCTGAAACCTTCTTCAACTGGCCGGAGCCAAAAGAAATTGACATCCTGACGGGGACCTTCAGTCTCTTCAAGACCCGATCTGGCTCCGGAGATGGCCCCAGGGGGGACCTAGAGGAGACTGGCAGGAATTCGAGTAATGTCTCTTCCATGGTGCCAGGGGGGGCCAGGAGACTATCCCGAGGGACTTCGAGACATCCATACCTCATCGGCTGAATACCAGGGACCGCCGGCTCGAGGTGTGCAGAGCGATTTAGGCGTTTCCGCCTCTCGAGAGCAGTAGCCTCATCAGACCAAGATAGTGAGGAGCCCTGGCCAGTGACCCGCTTCCAGACTGAGCCAGACATCAGCTCCAAGACTTCGGAGTCGAGACTGGCCCATGTCTTTGGACTTGGCTCCGCCCCTCTGGTGAAGTCCTTGAGCCGCTTTGCTTAGCCTGCCTAGAAAGAGAGGCGGCTATGCCTTTTTTTCTGGTAAGGGTTGATTTCCTCCTCTTAATCAAGGAGAATTTTTTTTGGCTTGATCTCAATGTTAGCTGGTTTAACAGGCTGGACAACCAGGATGAAAGCATCCTCACAGCAGGACCCCTATACAAAAAGAGAGTGCACACGCTGCATACACACCACAAGTTAAAATCCAAACAATATAGCACTTCTGAGTATCATCCGTAGACTAGTTGGCAGAAACTAAATTTAGTGCACTCAAGATGTTTTCTATGGAGGGGACAGAAACTGCAAATCAACAATAAAAGAAAGAAAATGTGGGGACCCCCCTCCTATCTCCAGGAGGAGGCTCCATGGCGAAACTGAGCAGAAGAATATAGGTTTATTCCTGGGACTCTGGAAGAACTACCTTGTCCTTCAGAGAAGATTCTTCTGCGAGACTAATAGTTCTGACACCATGTCCATAATTCAATGATCCCTGATTACAGCACCTGAAAGAAGAAGAAACCTCAACAGCCTCCATTAGATTAACTAGGGCTGCTACTTCACTGCCTGTGGAGCAGGCCTCATAGGAGAGTTTGCAGGCAGAGACAGGAAGATGCACAGGGATATCCTTCTCAATTGACAAAGGAGGTTATTCCATGTTTGTGTGTGCAGGTGTGGATGTGTGCATGCAATGGGGGAGTGGAAAAGCCTAATAAAAAAGGAGAAAGCATGTCTGAAAGAGCTCTGCAGCTGCCCATTTCACAGTCAGTAATATGCATTTTGGCTTTGAATTTATCCTAGGAGTTTTGGGATGCCTGTCCAAATAATCCAAAATGGGATCTTCATAATGGCCTGCCTCAGATCGTCCTTAAGGCAAAATAGCCTAAGCACTTTCAAATGATGCAGACACATCCTTCAGCTTGTTGACCTATCCACAACTTTTAAGTAGAGTCAAAATTACATTAAACTAGCTGAAAGCTCATTGAAGTAGCCATCTTGAGGTGAGAGAAGAAATGAGAAGGAATGACTTACCTGTAACTAGTAACACCCAAAAGAGTGCTGAGCCTGGATACTGCGTCTGACTGAATGTCCCAGATCTGATGAATTAGCAGGGCAGGAGTGTTATGGCTAGAGGGGTGAAGTCTGAGCCTCATAACATGTTTGTGATACTTGCCCACTTCCATAAATATTACTGTTTAGTTCATCCACAGAGACCTGCTCCAGCCTGCTTCTACAAGTAATTGAGATGCTTTCTACAAAGTGGGCACACAAAACTCTTTTGGGAGTATTCATAAATGAGTAACATTAGTGAAGTGATACACAATGCAATTGTGTAAAAGAAAAACAAAAATCAAAACACACACACACACACACACACACACATTCTAAGTTTCACAGAATGGGGATAATGTGCCTATGTATTTATTGCATAACAATTAGCTTAGATGCATATCTAGCCCCATTATAAAAAAGGCAGAAAGGTAAAAAATGCATTATGTAATGTCTGAACCTAAAACTGTAAAAGATGTGTTCAGTCTATGTAAATATGTTAAATCCAAAGCTTCAATGCTATGTTACTAGTCAACGTTATGTTTTGTACTAGCTATGTAAATTTGAATTAAGCTGGAATGCTATGTTACTAGACAATGTTAAGTTTGGTACTATCCATGTAAATCTGAATGCTTCTATATACACCTTATATTTTGCTTAAAATTTAATTGTGGAGTTTTTCTCTGCTGAAAATGGACATGCCATCCAGTTGGACTTTTCCAGTCAACAAATATAAAATAAATAAATAAATTTGCATTGTGTAGCACTTCATTAGTGCTACTCATTTATGAATATCCCCTTCCATGTAAAATTCATTACTATATAAATTGCATAGTGAAGTTGTAGTTACCATATTAAGTGGAGAGGGTATTGTGTTAAGTACCTTACGGTAACTCGACTGTCTGCCTGTATTAGCTCTGAAGAATGTTCTTATCGTTAAATGTGGGTGCTGTGAAACCAAGTAATATGGTATGCTATCAACTGTACGGTTAAGTGATTTGGTGGAATAAGCATAAGGAATATTTAGGTTTGCGGTTATTGATTGGACTGGTATTCCCATTTTTATATATTGTTTCCCAGGTTAGATTGTGTAGTCTGCAGAAGGCTACTATCCTTGAATCCTTCCTCTCATTTTTTCTTCCTCCAAATCTTCTTTATCCTCTCTTCCCTACAGACACCACTTAGCACTGTCTCCTTCCATTTAACAGGGAACTCTCCCTTCCAAGCGAACCTCCCTCGAACTATCCACGCTGTCTGCTGAAGGTAGAAAATAAACTAAATCAGAAATAAGGCAACAATAGGGAAGAACATCCATCGCCAACATATGTCCTTTGTCCCCATGCCAATCAGTGGCTGTAAACTCTAACTTTTTTAATGTGTTGTACTTGGCTTGCACAGCAGCTGGGGATGTGATATTTTTCCCCCTCACTAAAACCTGAACCTCTCCACTTACAATATTTTGTAGCCTTCTTGTGCTCTTAAAATTAAACTTACAACTTTTTACTTGATCTTGTAAAGTATGACCCTATCCTAAACAGCTTAGACAGGGCTGAAAAATTAGGGCTGAAATCATCCTCTTCTCATAGTCGTGCACTAACCTGAGGTTGCCAATAACCAAACAGATTGTTTTTGCTGTGCATGCACATTGTGCGCTTGGTATCTACCCACTCCATTCACCCTCATAACGCTCAGGCCCATGCCACTCTGCTACCCCACTCTCATTCCCACCCACCCCTGTATCAATTACAACTGCACTAACCACACCACATAACACCAGTCATAATTAACTGCATCACCATTACATCATACCACTCAATAATCCCACTTATCTCCTGCCCCCTCCTACTTCTCACACAGTTACACTTAATCTACTCTCTTCCCTCCATTTTCATTAACTACCACTTCCCCTACACCACCCCTAAATTCAAACATGCTACTCATTCACATAATAGTCCTTCCATTATTTATAGTTGCCCTCACTCCCACCTCACCTCACAACCTTTCCTTTATCTACTTAAAATCTCCCACCTACCGCTCCACAAATCCTCTTTTAATTGCACACACCAACTTCAATATAGCACCCCAAATCTATAACTCCAGCTATATTAAACTATTCTCATACAGAGTCTTACATTCACCTACGTCTTCACACATATCACTGAAACACCCCCAAACATCCACAAAAAATTCTCCTCAATATCTCGCAAAAATCAAACCTTCAATTATGTGGAGAAATACACTCTAACCCAGGCCCAAATTCTATCTAACAAAACACATCCATCGCACATACAAAACCCCAACCAACAATAAAACCTAACACCCCACCACTCATCAACATACCCCAAAAAAGTCAGACATCTTCCTTATTAACATAAACCTCAGAAGCCTGTGATTCCATGCTACCCTATATCCCTGTATACTTCTGGCATTGCTGTCTTAACTGAAACATGGCTTAAATCCCGCATAAATAACAACAAAATCATACCCCCTGGCTACAACATACTTAGACAAGACAGGATAACAAAACGAGGCAGAGGTGTTGCTATTATATATAAGGACTCTCTAAACTTTGAGCAACTGCAAGTAGATGTCCCAGGTCTAAATAACACCGAACTACTACTCTTGTGCCTGAAAATCAACAATAAACATATAATCTTAATTGCAGTATACATCCCGCCCAACAACAGCCAATCTACTGTAGAACACCTACTCTCATGGGCATTTACTACATTTAGTCCAGAAACCACTATAGGTGAAGATTTTAATACTGATTGACAAACCTATTCCTCTGAACCACCCCTTAAATACATAAACGTACATGGTTTCACCCAACTGATATATACACCCACTAGGGTTGGCAAAAACAGCAACAAAAATTAAATTCTCGACTGTACCCTGACAAATAAACCATCACTTATAATTCACTCAGTTTCCCAGATAGCCTAAATGACCACCTACTAACCTACTTCCTAAGGCACTGCAACTCTCACACAAAAACTACATCATACAAACAACTATGTAATAGAAAAAAATTCTCCACAGACACTTTTAAACAGCTGCTCCAAAACTGCAATTGGTCCCCATTAAAATACCTTCCATTAGATGCAGCAGTTGAATACTTAAACATCAAATTTCTAGATATACTAAACACCCTGGCCCCTATAAGGCACATTAGATCTAAATCAAGTTACTGTCCATGGATCACAAGGGAAACCAAACAACTACTAAAACAAAGAGGCAAAAACCGGTACCGACATCAGGCAACAAATCCAAAGCCTCCTTTAATAACTACCGTCACTTAAGAACTATTTGCAAAAAACAAATCAAAACTGATAAAAAAAACAGTACTATTCAAACATGCAGCACAAACATCAAAATAACCCACAAAAATTATGTGGTAATCTCTCACAACTTATACATCCAGGCCATACTTCCACTCCATCACCAAATACCCATAACTCAGAAGAAAGCACAGCATCCCAGTTTAACTCCTTTTTCATAAACTCTACACTCTCACTTATAGAAAACAAAAATAGAGCAAAACAATTCACTCATCCTGTAGTCAATGACACCCCTACCACAGTCTTCCTCCAACCCATCCAAATATGTAAAATAAAGAAATTATTAAGCAAGCTAAAACTTGCAACTCTTGCCGCCAACAAACTACCAAATGAATACTTCAAACTAGCAGCTGATGTCATCTGTTACCTAGTATTGATTTTGATTAATAGCTCCATCTCTCAGCAGTACGTGCCGAAAATTTGGAAAATCTCCTACTATGCAATTCCTTTCCACAAAAGGGGCTCCTCATTAGAACTCTCCAACTATAGACCGATATCCATACTATCCCCTCTTTCAAAAATTTTAGAAAAATGCATCCACTCACAGCTAATGCAACCCTAAGTTCCTTGCCAACTCACAATATACTGTAAACCAACTAAAAAACAACAGCAAAATGGTCTCCTTGATATTTCTAGATATGTCAAAGGCATTTGACACAGTGTCCCATGAGCAGCTCATACAACAGCTGGCATGCCTTGACATATCTAAAAAATACCCTCTCATGGTCCCAAAATTAACTCTCAGATCACCAACAAGCAGTCAAGTGTCAAGATGATCTCTCTTCTCTGCTTTCCATAACAGTAGGTGTTCCACAAGGCTCAATACTTGGTCCACTACTCTTCTCAGTCCTCACCAATAATCTCCACACTGCAACTAACCTTGCTACCATCCACTGTCATCTGTGCCGCACCCTCCCTGCCACAACTACAAGAAGTTACCCAGCGATCTTTCATGGCCATTGAATCTTTCCTAAATAAATATCAGCTCATCCTAACCCCCAAGAAAACCAAACTAATGATATTCCTCAACAACTATCACAAAACAACCATCAACAAGGACTTGATCACCTCATCCAATCACACACTAATTGAATCAATCTTGGAAACTAAGCTATTAGGTGTCACTATTGATGATAATTTAAAATTTGACAAGGATATATCACTTGCAATCAGAAAAGCCCACATTAAATTAGGTTCTCGTTATAAAACTAAGGCTTACCTAACCAACTCTTCCAGACAAGCAATTGCCAGGACCCACCTACTACCTACTATCCACTCTATTCTATGCCTCCCCTATACTCTTAAACCTCAGGAAAACTGACATAAGCAAACTAGAAACATGCTATCACAAAATAGCAACATTTGCCGCCAACCTGCCTCACAGAACCCAGCATTGCCTTGCTCTAATACAAGTCAAATGACTAGAACTTCCTAACCTCTTATCCTTAAACTAGCTTACCCTAACCCACTCTATAGTACACCTACAAATGTCCAGCCATACACAACCTAGTTCAAATACACCTCAACAACAGGGCTCCACAATCCTCCAACAAACTACTATTAAAAGTTACAAAATCCAACAACAGCTTTGGAGACTCTCTTTAATCTAATAACATGTCTAAAGCATGGAACTCCATCTCTCAGAACACAACCAACCCAGCACAGTTTACAAACCTGCTAAAGATCCATCTAAATGGCAACTCATTATGCTCCTGCTCCTCACGAGGCTGAACTTACTCGGGATTTCCCCACCTCTGCCTACCCTCTTGCTCTTTTTCTACTTAGTCACTGATGTACATATAACTTTCGACAAAATAATTATAGGTTATTGTATGTTACTGGACAAGCATTCATGAATAGTAATTCCATTGTATAGTATGCTTCTTTATGATCTGTATAATTCTTCTGATCTGTAAAATTTTGTGCTGTTATACTGTGTGTTTTTTTTATGTGGAGCTTTTCTCCCCATGCCTCTGCTGAAAATGGGTAACTAACCCAGTTGGACTTACCGGTAAACAAATGTTAAATAAACAAATGTACAATCCTCTCTAGAAAAAAGTGCATAAGGATGTCAGCATATGTCAGGGCAAAGCTGCCCTCTTTACTCTACCCTGTTTTTGACAGAGAAATTTTTATGAAACAAAAAATATTTTGTGGACTAAACTCCATATAATCTTCAAGGGAAAATTGCTTTCTGACCTATCAACCAAGTTCTGCACAAAACAGCAGCAGAATGATGATGCATACTATTATACCAAGCTAAGAAGCACAGTGCCTGTTTTTTGAATCCCTTTCATTCTCCCATATATCTGCCTACAGCCTGGGATCAGACAAGAGACTATATTTGTTGATTTTTTTAAATGGCTAATCTCCAAGGATGCCATTCCACCTGAGGTGGGTGCCTTCAGTATCTCATACCTTCTCCTACAGGTAAGCTTGGCTGAAGCAAAATCACATGCATTAGTTACTCACATAGGTTCATAGATTAGTAGTAGGCCAACTGCCCTTGTAGGCCATTTTAAGGCTAGCCAATGACCCTATGATATAATCAAACCCTGCACCTTAGGTCTACAAGATAAACACCTTAATCATTATGCCAGCCTCCCAACCCACATCATGTATCATCTCTCCCAGGCAGTACAAAACTCCATTTGGGATCATGGCTTGTAAGCCACTAACCAAAGAAACACTTCAAACATCCTGCTTATTAGGCAACAAAGACAGAACTTGTACATGATTTATGTTAGGATAAGGGTTCAAAATTATCCAAGGAGCAGTGCACTCTCCTAGTTTTGCATGTGACCTCAATGGGTGTATTGCATGGAAGCACACAGTAAGTACAAGAACTGGAAACTCTGGTGCCAATTTGTGGATAGCAGAGGGAATCCTAACATCTCTGCATTTGCAGAGGACTTTTGATGTCAAAGCTTCTGGACTACTATTTTAAATCTCTTTCAACAACTAAGAAAGGCCCGAACAAACCAATAGACTTACCAAAACTAGATACTTGGGGGGCTATCATAAAAGGTCATCCATAGCTGTATTGAAAATTAAGGACATTACTGTGGCCAAGTCTGAATGATCTGAATCAGAACAGATACTATTAGCTTTTAAGGAACACATTCTAAAGAGAAATGATCTCCAAGATATCCTTTCTTCCATGTCTTGTCCTACTGCAAATGAAGTATAGAACCATTTGGCAAGTCTTACCTTCCATTTAAGAAAACTGCAACAGATTAGGTGAAAAGATGGCTAATTTTGAACCTAACTCTTGTTCCTCTTTAGCAATCAACCTGGTACCCTCCTTCCTTAAGATAACAGACCACATAACTGCTATGACTCTGGCATACATTTAAATGTCTTGCCCTTATCATGAGCTACCACCTCATTTACTCAAGAATGCAATCATTTAGCCCCTTCCAAAATTACATCATCAAAACCCATTCAAGATTACAGGCTATTCTTACTCTAAGAACCCTAGTTTAACTACTAGAAAAGACTGTATATGGATAACTTGTTCAGCGTGACAAAAAGTAAGACATTTTACCTCAGAAGAAACATGGCTTCAGAAAGGGGTAAATTTATATATAGCCATATATAGTATTACTGATATCTACAAAAATATGAAGGCTGGCATGCCCGGGCATGCACATGGAGAGGCAGCTGTAATTGAGGGTTCTTCCCATGTGCACTTGTGCTGAATAGTATAACTAGTAGCAAAGTTCTTCTTGTGTGTGCTGAACATAACAGAATTAATGTTTTTTTTAGTGACACTGAAGGGCTCGACTATTTTTTTTCTTAGAAAAGTGATATTACTTGTCTGGAGAGGGACAAGGGCTGGGTAAACATGGTGGCTACTCCTGCAGGTGTCTTGGTGGACAATGTATCTATTTTACATTTTCTGGAAACCCCTGCACCCCTTATGAAGACTAAAGTAGCTGATGTAGCAACAATACAAACAGTGGTGGCAAAACATGACCAGAGAATGGAGCAGCTACTTAGACCATTAGCAGACCAGCAGCAGGAGTTGAGGAAACAAGTGAATTAAATACAAGGGAAACTACTGAACTTTCAGCCTATGCTAGGCAGCAAAACTGGATGATATGGAAAATCAGAGACCATCTGGCTTTTATAAGGAAAGGAATGCTGAAAAGCTGTTGAAAGCAGATGCCCTCCACATTACAAAACATGCACATAGAATTATGGAACAAGAGCATAATTCCTTGCACCCTAAGCATTTCATTTTTAAGCGTATGGATTACAATAAGGACAGAATCCTAAGGGTGGTCAGAGAACAGGTTGCCAGCTTAAGCTGGCTAGTAATCATGTCTGTAACTGTTCCAGACTATAGTGTAGCACTTAACCTCCAACAGGACAGAGTTGGGATTCGGGATGTCATTGACAGCTACCATGCTACCCAATTGTTAGTTAAAGGGACACTACAGTTTCATTTCAGTCTCTGAACGATTTAGATGCTTTTTTGCAGGACTGGGATGTTAATCACAAGAAATAATTTGCTGATGTGGTTATACCATTGGTGGGGGGGGGGGATAACTGGACAACAAAAAGTGAGAGAGATTTAATTATTTTACCCTGTCCAAATCTCCACAGTGGGGGGTGGGGGGAGGCAAGCTGGGTCCAACGTATTCAGGGAAACCAGTCAATCAAGGCACGGCAGAAATTTTTTGAAGTGGATAATACTGGGAGTGATGCTGGTGATCTGCTAAGTATGTTATATTTTATCTTAACTCAAGGGGATGGGGCAGACTCGCACAAAATGCAACACACTTCACTTTGAAGGACATGTGAAACAAAGAAGTCATGGCTGAATTCTAACACAGAGACTGTCCAATGACAATTTGTAACACTAATGACTTGTAATAATTCTTGGATTGTTGTAACAGTAAACTTACACCATGTCAGGTTATGGACTTAGTTTGTACTTCTTTCCTTTGGACTTCCAATAATGTTATTTCGTAGAGATGGGTTATTGATTTTTTTCTTTGTTTTCTAGCTACAAATCCCAGTTATTCAAGACTGCATGTAATTATGGTATACTTTTCTTTTTCTTGGCAGATGAATCAATAAGGTATTTGCTGTGGTGTACAAAGGGTTGGGGATGACAGTGGTTTATCAATGAACACAGGCAGGGGTGTTGGAACTTTTGCCTCTGGGTTAGAACAGGTACAGTCGCCCTCCACTGCATAACCTGCCCCTAGTCAGTGGCATATTAAAGCCTTCCTCCCTATGTTTTTGTTGAGCTTTAGGGTGGTTGTTGGTGTCGTAGTTTTTTTTTTTTTTTTGCAATACTTTAGGGTAACATGACTGGTGAGAAGCAGTCCAAAGGGATACAACTAGTGCAAGAATTTTAATGTCTGGTCAGGGTAGATACCTTAAATGTTAAAGGTATTAATATTCTGACTAAGAATAAAGCTACTAAAAAATATATGGGAACACTTAGGAACACATCCATTAAGCTAGCTTTTTTTTTTCAAAAACACTACATTAAAGACCCTAACCTTTATCAAAGAAGTGGTGGAAGGGAAAGGCTTACTACAGCTGTGCTACAACAATGAGGACAGGAGTTGTTACTTTACTGCACACATCTCTTGGGTGGAGACTGGTGGAATGCAAAGCAATTCAGAAGGCTAGATGGTTGATGATCACAGTTCACATCAGTGTTGCAATGTTGGTGGTGGGTAGTTACTATGGTCTCAGTGACAACTTTACTGGAGCTTGGTCTGCTATGTGTGATCATCTTGAAGTATACTGCATTTGGGGTTATATTTTGTTGGAGGGGGATCTCAATACCACTTTGAATCTATGGGTTGATAGGATACATGTTAATGCCCACTGGGATCTTAACAAAACCAAAGCCCTTGGATACTATGGAAAAACTGGATTTAGTGGAATCCTGGCATATTTTGCATTTTGATTTCACAAATTTTACTTTCTATGGCCCTTGTCAGGGGATAGCCAGTAGAATCAATCTGATTTTGATTTCTACTGGGTTTATGTTGGATGTAATTGAGACACAGAGTACAATGCCTCCCTTTTCAGATCATGCCTTAGTAATGGCATCTATGTCCACAGATGTCATTATCCCACTGTACTCCATCCTTATCAGACCAGTCAGAGTACAATGCTTCCTTTGGTATGTACCTGACCAGCCATATGCAACTAGAGCGACCTCAGAGGTTCCTTACAAAGAGAAGAAAAGGCATAACAAACCTACCTTATGTAGAGCACCTCAAAGCCCTTTCCTTCTACTCAGTCTCCTACAGATTGCTGAGGGTGATCTATGCCTGGGTTACACAGCATCCACAAACCCCACACTTATGAATCTCCTACATATTCGTAAGTCAAAGAGTACCATAAATACAAGATCTAGGGACCTGAATTTTGTCTGTGACTTAAACAGAACATGTTGGAGAGACAGATGAGTGTCCCAGAGACTGCCACTCCTATGGAAAAAGCTTCCCATCCATGTGGACCTGAGCTTATCTATTACCCAGTTTAAGCTAAACCTAGACCAGTAAGTGAGGAATAGAAAATTTACACCAGGTCTGGCACCCATGTCCCTTATGGACAGAGGTACCTTTTAAATGCTAGACCCTCAATGTCCTATTTTGATAAGACATTATTATTCTTTCTGGAAAACTTGGCTAGGCTTAGAAAGGTCCCCTGGGTTGTTAGACAAGTAATGGTCTATGAATCTAATTTTACAGAAGAGCCAGCAACCTACTTTTACATGAAAGTTTGACCCTCTTTGGTTGACAGATACAAAGTTGTCAGGGACTGAATTCCTAATTACTGGTGTAAAGGTACTTACACTTTCCCTTTTCCTGTACAGAAGTGGTCCCAGTTTAGGAAGATTTTGCATTCCTTCTGTCAGAGGTCGCATAGGGCTAATATTGTCTATGAGCAATTGCAGTGCCAGGAATGGCAGATAAGGTACACACTTGCTGTCCACAAAGGTAATGGCTAGGCAGTCTTAGGAGGGATTAAGACAGTTAACTATCTTAGGTGTTCCTGGTGAAATGGGCAGGGTTACTACAGATCCTTACATCATTTTTCCGGGAAGTATGGGCAAATCCATGTTGCAAATAATCTAGTTTCAATGAAGGCTTGTTATTTCCTCAAGGGAGTTTTAGTTAAAACTGTTAAAATTATTAGCCTATCATGCTGATGTTGGATAAAATATTTCATTACAGGAAATTAATGAGCAGTTCAAGATCTTATAACAGGTAAAGGCCCAGGGTTAAATGGTCTTATTCTAAATTTTTACAAGAAACTTAGAGATATTTTGTCAAATCCCTTGAAGGAGTGCTATAAGTCTGTAGAATGAGTTGAACAATTACTATAGGAACCAAATATATCCAATGTTATTTTTCTTCCCAAGCTGGGAAAATAAATTCATTACAGCCAATTGCTTTACTACAATTGCAGACAAAGACTTATGCAAAGATTCTGGATAAAGGGCTAGAAGAGATCTTACCAGATTCTATTCCAGAGCAACATTAAAGGTTTATTAAGAATAGAGCTGGGGAGGGTCGGACTTGGTATGGCTTTAATATTCAAAAGCAAAAACAGCATGATAATCTGGCACATTACTGATTGATTTTTGAAAGGCTTTTGATCATACTGAATGGAACTTTCCTGGTCCTTGTTAGAATGGACTGTGTGTCTTTATTAAGAGATAAAAGTTTCTTTATAATGGACTCACAGCAAGTGTTTTTCTAATGGCATGCTCTCTCTGCCTATGGAACTAGTGAAGGGCACTCATCAGGGTTGCCCACCACCCCTCTAATGTTTAAGCTGGCAATTTCAGTGTATGACAAATTTCTGTAATCGATGTGCCTAGATGACACCATAACATTTCATGTAGCAACTTCTGTTCTATCACAGTTCATAGGCCATTTTAAGCCTAGTCAGTTTCTCTTTGTATGCTTAAAATAACCTATCCCATTTGGATATAGATTGACCATACCCATCTCATGGTTAATAATTATATAATACTCTTAACAAAAGTGGCAGGTTGGCATAATGGCTAAGGTGTTTACCTTACAAGCACAAGGTGCAGGGTTTGATTCTTACATAGGATAATTGGCTAAGCTTAAAATGACCCAAAAGGGCAGTTAATCTAGTACTAATCTATGAACTGGGAAGACTTTAAGAGCTGCATCTGTCCATTAGTAATAAAGGGGCAGTCCTGGGGTAAAGTTTCTACTTCCCATCCCCAGATTTAAATTGAGCTTGAAAATGGACGGGGATAAACTTTGTTTTATGTGGATGGGGAGTCTACTCCACAGCATGGTTTGCAGCTGACTATATGATGGGGCTGTCAAACTCCCTTTCAAGTTTAAAGACAGTGTTGGTTACTTTTCATAAGTGTGGTAACATTTCAGGCCATATGTAAACCTTACACAAATTTTAATGTTCCCCCTTAAGTGAAGGCACAAGAGAATTTAAGGATCTTTGCAGATTTGCCATGTGCTGGAGTTACACAGGTTGAATACATGGGCATTGTGATGGCATTAGACTCTTTTCAGTTGATTCTTTTAAATGTAAAGCCATTGTCTTAAATACTTGTTCAGTAGTGTAATTCATAGTCAGAATTAAATCTTCCTTGAGTAGAGGACAGGTGGTTAAGACTATACTGCTACCCAAAAGAAGAAGTTATGTCCTCATCACAACATTCCATCTGTATTTTCCATTTTTTATTCTTCCTCAACTGTTGGGTTTGAATTCAATCCTCGGATCTGATTCAGCTGCTACTTTAGCTGTAGGCAACCAAAAAGCTCCTCCCTTACCCATAATGCATCAACCCCTAACATACCCGAGATCTTCTTTGCTGTTTGACAAAGTAGGAAGTACCACTACAAAATTCTTAAGAGAAGAAGCCATATCTGGAGCTCAGCTTGAAGGACAGCCGTGTCCTTATAAACTTTTGTTCTTCCAGAAATCAATTTTGAAAAAGAATGGGGGTTTGTGGGTGGGGAGTTGAGGAAGAATGAAAATGGACAACACAGATGGCATGCTATAGTGAGTATTTTACTTCTTTACCTGATGTTAATTTTCACTCTATCCTCAACTGTTTGGACAGAATCCTCAGCTACCTAAATTCCCAGGTGGACTCTAATGAAGGATATTCCTGAGCACAGTTGAGCAAAAGGCTGCTCTTCCCCTGGAGACCAGATCTAGTTTGTAATGAGTAACAAATGTATGAAGAGTGGTTCAGGTTGCAGCAGTACATATTTCATCCATTGAAGCTCCACGTGGGAACACTAAAGTAGCAGCCATGGACCTAGTTGAATGAGCTCTTAAAGGTCTTGGTAAGGATATGCCCAATTTGTTGTAGATAAACTATATGCAATCTATCAGTCATCTGGCTAGAGTTACCTTTGCAACAGATTTGCCCAATTCAGAATCTGCAAAGGAAACAAATAATTGATCTCTCTCCCTAATTTATTTTGTTCTCTGCAAGTAAAAATGTTATTATCTGTGGACATCCAATAAATGCAACATATATCACCCTCTGTTCATAAGTTTAGGAAAAAGATTGGAAGATTAATGATACTCTATTCCTATGAAAAATCAAGTAGGGAGGTTTACAGGACAATGCTTGAAGTTATGAAATTCTTCTAGTGGAGGTAATGGCCACTAGAAAAATAGTTTTCCAGGTCAGAAATTTAAGATCAAATTTTGCTGCTGGTTCAAAAGGGGAAGTGAATTAATGTCTGCAGTACCACATCTAAATCCAGTGTTGGAGCAGGATCTTTATAGTGAGGCCTCAGCAGGAGGGTGCCTCTCTCAAAAATGCCTTACAGAGCTTAGATGAAGCCAAGGAAGAATTTTCAAACCCAACATGGAAGTTGGAAATTGCTGCTAACTGAACTCTAAATGTTGAAGAGCTAGCTCCCTCATTAAAAATTGTTGCCAAAAAGTCAAGAACACTTTGTACAGGAACTGAGAAATAGTCAGTGTGTTTCTGATGTGCCCAAAAACAAACCTTTTCCATTTACTCCTATAAAGTTATCTTGTAGAAGCCTTATGGGAATATAAAAGTATATCATGGGCAGGGGAAACAGCATCAGTTGTCTGACTATTAACGGAATTGGAGAAACCATGCTGTTAGCTTGAGGCTTGAGATATCCAGATGAATCATGTCTGTTGGGTGAGACAAGAGGTCTAGAATAGGATCCAGAATCCAAGGTGGGTAAAGTAGATGAGGCTAAAGGAAGGGGAACCAAATCTGTCAAGGCCAGTAAGGTGCAATGAGCTTACGGCAGAAATTTTGGAATTAGGGGAGTTCGTGAATAAACATAAAGGAGACTGGGGGGGCAATCATGAACTAGAGCATCCCTTGGTGCTTCCCCCGGTAGGTGAATCACGGCAAAAAAGCTACTGCATTTGTTGTTTAGAGCAGAAGCAAAAAGATCACAGCAAGGTTGGCCCCATTGAGGGAAATCATTTCTGCCATCTTCATGTTGAGAGACACTTGTGAGGTAGTAGAATGGACCTGCTCAACTTGTCTGCTATCACACTGGACTTCCCCGTATGTGTTGCTATCAGAAAGTGGTTGAAAAGAGATCGCCCACTGCCACACACCGAGGTCTTCTCGACACAAGGGGTAAGAGCTGGTTCCTCCTTGTTTATGTAACAGACTACTGACATGGTGCCTGCCTGTACTGCAACTGTCCCGAAAGGGAGAGAGTCTTGAAAGGCCTGCAATGCTAAGAGCAACACTGTCATTTCCAGGACATTAATATGTGTATTGACCTCTTCAGGGGACCAAGTGCCTTGGGCTACCTTACCCAGGAAGTGCCCCCCAATGTGGAATGTGTCCATGGTCATTGCAGCCTTGGGTTGAGGGAAAACAAAAGGGCAACCTTGAAGAAATTGATCGGGTTGAATCTACACCAAGGTATCTCCTGCATGCCTGACTGATTCTTATTTGGGCTGACATGCATTGATAAAGAATTGACCATTGTGTTGCTAACATCTACTGAAGAATTTACATACGATATCTTGTTACAGGAACTAAAATTATGGCCACTGACACTGACCCCAAGGTTTGAAGGACAGACTGGATAAAATTGTGGTACTATAAATTATTTTCCTGACCTGAAATCTGATAGTCTGCACTACTGAGAGAGGAAGAGAAGCTGTCAATGTGACTGTGTTGAAAACCACTCCTACAAATTCCAATGTTTGAGACAGTTGTAACTGAGACTTTTGTAGTTTATGGTTATCCCCAGAAGGGAGCAAGTCGGGAGTACCTGATGTCTCACTTTTATTAGTAGAAGCCTGGTTGGGGCAGTAATGAGACAATCATCTATGTATGGAAAAATCCAGAATCCCTGCAGTCTCAAGTGAGCTGCCACCACTGCCATGCATTGGGTGAACACCCTGGGGGCTGTGGTGAGGCCAAAGGGCAGTGCTCTGAATTGGTAGTGACTGGCTCCCAGTTGGGAGTGTAAATACTTTCTGGATTTTCTGTTCATTTTTGTGTAATAGTATGCATCCTGTTGGTCTCTCGAGCACATCCAGTTGTCCTTGCCTAGAAAAGCAAAACAGACTGAACCATGACCATCCCAAACTTTGTCAAACCGCTTTGTTCAATTTGCTGAGATCTCCAGTCCTGTTTTCTTTGTCACTAAAAAGAATCTTGATTAAGTTCTGCATTCTATCTGCTCTGGTGGGACCTCTTGGATAACTTTTCTAGCAGTTTTTGTATCTCTAGTGCTGCAGCATTCCCATGACTGGGTGGAATATCAGGAATTTTGCATACAGGTGGAGGTGGTAGGGAAAAGGGAAATATACAACCTCTGGAAATAATCCTCTGCTCCCGTGTATCTTTTGTTATATTTAGCCAGACTCTTGTGCAGGGACAATGTCCCCCGACTGCCTCAAGATGTGGAAAATTGGCTGGTGGGGTCCGTCAGAGAAGGAATCTCTAGACCCTTGGTTTTTGCATGCCTCCTCTGCTGTGTGGGTATCATTGTTCATTAGAGTTCCTCCCGGGACTTTTTGAACCATATTTTTTACTTCCTCATTGACTCCTGGAGAAGGATCTTTAAGGAGACGAAAAATGTATGCCCATTGCAGAGAGGGTCTTTCCACTTTTTTCACACCTGGAGATTGTGTCTTTAACTTTAGGGCCAAACAACGAATTGCCGTCAAAAGGAGCAATGACCAATGAGGACTTGAAGGGCTCCACAAAATCCCACAAGTGCATCCAGGCATGCCTGCTAATGGAAATGCCTAAACCCACTGCCTTTGAAGCATCTTCAGCTGCATGCGAGAGAAGCCTAATCAATGAATTAGTAATGACCTGTAGGGTAGCCAACTCAGAAGCTACAGAAGTTTGAGCCTCAGCAGTATCAGTCCCTGAAAGGGATTTTGACAGTTCCTTTATCAAATCCCTTTGCAGTCACATAAAGTGTGCCAGGTAGTTCAGCGACCTTTGCTTTCCAAATCTATCCAATGCCCTAGACTCCCTGGTTAGAGGGATGGACAGCAGAACTTTGCGTGGCAAGTTTCTTCTTTGTCACTGCCACCATGACAACAGCATCTATGGGCACTCCCTTGCTCCAGTACTCCCACCTACCGGTGGAGGCAGAATCTGATCTGGTCTTTTGCAGATTGGTTCAACTGAGTCAGGCTCCTTCCATGCCAGTCTAGAGATCAAGTCAATGAGCTCATCAGTGGGTGGAGTAACCCAGGAGGTAGATGGGCCAGCTCCAAAGCCTTCCAGGAATACTGATTCTTCTGGGAAGGGTTATCAGAGGACCAGCCACCCCTCTTCTTAAGAATCTCAAGGATGTCTTCAAATGAGACGTTTTTCAGGTGAGGATCTTGGGGACCCTTCTCCTTCATCATAATCAGTATCTTCAGTGACAGACTCCTGAGGGGATTACAAGTGCCTCCCCTTGCACTTCCTCTTCTTAGGGACCTACTCTGTGGAATACTCCAGTGAAGAATCAGAAGAGATTGTAAAGCCCTGCTATGTAGTGTGGAGACTTTAAGCTGGCTGTCCCTGTGGTGTAGAATGATGTGACTCAAGGCACAGAGACATCTGGGATCTAGAGGGAAGATCTGAGGGGGTAAAATCCTTCCATATTGCCAGAGCATAGAACACTCTCTTCACTACCTCAAAGGCAGATCGCTCTGAGGAGAAGGAAGACAGTGGAGCCAAGAAGCCAGGTTTCATGCCCTTCAGTTTCCTCTGCCCTGAAAGCAACCTACCAGAGGCAGAAGACAAAGCCATGTTGTCCGATTCTGAGGGGAAGACATGGCTTTGAAAACCTCAAAGTTGACACCAATGCCTTGTACCAGATAGATGCACTTCAGCTCCAAGAGTTATCCAGCTCCAAGGATATCAGAGCCAGTGTACTCACAAAATGCTTCGGATCCAAAGATAGGGATATAGGGATATCTTTGGATCCAAATCAGGAGGAACCAGAAGGCCAGGGGCTGCAAAACAATTGGTTGGATCAAAGGAGGAGCTGGAATTTGTGCAGTGGTAGAAGGCTGGGCTTCCTGACCCGAAGGGGAAGGAACCGGGAGAACTCTCATCTGTATTTGTGCCGACAGAAATCATCTCATCATTCTGTCCACATCAGCTTTGGTCAAACTCCTGGAAGAATGAGAAGAAGCTAAAGAGAGAAACTTAGAATGCATTTGTTTCAGAAAGGGGGAAGGTACTCTTGAAGGTGCCGGATCCAGACTAGGTGAACATCTGGTCCTGGGTAGCAGCCTCTGATCCATAAGTAGGTTTTGTCAGATCTGATGTCGGTCGAATCACAGCAGCCTTTGGATCCAGTTTATGTTTCTTTTTAGTTAGTTCCAAAGTAGATGGAGTTGATAATCCAGAAGGCTTTGTAGACGTATTAGAAGGCTCCTTTGCTTTTGGTTTGGGGGATTGAGCTGCAATAACTTCTGAGAAGGAAGTTCGAAGTAAACCCTTCAATTTCAGCTTATTTTTTCTGTCTGCTATTGCACATGGACTAAAATTCTTAAAAATGGTACAATCAACCTGAAGGTAGTCCAGGCCAACACAGAGTGTGGACGTCGGTCAAGGGCAATCTGTGCCTGCACGTTTGGCATTTTTTAAATCACAAAAGACTTTTTTCGATATCTGGCATATAAGAAGAAGAAATTAAATTAAATATAAATACATATATATATATATATATATATATATATATATATATATAGCGAGAGAGAGTGAAAGATAAAAGGAGAAAAAGATACCAACAATGGTATCGAGAAATACACAAGAAGTGTACAAGGAAGAAAAAAAAAAGTACAGTTGTGTACACTTACCATAAATGTAGATGTTTGAGTGCATTCACTGTTGCAGTCATCACACTTAGGTTATCTGCCTGCAGGTAGCCCTCAGTCGGCAAGAATACCAGAGTCTTAGTATTTCTGCATCAAATACTGTCGCTTCTTCCATGATGTCAGCTCGTCAGGGGTATAAAAACAGGCAGCAGATGCCATTACATCAGTGTTTCTTGCCCCAAATGTCAGGAGCCCCCAAATAGGGAACTAGTATATGGTGTGGAAACCACCACCAGTAAAAAGTAAATACCAATACCATTAGGAATAGCCATACAGAGGAGAGATAGAAAGATAGAGAAAACCATGGGGCTGGAGGGAGGGAAACCAGGACTGCAACAGTGAATACACTCAAACATATGGTAAGTGTACACAACTGTACTATGTTCTTCATGTTTCACTGTTGCAGTGATCACACTTGGGTTGATTTCCAAAGCTGAGGAAGGGTGGAGGCAGTCAAGAAGAGTTAGGGCTGGCTAGTAGGCCCTGCAAGACTGCTGTAGCAAATCCTGCCCGGGATTTGGAAAAGATAGGTAAGTGGTAATGCTTGGTGAAGGTGTGTACAGAACTCCAGGTTGCAGCTTCCAGAATGTCCCTTGTAGGGACTTCCCTGAGAAATGCTGTAGAGGTAGAAGTAGCCCTAGTAGAATGTGTTCTGACCCCCTGAGGGGTTGGTTTTCCATGGTGCCTGTAGCAGAAATGGATGCAGTGTGCTATCCATTTGGAATGGTTTGTTTAGAAATGGTCTTGCCCTTTGCCCCTGTTGCAGAGCTGACTAGCAGCTGGTCAGATTTTCTGAGAGGCTTAATCCTATCAAAGTAGAACTTGAGCTGTCTGTGCACATCCAAAGAGTGCAGGATCCTTTCACCCTTTATTCCGAGGGTTAGAGAAGAAGGTTGGCAAATGGATGGATTGGTTCAGGCCCAAACTAGACACCACCTTAGGCATAAAGGATGGGTTAGTCCTGAGGAAAACCTTGTCAGCATGGAAGATAATAAAGGGTTCCACAGCCATCAGTGCATGTAGCTCAGACACTCTTCTAGCTGAAGTGATGGCTAGAAGCAAGGCTGTTTTCCAAGAAAGTAATTTTAACTCTGCTGAAGCAGCAGGTTCAAAAGGGGGGAGCGTGAGCTTGTCCAGTACAAAGTTAAGGTCCCAAGCAGGGTGGGTGCTCTCCTTGGGGGCCTTAAGTTGTTAGCCCCTCTCAGGAACTGTTTGATGAGAGGGTGAGAAAATAGAGGTGGCTCAGTATTGTAATGAGCCAAAATGGCAGTGGCATGAATCTTAATGGAGGAGAAGGATAGGCCTCTGTGGAATAGCGCTGCTAGGTAATCCAGGACTAGAGGTAAGGAGGGCACTGCTGTGTCCTTTCATTTAGACTGAATCCAAGAACAATATCTTTTCTACTTTTCCACATAGGATTTCCTAGTACTATGCCTTCTTGCTTCAAGCATGATGTCCAGCACCTATTTACTTAGGGTTGCTGGTGGAGTATTCAAGGAATAAGCCAGGCTGCAAGATTTAGGGTTTGCAATTGCGGATGCAAAATCTGTCCCTCCTGCTGTGACAGCAGGGTAGGGGTCTGGTGTAGGTGGCACCGTTGTCAGGCTGTGCAGGAGTGGGTACCACTGCTGGCGTTGCCAGTCCGGGGCAATCAGAATTGTCCTTGGCCTGTCTTCCTTTATCTTGAGTAGTACTCTTGAGAGAAGGGGCAGGGGGAAAGGCATAGATTGAGAGGTTTTCCCATTGAAAGGATAGGGCATCCACTTTCTAGGCCCTACTGTGAGGGTTCCTGGTACAGAATTTGCTTAACTAGGGGTTGTGGGGGGAGGCAAAGATATCCACCTCTGGGGTCTCCCACCTCGGAATCAGAAGGTTAAGGTTGAGGGTGCTGGGCTCCAATTTCTACTCGTGTGGGTCTTGGAGATTTCTGCTTAAGTCATCTGCCAGTGAATTTTGTTTGCCTGGCAGGAATTGAGCTTGTAGATGGACTTGGTTGTCCACAGCTGTGCTCCACAGAGTCATGGCTAACCTGCAGAGTGGGTAAGAATGGGTTCCCCCCGCTTGTTTATGTACCACATAACTGTGGTGTTTGTTTTTATCAGCAGTTGTCCTGGAAGGATTAGTTATCTGAAGCTGTCAGAGCATTCTGTACAGCTAGCATCTCCTTTTGGTTGAAGTGCATTAGAATTTGGCTTTGGCTCCAGTGGTCCTGAATGCATTTGCCAGCCATGTGGGCCCCCCATGCATAGTCTGATGCATCTGTGGTCAGGGTTTGGCTGGCGTGGGATAGAGTAAAATGCAGTCCCTTGTTGTGGTTGCATGCTTCTGCCCACCAAAGGAACTCTGCCCTCAGACAAGGTATGATAGGAATGACTATTTCCAGGTCCTGAGAATGTTGGCACCAAAGACTTTTTAAGTATCATTGAAGTTTCCTCATATGCAATCTTGCATATGGAATTAGCTGAATACATGAGGCCATGAACCCTAGGGCTTGCAGTATTTTTCTTGCAGTTAGCTGGGTTCTAATGGCCATTTGCTTGAAGTAGTCTGTCAGATAGAGCTGTTTTTCTGAAGTGAGAAATGCCTTCTGGGAAGTTGTGTCCAAGCTTGCTCCCAGGAATACAATATTTTGACTGGGCACCAGTTGTGATTTATTTTCATTGATGGTGTACCCCAATGAAGTGAGAACGCTCTTTACAAATGCCAGGTGCTGAAGCAGCAAATTCCTGGCTGTCCGCCTGAATCAGGCAGTTGCCCAAGTATGGGTAAATTTAGATATTTCTCTGCCTGCTGTATGCAATGGCTAGAGTCAGGCATTTTGTGAATACCCTGGGCACAGTAGATAAGCCAAGGGAAGTGCACAGAACTGATAATGCATAGATCCTGCCCTGAAACGTAGATATTTCCTGCATGATTCCCTGATGGGCATGTGCAGATAAGCTTCTTTTACGTCTAGGATGACTAACCAGGCATCCTTGGCTAGCATAGGGCGAAGCCGTTGCAGGGTAAGCATCTTGAATTTTGGGACCACCAGGAAGGTGTTGACAATTGAAAGAACCAGGATTGGGCACCAACAGCCCTCTTTCCTGGGTATCAGGAATAGTCTGGAGTAGAAACCCTGATCCCTTTGTTCTACTGAAAGTGGCTGAATAGCTCTGATGTTGAGCAGGGAAATAACTTGGTTTTGAGCCTCTCCCCACTGGTTTGGATGAAGGTCTAGAAACCCGCTTGGGGTTGGCAGTGAATGGAAATAAAATTTGTACCCCTGGGATACAATGCTGAGGACCCAACGGTCCTGAGTGATGGACATCCAGTTTTTTGCCTGAAGGACAAGTTTTCCCCCTAGGGGCACAAGCAATTGGGCAGGGCTAGGAAGTAGAGTTGAGAAGTCATTGTGAACTTTTTCCATAGGGAGGTGGCTTAGCACTCCCTGTTTTAGGGGAAGGAGCACTCCATTGCTTAGTTCTCTGCATACCCTGAGACTGTAGTCTGGGTGGTCTGTTTCCTCTGGGTCTTGTTTGGGAAGGCCTGGAGGGGGCTGGAAAGGACCAGTGTTTTGAAGGGCAATGCCTACTGAATCGAGGTGGTTGCACTTGTAAGAATTCTTTAACAGTTTGCATAGATTTAGCTTTTTCTTCCATCTTTTTAAGAACTTTTACTGCTTTGGTGCCAAACAAAATGTCCTTATTTAAAGGAGCATCTAGTAATTTGGATTTGACATGATCTGGCAAGGTCTGCTCCTACAGCCAAACATGCCTTCTCGGTGCAGAGGCAGTGACTGCAGCCCTGCAAGATGCTTCTAGGGCATCAACCACACTGCAAAGTATTCTTACTAACTTGGTTTGCAGAATGCATAAGTTCTTGCAAATCTTTATTTTCTGCACAATCTGGAAATATTACCATTTTTTGTTTAATGAGTTCCATAATACGTTGCTGGTACTTCAGCATGTGAAACTGGCAATTCAATGCCCTGATAGCAAGAGTTGTAGAGGTATATACCTTCTTACATCATCTGTCTAAAGCTCTGGAATCCCTGTCAGAAGGGGTATGATTTTTGGCTGTAGCAGCCTTAATACCTTTAGGTCCCTGGGAAATGATCTCTGGATCAGCAGTAGGATTCTTGAAAAGAAACGTGGGAATCAGGTACTCGGTAGTATCTGTCAGGTTTCCTAGGGGGCGGAGGTAAGGTGTCTGGAGTAAGACTGGATTCCATGAAAACATCATCCACAACATCCAGGATAGGGGGGAATAGCTAAAGGCCTGTGCTGAGGTAGCGCTAAAAATTCTCTGAGTCTCTTTTTGGACTGAGGATAGTCTTGGTATTCCCAATGGAAATGCTGTCTTAAAGTATGCAAGGTTTCACCAAAAGAGAAATCCTCTGGAGGGGAGGCAGAGAAACTGGATTCCTCTGCATCTGAATCCTCATAGGCTGATAAGGGCATGTCCTGATAATCAGAAAGGTCAGAGTCGTCAGACTCCTGGTCTGTAGAATCTGAAGGCAACTGAATTCTTTGTCTCTTAGCAGGGGAAGGCTGGCTTCCCCTAATTAGCGTTATAAGGTCTTCAGTCATTCTAAGCATTTGTTTTTGTGGCATGGGGGCCTGAGCATGTGTTTTGGTCGTCAGTTTTCTAGTCGCAGTGCGTACTCTGGGCTTAAGAAACTCGGTAGTTTGGGCTAAAAAAGAAGTCGTCGGTTTGATTTGAACATTGGTAGGTCAGAAAACACCCTCAGAAGCCAGTGGCTGCACAGCAGCTCCAGACCAATCCAAGGTAGAGACATCTGCTGGTTCCATAGTCGAAGATACATCTCGCGGCATATCGGACTCCGAATGGGTCTCAGCAGAGCCCTGCGAATCCATAGAAGCGGGCATCAGGGCTGCAAAGGTGCCTCACTGAGTACCGGCGGACTGGCGACTAGCTTAACGGAAGCGTCGTCGGCAGTTTTCAACCTATGCAGTCTGTCTCTGCCTTTATCCTTACATTTTTTTCGGAAGATCGGTAGTCCGATGGCTTACCAAAGCCATTTCTGAATAGGGAGATTGAGAGCGAAAGAATTTATCAACAAAAATAGCCTGACGACAGGAGTTAAACAAGGCACAAAACCAAAAGCAAGGGACGTTGTGGTCTGGGCCTAAACAGGTGACGCAGTAAGAATGAAAATCTCTGTGAGGTATTTGCTTTCCACAGGTAAGACAATTGTTTGATATCGGTTAGAGCAAGAAAAAAAGGATCCCCAACGGGGTACTTAGCTTTAGAAGACTTCAGGATTATTAACTCGAGAAATGAAAATTTCAGGTAGCGGCCAACCGGCACTTGCGAACTGCTTCTGCTTCGGGCTCCTCCTCGGCAAGAAAGACTGATGCAATGGCATCAACTGCCTGTTTTTATACCCCTGATGTCATGGAAGAAACGACAGCATCCAACACAGAAATACTAAGACTCTGGTATTCAGGCCGACTGAGGGCTACCTGCAGGCAGACAACCCAAGTGTGATGACTCCAACAGTGAAACATGAAGAACATCAGAACAATACCAACTTTGTTAAAAAGGACCTACACTAAGTGTAAAGAGAAGGGAGAATAAAGTACAGTTGTGTACACTTACCATAAATGTAGATGTTCCAGTGTATTCACTGTTGCAGTCATCACACTTGGGTTATCCTGCCAGGGGTAGCCCTCAATCGGCCCGAATACCAGAGGCTTAGTATTTCTGCATCAGTTGCTGTCACTCCAGGCCTGATGTCAGGTCATCAGTGGTATAAACTCAGACAGCTGACGCCATTACATCAGTTTTTCTTGCCCCAACTGTCAGGAGCCCCCCAAATAGAGAGCTAGGTTATGGTGGAAGAACAACACTAGTAGAAAGTAAATACCAAAAATTTCCTGTAAGGAAAGAGGGAGAGCGAGAAGGAGGATGGAGGGTGGGAAACCAGGACTGGAACAGTGAATACACTCGAACATCTACATTTATGGTAAGTGTACACAACTGTACTATGTTCTTCGTGTTTCACTGTTGCAGTCATCACACTTGGGTTGATTCCCAAAGCTGAAGAAAAGGGTGGAGGCAATCAAGAAGACTGGGGGCTGGCTAGGATGCCCTGCAAGACTGCGGTGGCAAAGCCTGCCTTAGATTTTGAGAAGATAGGCAGGTGGTAATGCTTGGTGAAGGTATGAACAGAAGTCCATGTTACAGCCTCTAGGATGTCCCTGGTGGGACCCCTCTGAGAAAAGCTGCAGAGGTGGAGGTTGTCCTGGTGGAATGCATCCTGACCCCCTTTGGGGGTGGTTTCCAGTGCTGTTTGTAGCAGAACTGTATGCAGTGTGCTATCCATTTGGAGATTGTTTGTTTGGATATGGCCTTGCCCTCTGCCCCTGCTGCAAAGCTGACTAGCAATTGGTCAGTTTTTCTAAAGGATTTAGACCTAACCAGATAGAATCTGAGCTGTCTGTGCACATCTAGAGAGAGTGCAGAATACTTTCCCCCTTGTTTTGTGGGTTAGGGAAAAGGGTGGGCAAATTAATGGATTGGTTGAGAGCCACACTGGACACCACTTTAAGCATGAAGGATGGAGTAGTCCTGAGGGAGACCCTGTAAGTATGGAAAATGATGAAGGGCTCTAAAGCCATAAGTGCTTGTAGCTCTGAAACTCTTCTAGCTGAAGTGATGGCCAGAAGCAAAGCTGTGTTCCAAGAGAGGAATTTTAACTTTGTGGAAGCTGCATGCTCAAAGGGGGGTAGGGTGAGCTTTTCCAACACAAAGTTAAGGTCATAAGCTGGGGTAGGAGTGCTTCTGGGTGGCCTTAAGTTGTTAGCCCCTCTTAGGAACTGTTTGATGAGAGGGTGTGAAAAGAGAGGTGGCTCTATGCTGTAATGAGCAGAGATGGCAGAGAGATGAATTTTAATAGAAGAGAAGGATAGACCCCTGTGTAGTAGGTCTGCTAGGTAATCCAGGATGAGAGGCAGGGAGGGCTGTGCAGTTTTGGCTCCCTTAGCCTGGATCCAGGCGCAAATCCTTTTCCATTAGTCAGCATAGGATTTTCTAGTGCTGGAGCATCTGGCCTCATGTATAACATCCAGGACTTGTTTGCTTAGGCTGGCAGCTGGAGGAGAGATCAGGGAATAAGCCAGGATGCCAGGTTCAGGGTCTGCAATTGTGGATGCATGAAGTCTCCATTCTTCTGGGTCAGGAGTGTTGGGATCTGAGGTAGGTGCCGTGGTGGCAGGGGTGACAGGCTGCGCAGAAGTGGGAACCAGTGCTGGCATGGCCAGCCTGGGGCAATCAAGAATGCCCTTGGTTTTTCCTTCCTTATTCTGAGCAGTACCCTTGAAATGAGTGGTAGAGGGGGAAGTGCATAGATGGAGAGGTTCACCCATTGGAAGGATAGAGCATCCACTTTCAAGGCCTTGTTCTGAGGTCCCCTGGTGCAAAATTTGCTGGGCTGATGATTGAAGTGGGAGGCAAAGAGGTCCACCTTCAGGGTGTCTCATTTCTGGGTTACAAGGTTGAAGGTTTTGTGGTCTAGCTGCCACTCGTGTGGGTCTAGCAGGTTTCACTCAAGTTGTCTGTCAGAGAGTTTAGGGAGCCTGGCAGGAATTGTGCTAGCAGGTGTAGTTGCATGGCTGAAGATGTGTGCCAAATGGTCATGGCGAGCCTGCAGAGTGGGTAAGAGCGAGTCCCTCCCTGCTTGTTGATATACCACATCACTGTGGAGTTGTCTTTTTTGATCACTAGAGGCCCTGGTGAGAGCAGGAGTCTGAAAGCTGTCAGAGCATACTGAACAGCTAGCATCTCTTTTTGGTTGATGTGCAGATTAATTTGATTTGGGCTCCAATGGCCCTGAATGCACATGCCATCCAGGTGTACATCCCAGGCATAGTTGGATGCATCTGTGGTGAGGGTCTCAGTGGCATGGGGTTCATAGGTAGGTACTAGGCTATCGGCCCAAGGGCCTACATAAGCCTAGCCAACATGGTTCCCTGGCTTACGCCACCCAAGAAAGTTATTTTCCTGTGCCACTGTCGAGCAGAGGCACAGAAGTGATCCCCGGGGTGTATTTCCTATTTCCCATCCACTCATCAAGATTTTTCTTGAAGAGTGCTAATGAAGAACTTTGCTAGACATAGATGGGTAGCCTGTTCCAGAGTAAGGGAAGTCTCTGGGACAGGAATCTATCCCTCCAGCATGTCCTGTTTATTGTGGTGACAAGGTTTAAGTCCCTAGAGCATGTAGCTCAGAGGGATTGGGATTTCTTTAGGTGTAGCATGTCCAGCAGCTCTGGGTTTGACATAGCTTTATATGTTAGGCAGAGATCACCTTGGAGTAGGCGATATGCTACGGAGTAAAGCTGGAGTTTTTTGAGGCGGTCAGTGTAGGGCATTTGTTTGAGGCCAGTAATCCTCTTTGTGAGGAACTTCTGTGGCCTTTCCAGCTGCTGCAGATGTCTTGTGAGGTACATTCCAAAAGGGGCATTGTACTCTATAATGGGTCTAATGAGTGTCGAGTAGAGGGGAACAATGACCTCTTTTTTCCTGGATGAGAACCCTTTTATGATGGGGTGTGCCATGTAGAAGGACTTCCTGACTACTGTGGCGATGTGACTATCAAAGGAGAGACCACTGTCCACCTGGGTCCCAAGGCCTCTTATCACACATTCAGTGTTAAGTAGATTGCTGCCTATGTGGTAGTTCATGGGTACACAGTTTTTACCAAAGGGGATAACACTGCACTTTTTGGCATTGAGCTTGAGGCCATGGCTCTGACACCAGGCATCTGTCTCAGTGAGGCCCTTCTGTAGGATGTCCACATCATTTGGGGACTTGACTATGGCTCCTAGTTTGCAGTCATCTGCAAACTTCATTAGCCAGAGGCCTTCTGTGTTAGCCTGTACTTCAGAGAAGTAGATACCAAACAGGAGAGGTCCCAGGATGGAACCCTGTGGTACTCCACTTGTCACTGTTTAAGGTTAGATTTGGAGTCTGCAACTTTTACAGGGTGGGTTTTGTCAGTGAGCCAGTTGGCAACCCATCTTGTGACATAGGGATTTATACCTAGTGTAGTTATAATTCCAGAATGGGGGATGGTGTTGAAAGCCTTGGCGAGGTCAAGATAGGCTATGTGAACCACCTTACCCTCATCTACGGCTTTGGTGACTGCCTCAAAGAAGTCGATCAGGTTCAGGAGGCATGATCTGCCTTTCACAATCCCAAACTGGGTGGGATCCAGAGTTTGGAGGTTACCAATATCTTTGTTTATGAGTTCCATGATGATACGTTCCATGGCCTTGCAGACCAGGCTCATCAGGCTAACAGGTCGATAGTTCCCGAGATCAGTGGTGGCTCCCCCTTTGTGGAGTGGGACTCTTGCTGTGCACCATTTAGTGGGCACAAATGATGTGAGGCTATTATTGAACATGGTGCTTAAGGTGGGAGCCAGTTCATTCTGAAGTTTGTGTAAAACGCAGCCTGGGATGTTGTCTGGTCCCATGGATGCTGTGTTTTTGGCTTTAGTGTGTGCAGCTTTTACCTGCGTAGTTGTGATTACAGGGACTCTGCATTCTTCCTGTATAGATATGGGCCCTTTAGGGGGTGAGGGGGGGGTTAGCACTGAACCTATCTGCCAGGATGTTGGCAATATGTGTTGGTTCTGTAATTTTACTGCCTTTATGCTGTAACTCAGAGCAGATCTGGGTGTTGCCATCGAGATTCTTGACATAGCTACAGAATGCTTTGTGGGTGTCCTTAGAATTAGTGGTGATTTTGTTTTCGTAGCTAGCTTTGGAGGATCTTATAAGGGATCTCAGCTTCTTACTGAGGCTGACCAGGGAGCTCCTCCACTCATTGGATTTTACTTTCTTTTGAAACAGTTTCTTCCTTCTGTTGTACAGTTTGTTTATGGCAGGGGACCACCAGATTGGCTTCCTTTTTTTGGAGGATAGCGCCTTGGTTCTGTTTGGAATAGCACGATCCATGCACTTGTGTAGGATTCAGCAGTTGTAACTGTATTGTCCATCTGCATGGGTGTCATGAAGTTCACCACTTCTGTCTTAAAAAGAATGAAGTTGGCTTTGGAGAAATTTTTTACATTGGTTTCCTTAATGGGGGGTGGGGGCGGGATGTGGATATCAAGGGTGATTAGCTTATGGTAGGATCGGACCGACGAGGAGTTGACTTCAGGTGTGGGGCACCGGTCACTCATATTGGTAATGACTAGGTCTAGGATACTGTTGCCCCTGGTGGGGGTGTGGATAAGTTGATCCAGGGCATTGGAGTTTATGAATTCCAGAAAGCGTTGAGCTAAGGAGTTGGTACACGAGTAGTTTTCCCAGTTAATGGCGGGGTAGTTGAAGTCGCCTATTATTAGGGTGCCTGGTTGAACCCTAATATTTTCCAGTACATCAAGAAAAGAGGAGTGGGAATCCTGGGGCATGGTGGGGGTCTGTAGCAAGCTACAATTTGGATTGCAGTTTTGCCCAGAGTTAGTTGCACTTAGTTAACCTCGGATGCATTATGCTAAGAAACTAGCCTGGAGGTGTGGATATCCTTAATGAATATGGACACACCTCCGCCTTTGGTGCTTCGGTCCAGGTTACATGGCCAAAAAGTGTGATATGAGTTATAGCCTGGTAGTGCAGGGATGCTCTCTGCAGCCTTGAACCAGGTCTCAGTCATTGCACAAATATCAATGTTCTCCATTTTAAGGAGTGCCTCGAGTGAGTGCATTTTGAGATTTAGACTTCTAGCATCGAGTAGCATTACCCTCAGTTTTTGCTTGCCTGTTCCTGTTATGGTAGCGAATTTATTTGAACCTTGCCTAAAAAAGGCACTATAGGGGCAGCAAGAGCCTTAGCCAGTATTTGGAATCCCAGGGGCGACAGGTGCAGGCCATCTGTGGCAAAGCATCGTGGTCTGTCGGCCATGTCATCCCATGCAGATAGATACTGGATCCCCTTAGAATGACACCAGAAGCTTAGCCAATTGTTGAAGTCAGTTATTTTGTCCTTGTACTGCATTATCATTTGGGGCTATGGCAGAATGCTACTCATGGCTAGGGTCATATCTGCCTGAGCTACAGGATCGGAGAGCTCTTTCATGTCTCTTTTCATGTAGTCCAGGGAGGTACGTCTCAGGTCATTCACACCAACATGGACAATGACAGAGTCATATTTGTACTTGTTGTGGGGTGACCTGAGTGCGTGGGTTATGTGGCAGATCCTGGCACCCGACAGGCAGCTGACAGTAACCTTCTCCTTGTTGTGAGAAGGGAAGTCCCTTGTTGTGGTTGCATGCTGCTTCCCACCAAAGAAAGTCTTTCCTTAGTCAGGGTATCATAGGTATGATAGCTTCCAGGTCTTGAGAAAGTACTGACACCAAAGGCTTTTTAGGTACCACTGTAGTTTCCTCATATGCAGTCTGGCATATGGAATGAGTAGAATGCAGTAGGCCATGAACCCTAGAGCTTGCAGGATTTTCCTTGCGGATAACTGGGTTCTGGTGGCTAGTTGAGAGAAGTAGCCTCTCAGGTAGGCTTGTTTTTCTGGAGTAAGAAATGCCATCTGGTATGCTGTGTCCAGGCTTGCTCTCCCAGGAATAAAATTTTTTGTGTGGGGACTAGTTTTGATTTCTTTTCATTGATAGTATACCCCAGGGAGTTCAGTAGGTCCTTTAGAAAGCTCAGGTGCTGTAACAGCCTTTCCTGTCTGCCTGAATCAGGCAATCGTCTAAGTAGGGGTAAATCTGAATATTTCTTTGTTTGAAAAAAGCAATGGCTGGAGCCAGGCATTTTGTGAAAACTCTGGGAGCAGTGGATAAGCCAAAGGGAAGCAAAGAACTGAAAGTGCATAGATCCTGCCCTGAACCGTAGATATTTCCTGAAAGATTCCCTGATTGGGATGTGCAGGTAGGCCTCTTTTTGGTCAAGGGTGGCTAACCAAGCATCCTTGGAAAGCATAGGAAGAAGCTGCTGGAGGGTGAGCATTTTGAATTTTGGTATCACCAGGAATGTGTTTAGAATGGATAGATTGAGTATTGGTCACCAGATGCCCTCTTTTCTGGGTACCAGGATGAGTCTGGAATAGAAACCTTGGCCTATCTTTTCAGCAGGAACATGCTGTATTGCCCTCATGGAGAGGGGGGAATTAACTTGCTATCTGGCCTCTACCCACTGGTTTGGAGGAAGATCTTGGAACTCTTTTGGGGTTGGTAGATTGTGGGAATAAAATTTGTATCCCTGGGACACTATGTTGAGGACCCATTGTTCGTTGGTAATAGAGGCCCAGTTGTTTGCATGGAAGGAAAGTTTTCCTCCTAGGGGCACAAGCAGCTGGGCAGAGGTAAGGGGTGGAGGTGTAAAGTTATTGTAAGTTTTTACCATAAGGGGGTGGCTTAGCACTCCCTGTCTTTGTAGAGGAGGAACTCCATTGCTTAGATCTCTACATTCCCTGGGACTGCTGTCTGGGGGGGGGGGTCTGCTTCCCCTGGGTCTTGACTGAGCTGGCCTTAAGGGGGCCGGAAAGGACCAGAGCTTGGAGGGACAATGCCTACTGAACCTTGGAGGCTGGACCTGTAAGACGTCTTTAATTGTCTGCATGGATTTAGGCTTTTCTTCCATCTTTTTTAAGATCTCTTCTGACTTGGTGCCAAATTGTCTTTATTCAATGGTTCATCCAATAATTTTGATTTGACATGGTCTGGCAAGGTCTGTTCCTTAAGCCAAGCATGCCCTCTGAGGAGAGAACCAGTGACTGCTGCCCTGCAAAATGCTTCTAGGGCATCAAAGCCACATTGCAAGGTGTGCTTAGTAACTTGTCTTGCAGAATGCATAAGATCTTGTAATGCTTTACTTTCTGCACAAACAGAAAAAGGAAGATATTTTTTGTTTGAGGAGTTCATGGTATGCTGCTGATATTTCAGCATGTGGAACTGACAATTTAGTGCTCTAATAGCAAGAGTTGCAGAGGTGTATACTTTTTTACCCCATCTGTCTAAAGCTCAGGAATCCCTGTCTGAGGGGTGAGATTCTTAGCTGAGGTTGCTTTAATTACTTTAGGTCCTTGGGAAATGACCTCTGGGTCAGCAGTAGGATTTTTGAAAAGGAATTTGAGAGAGTCAGGGACTCTCTAGTACCTGTCAGGTTTCCTGGGAGCAGGAGGAAGTGTGTCAGGAGTCAAACTGGATTCCATAAAAACATCATCCACAACATACAGGACAGGAGGAATGGCTAAAGGTCTGTGCTGTGGTAAATCTAAGAATTCCCAGAGTCTCTTTTTTGACTGAGGATAGTCCTGACATTCACATTGGAAATGCTCCCTTAAATTTTGTAGGGTTTCACCAAATGAAAAATCCTCAGGAGGAGAGGCAGAAGGAATGGATTCCTCTGCATCAGAATCCTCATAAGCAGACAGGGGTTGCATGTCTTCATATTCAGAAACCTAAGAGTCATCGGACTCCTGTTCAGATAAAACTACTGGGGACAAGTCTCTCTTTCTTTTGGAAGGGGTAGCCTGGCTTCCCTTGATAAGCATAAGGTCTTCTGCCATTTTAAGCATTTGAGATTGAGGCACGGAAGCAGATGTCTGAGCTTGGGTCGTCGTTTTTTTAGGCATAGTTCTTACCCTGGGCCTTGGAGGCTTGGTAGTTTTACAAAGAACTGAAGATGCAAAGGAAGTCAACGGTTTGTGTCGAGTATTGTTAATGTGAAGAACTTTCTCAGAAGCCGGTGTCTGCTCAGCGGCTCTGGACCCATCCAAGGTAGAGACATCTGTAGGATCCTTAGTCGAAGAGTCTTGCAGCATACCGGACTCCGAATGGGTCTTGGTAGTGGCCTGCGAATCCACAGAAGTGGGTATCAGGGGCTGCGAAAGTGCCTCACCGAGGACCAGAGAACTAATAACTTGCTTAACGGTAGCATAGTCAGCAGTTTTGGACCTGTGTGGTCTGTCTCTGTCTTTATCCTTACATTTTTTTGGGAGATCGGTAGTCGGATGGCTTACCGAAGCCATATCAGAATACGAGGACTGAAAGCGAAAATATTTAGCTACAATAAGGGCCCAAAGATGTATAGTTCTGGCGTTGAACAAAGCACAAAAGTGACAGCGAGGGCCGTTGTGGTCTGGGCCTAAACAGGTGACATAGTAAGAATGGAAGTCTCGGTGTGGTACTTGCTTTCCACAGGTGAGACAATTGTGACATCGATTAGAGCAAGAAAAAAGGATCCCCAATGTGGCTTTAGAAGACTTCAACTTCAATTTGGAAATGAAAACTCAGGTAGCGGCCGACCAACACTCGTGCGAACTGCTTCTGCTTCGGGCTCCTCAGCAAGAAAGACTGGTGTAATGGCATCGGCTGCCTGATTTTAGACCACTGACGACCTGTCAGTCTTGGAGCGACAGCAACCGATGCAGAAATACTAAGCCTCTGGTATTCGGGCCGACTGAGGACTACCCCTGGCAGGATAACCAGAGTGTGATGACTGCAACAGTGAAACATGAAAAACATCTACTACTAAGTTTTTTTAAATATAAATAGTAAAACACTTATTGTAAAATGAAATGTCCCTAGAGAGTTCAAGATGACCATGTCGACTCCCGAAAGCCGCAAACGAGACCAGAGGTATGTTAGGGGTTTGGTGCATTATGGGTAAGGGAGGAGCTTAAGAGCTGTTTGATGGCCATGAGCTGAAGTAATAGCTGGGTCAGATCTAACAGTTGAGGACAGAATGAAAATTGACATCAGATCCTATTTTTATTTAGACATTTGCCTCATCTCGTATCCTCTCCATATTAGGAGTGACAAAAGTTACTAATGAAATTCCTCTGGCAAAATGAAAGATCTAGGTTTAAGTAGGGCAAAATCTCTTGCTCCTATCAGGCTTTGTGGAGGTGGGAGTAGTAGTATATCAGGGCTGGCAGTGTAACAAACCTATTCAGTACAATGTGGAGTTTCAAAACATGTTCATTTCTGCATAGATTAATATGGGCAACTCTTTTGCCAAAGTCTGGGATCAGGTGGGATTAGAAGTCTAGTTTGAAAACCATTTTATCTGGCAGAAAGGTCTCATGTGAGGGGTAAGACTATTCTGCCCACCTCCCATCTTTGGGACAATCCAATGATTTTAGTAATGGTAATGTTTTTAACTGGCAGACACAAGTAAGTCATTGGCTTTGGATTACTAAGGCTGTACAAGTTAACAACAGTTTTTTCTGTGTCTTGTATGCAGAGGATGGGGGATCAGAAAAGGGTAAAATAGCATATTAAGTGGTGGCAAGTTTTGCAATTATGCACTTGCCTGCAAATAATCCATATATGTAAGTCACAGGATGTACTTTGGTTGGAGAGGGTAAGTAGGATGCTTGGATATGCAACAAAGATGTGGCACAAAGTTAGGACAAACACTTTTATCAGCATTTTAATGTTTTCATGGCAAGTGGCAAGAACTACTGTATTGTGGTATTAGTAATCAGGAATGGCGCAATGTTTTGAAGGTAACTAGACATAATAGGCACTATCCATTGTGAAGTTTACTTTTGTTGAAGTATTTACAATCATGGAAGTATTGACCACTATTCTTTAGGTTAAAATATGAAAAAAAGAGACTGGACATATTAGAAATATGGGACATTAGAAACAATTTATCTACATATAATATGGTACTGTGATAAGGTTAGGGTGAAATGAGCTAGGATTGTCGATTTTATTTGTTGGGCTCTTCAGAGGCCAATACTGCTCCCTCTGGATGTTGATTTTTGGTTACTTGCCATCACAGTGCAGGGCTATGTTTTTTTTTCTTACACTGCTTGGTGTCAAACAAGCAGTACTGATTGTATCTTTATTAGGGGTACTATTTAAAGCTTCAAAATTTCTTTCTTTTGACTGGGAACTTTCATAGGTTTAGTTTATGGTGTCATTATTTTTAAAATAAGACAAAGTGGAATAAATATTTTTCAATATTTTTGCTTTCTTTTTATGTTTTGTAATCTAAAGGGACTAAACACTATACTGAATAGCAGTTAGGAAATGTCTCTAATCTTTATTTGTTATGGTTCACTGTTTGATAGCTTGTATATTGCTTTATGTGATGTATTCAATCAAGTATAAGCTCTGTTTAAAAATATGAAGAGGGACATAACTTGGAGTGATTTTTGTCAGATCTAAAATAATGTTTTAAGATCTGTCAGGTATGACATGCTCAGCAAAATGAGCTTTCATGTAGGCCTAATTAAAAGTGTTATACTATGTGGACAACATACTCTTCATTGTTGTTAGGAGTGATCACCTCTAAAGAAGGGACCTGCTTCAGGAATCCTCCAGGGATCCATCACTAGGCCAATCATAGTCTTTTGTTAAAATTATTTGGACAAGACTTCCAGTAATGGTGGAGTAATGAAGCAAAATCTGTCCACTCTGTATGGTGAAACAAAATACAAAGTTTTGAAAGTAGTTATTAGTTCCAGAATGTCTCAATGGTAAACTACAGCAGTTCAGATGATGCAGAGGAAGACACTTGACCAGGAAAAACAAACAAAAAATTTCCACCTTGCTCATAAGAATAATCCAGATCATATACTGCACTGTCAACAGTGGAGGCTACCAAAGTAATGCCTACTAGAAACAGTGAAATCACCACTGTTCCACTTCAGCAAATAAATGGACACCACTCTCCCACTTCAGCAAATAAAGGGCAAACTGAAGGAGACAGGTGGCAAATTATATAACTACATCACTGCAAGTTAACATACATTCTCAGAGAGAGAATCTACACTGACCTTGCAGTCAGTTATGGAGTTGAAGCATAAAGCGCCCTCATTATAGATGACACCGCCAAGACTGAGCAGTTGAAACAGAAGGTGACTAATTTGGAGGATAGAGTTAGCCAGAAAAAACTCCCCTTAGTGGGCATACCTGAAAGTGCAGAAGGGAATGACTCAATACCATTTATATATAAAAAAAAAAATACTAAATGAATGGCCTACCACCAGTCAGATATAATTGAAATAACTCAGAATGTTTGCACCATGAGGTTACGCTGCAGCTAAACAGCTAAGACAGTTCATACATTTCAATTTAAGGAGAAAAAGTTATCACCATTATGGAAGCCTAGAAAGAAGTGCTATTATGTATCCAAAAGACTCTGCATTAAGCAAGACTTTAGTGCTGAAACATGGAGGGACAGAGCTACGTTTATTCCTGTCATTCAGCAGTGCAGAGCGAAGAAGCTGCTTAGTGTCCCTTAAGATATATACATTAGCATCAACCACTGAATGCAAAAACCTCTCTATATAGAGAGAAAATGGTTCAGTGATCCACCCCCTGCCTGCGACAATTGGCCTCATAGGTGGATGTATACTGTCTTTATGAATCTTCGGCAGGCCTTGTATCAAACCAACAAATAATCATGGTACCAACTATGAGGTTAGGGTTCATGCCAATTGTAACTCTACACGTTGTCTATTTAGCCTCCTGTGAAGCCTGCACTGCGTATTATGTAGGCAAGACGGACAGGGGGCTGAGAGACAGGATAAGGGAACACATACCAGATTAGGATCTGTTTGACTGTCAATACCCTATCCAAACATGTATTGTCCAATGATTCCACACATCTATTCCGTTTTAAAGTTTTGGATGTTATACACATTAATTACAGGGGGGAGATGTGAGGGATAGGACTGAAAGTACTGAGTCCAGATGGATTGTTAGGCTAAGGGCAGATGTATCTCCCGGGCTGAATGAGAAGGTGCCGCTGAGACCATTTTTAAGGTCAAGGAGGTTGAAGTGAAGTGTTTCCCTTGAATGTATATGTATGATTTTATATGCATTTACGCATTCGTTTATTGATACAGTCATAGTTTGAAGAGGATGGACTGACAGTATCTCTTGCTCACTTACTATGACATTAATGAATGCAAATATATTTTTTACATATACATTTTATATTTGTTATATACATATATACCATTTTCATAAATGGGTTGTTGTGTATATATGTGTGTATATATACTTTTTTATATTTGAGCATATATTTTTCATGTGTGTGGTATGTGGTTTAAATATAGTTTAGTTCTTTAATATATTGTATGTCTAGGACATGGTTAGTGGCCCTGTGCCTTTAATTGTTTATTCATTGAACTGTTTTGGTACTCTTTTTAGTTTATTAAGGATGTACAAGGCTTGGTTCTATGGTCTGAAGAAGCCCATTCAGGTGAAAGCGCTTAGCGTGTGCGGTGTACATTTGCTACAATAAATCAAAGTTTTTTTATATATCTGTGGAGTAGCGGTTTTGTCTGCAAATCTGTGCTTAACTTACTGTCTTGTTGCTGCCGTGTGTCGCTACTGTACCTCACATGACATTTTATAATACTCCATATATATTTTTTTCCTATAGAAATCCACCTCTATCGAATAGACAATCTACCTTACTATGGAAGATATTCATATGTATGATTCAGGGCTGGGAAATGCAATCTATTGTAATCTCAGACCATGCCCCATTAGCACTAAGATGAAAGACGATAAAACACTGGAGATTGGGTGTTGCTATAATGGTGAAGGTGTTTACCTCCCAAACACCAGGTACAGGGTTTGATTCTTACCTTTGAAGGGGAAACTGGCTAGGCTTAAAATGGCTCATAGAAGCAGCTAGCATAGTATTGACTGGAGATTCCACACACATTATACCAACAGTGTTTTTTTTTTAACTGGTGAAAGAGAGAAAGAAAAAATAGGAGGGGAAAAATGGAAGAAAATCAAGCGGAAGGAAACAGAATACTATATTGGGAAGTGAAAAAAGAGAAACAGAGGGATGATTTGAAAGCATACTCTAATAAGAAATGAAAACAAGAGAAGGAATTAAGTGAGTGGGAAGTCTGGCTTGGGGATTTACAGGACAGACAAAACAGGGGAGTAATATGACCTGATGAGGCCATTCAGGCAGCCCAGACAGAAATATGATTTTAAAGAAAGAACAGTAGTTCAGGGAAAAGCTGATACAAAGGAATTTTCTGGGTAGCTCTTCAAGGGCACATAAAAAGTGCAACTACATAAAAAGTTGAGACACGTTAAGACAGAGAGATTGACACGTCATTAAGGAAGAAATGAGTGGACAATGAGAAGACCTGGAAAGTCTGCTAAACGCATTCTTAGATTTTTTTTCTGAGACTGAATGAAGGAAACCCTAACAGTACAGGATTTCAAGAGGAAATTCAAGAATTTGTGTGTTTCATGGATCTCCCCCTTCTTACAGACAAGCATGGGAGGGGTCTGATGAGACCAATTAGTCTACAGGAACTTGAGACCAAACATCAAAGCATGGCAAATGGGAAGTCCACAGGGATGGACAGAATCCTAACTGAATTATATAAAAAGGCAGGCAAAATATGCTGTTAAAACTAAGGGATGTATTAAAAACAATGTTAGCAGACCAAATAACTCCGGCATCATGGAAAGTGGCAAAATATCTACCATGAGGGATGGAAGGATCCATAGGCTGAGAGTTCATATACGACTATATCAGTCTTAAATCAAGATTACAAAATCAAGACAGCAATTTTATACTCTAGATGTGCCAGGTCTCTCTCTGGCTTAATTCACAATGATCAGTGCAGATTTGTAAATTATAGGCAAACATTTAACTATAACATAACATACTATTGGTTTTACAGGAAGCCATTAAGAAACATATCTTCTTCTTCTTTCAGCTTTTCCCGGTTAGGGGTCGCCACAGAGGATCACCTGTTTCTATTTCTTCCTGTGCTCTGCATCTTGCTCTGTCACACCAACCACCTGCATGTCCTCTCTAACCACATCCATAAACCTTATCTTAGGACTTCCTCTTTTCCTCTTACCTGGCAGCTTCATTCTTAGCATCATTTTCCCGATATACCCAGAATCCCTCCTCAGCACATGTCCAAACCAATGCAATCTCGCCTCTCTGGCTTTGTCTCCAAATTGTCCAACCTGGGCTGACCGTCTAATATACTTATTCCTAATCCTGTCTACCCTTGTCACACCCAGTGCAAATCTTAACATCTTTAACTCTGCCACATCCAGCTCTGACTCCTGCCTTTTTGTCAATGCCACTGTCTCCAACCCATATAACATAGCTGGTCTCACTACCCTTTTGCAGACCTTCCCTTTCATTCTTACTGGTACTTGTCTGTCACAAATCACTCCTGACACTCTTCTCCACCCACTCCACCCTGCCTGTACTCTCTTCTTCACCTCTCTTCCACACTTGCCATTACTCCGAACTGTTGATTCCATGTATTTAAACTCATCCACCTTCGCCAACTCTACTCCCTGCATCCTCACCATTCCTCTACCCTCCCTTTCATTCACACACATATATTCCATCTTAGTCTGGCTGACCTTCATTCCTCTCCTCTCTAGAGCATATCTCCACCTCTCCAGGGTCTCCTCAACCTGTTCCCGACTCTCACTACATATCACAATGTCATCTGCAAACATCATAGTCCACGGGGACTCTTGTCTGATCTCGTCTGTCAACCTGTCCATCACCAGTGCAAACAAGAAAGGGCTCAGAGCTGATCCTTGATCTAATCCCACCTCCACCTTAAACACATCTGTCACTTCTACTGCAGATCTCACCGCTGTCACACTACCCTTGTACTTATCCTGTACCACTCTTACATACTCCTCTGCCACTCCCAACTTCCTCATACAATGCCACAACTCCTCTCTAGGCACCCTGTCATATGTTTTCTCTAAGTCCACAAAGACACAATGCAACTCCTTCTGACCTTCTCTGTACTTCTCCATCAACACTCTGAGCAAACATCACATCTGTAGTGCACTTTCCTGGCATGAAATCATACTGCTCATCACTAATCATCACCTCTCTTCTTAACCTAGCTTCCACTACCCTTTCCCATAATTTCATGCCGTGACTGATCAGTTTTATCCCTCTGTAATTACTACAGCTCTGCACATCACCCTTACCCCTAGTAATTTTAAATCTAGATGCAAGAAAAAGCATCTATGTGAGATCCTTAAGAGGATGGGCTTTCTAGCAGAATTTCTAACCTTGATCAGAAATGCATATACGGATACCTACCTGAGAGTGAAAAGTAATGCTGAAATATCAACTACCTTTACTGTCTCCAGTAAGACAAGACAGGGCAAATTTAACTTATCAGTATGCTTTGAGGAAAGTACATTTGTGTAGGTAAATTACCATAATAGCATATGTTCAAATAGATCATTGCAGCTGTATTCTTCACAAATGTGACTTACCTGTGACCAAACCACACCCCTTTATTACCTCATCCAAACAGCACCCTATCCATTGCCTCATCCACTTAAACAATTAAAACTTAACACTCTTCTCTCCTCCCACCTCTTAACTCCACATTCTAAGCGGTTCCATCAGATATCATATACTACCTTTCTCTCCTACTACCATATATTGCTTTCTTTGCAACCCTATGTCTGTATTTCATCCTGCATCCATTTGTTACCTCCTCAGTTTAACCTGTTTTTGTTCCACCGCACTGACCTTTACTACTCTGCCACTTGTCTTCCCAACATTCTAAATAAGCCTTTCATATACCTTTATTAAAGTAGATTATCTTACTGCTTTATCCCACAAGCCCACTACCCCCTATCCCCCTTTATTCAAAACTTAACATCTCTACTATACCCTCAATAAAACTTCTCACTCACTCTTATTTTAGCCCTACTATCCCTTGCCCTACCATCTCATATACTACCCCTCTCCTACTTTACCCAGCATACCAGATCATTGTCAAACTAAGGCCCCTGTTGACATTTGTCCGCATCTTTTTGTTCCCTCTCCAACACTACTCTTCTCTCATAGGTACCTTCACACACACAGCCCTGCTAATAACTTTTATATAAACAGCAAACTATTTTCCAAACTAAACTTTCTTATCCTGCACTCCCTTACCCACATTAAACTTCAATCTGACATCCATCCTAATACAGGCTCTGCACTTACTACTTTCTCTAACCAACCCCCCTCCACTAACCACAGATTCTAATGTCCCCCTACAAAAATGTACTTCAGACATTCTCATCATAAATTTCAAGCTCTGAAGCCTCCTTAATAAAGTCCATGAATTTCATGCTGCCATTGCCCATTACACCCCAGACATAGAGATTATAACCAAAACCTGGCTTAAGCCCCATATAAAATCAGTAGAACTACTCCCTGATGGGTATAGTATCATCAGAGAGGATAGATTATCTAAACATGGTGGGGGCACTGCTATTATGTAGTGGTACATTGCTCTGACTATAATGTACAGGGTCCTGGGTTCAAGACTTGGCAGGGCTGATTAAGCCGAGGTAGTGTAGTGGTTAGAGTTGTGGCTTTACATGCAAGCATTCACAGTTCGAGTCCCAAGACAGATAATTTATTATATTCACCCCAGGGATAACTCCAGTGGCTCTACTCGACACAGGCACACGGAACTAAGGTTGGGTGGCACGATGCCAGGGTAATCCTATGGCTAGGCTTGTAAGGGCCCCAGGGCCATTAGCCTAGTACACACCTATAAAGACAACCTTAATGTAGTTCAACTTAACTCCATCCCACTCTAATTCAGAAATTATAGCTGCAAGGCTTGATATAAACAAACATAAATCTATTGTCAGTATAACTGTCTACCTCCTCCCTGCAAATAACCTCCAAAATATTGAAAGCAAACTTGAATGGGCCTCCTCTAACTTTCACCATGAAACAGTAATACTTGGTGACTTTAAAGTTGACTGGCTCACCTGATCCTCTAATTCACCAATAAATTTTATAAACCTATATAACTTCTGTCAAAACATACACCACCCTACACGCATTGACAAGCATACAAACAAACATTCCACCCTTGATTGGATTCTGATAAATAAATGTAACATTAACTATGAAGCCGTCTGTCTACCGGACACTAAGTGATCATTTCCCAGCATATCTAATAAGAAAGAACTCAAACAACTGTAGTAATATTACTTACCACTACATTCGAAATAAAAAAACTATTTTCCCCATCCATCTTTAACACACTCTTAAAACAACATAACTGGGCACCTCTAAAAACCTTACAGTTGGACCTTGCAGTGCAGTATTTTAATAAACTTTTCCTGCATTCATCAATTAAGCTTGCCCCACTTAGAAAAATTTGCACCAAAACCAAAAAATTCCCTTGGTTAACAAAATAAACAATTATATTACTTAAGCAAAGGGATAAAGTGTGGCCTCTCTGTCTTACTAACAGAAGTAATGTTAATCTCATCAACTACCAACAACTTCGAAATCAAGCCAAGAAATAAATCAAACTAGATAAAAAACATACTTTCAATCTTGCCAACTAAAATATCAAACAACTCCACAACAATTTTGGCAATCTGTTAGCCTCCTTCTTAATCCTGGAAATCCCACTACCCCAGTCCCTACAACTACTAATACTACAGACTCTATAGCCACCCAATTCAATTCCTGTTTTAATACCTCAATAGCCTCACTATTAAATAAAACTACTAATTCTCCTCTTTCCATACCCACACCTATTACTCAACTGCCTACTTTTTTCAAATTTGAACCCATCCTAACAAGTTACATACAAAACCTACTATCTACAGTAAAACCATGTACCCTTGCCTCTGATCAACTACCTGGAGACATTCTGAAACTAGCTGGCAACCTCTGTTGTCTACCCCATATTTATCCTAATTAACCACTCAATCTTTGAACAATATGTACCTATTCTTTGGAAAATATATCCAACTACAGACCTATAGCCATTCTCTCATCCCTAGCTAAAATCCTAGAAAGGTGTATCCACAAACAAATACTGGACTACTTCCTAAAGAATAACCTTTTATCTGATACACAACATGGTTTTCGACCCAAGCACAGTACTAGTACAGCCCTCATAAGTTTTACCAATTCCATTAATCATCTCAAAAACAACCACCACTCATCTCTGCTACTTTTCTCGACATGCCAAAAGCATTTGACACCATATCTCATTAAATCCTTTTAAATAAACTGGCCGCTTACAACTTCTGCCCTGAAGCCCTAAGCTGGTTCCAAAGCTACCTCTCTAATTGGCAAAAGGCTACCTTATGGTATAATAAACTCTTCCCCCGGCTTCCTATCTCTGAAGAGTCCCTCGAGGATCGATTCTTGAGCCATCACTCTTTACTATTTTTACTAATGACCTCAGCTCAGCCGCTAGGCCTGCCAATATCATACAATATGTAGATGATGCATCGCTCATCTGCTCTACTCCCACAATCGATGCGCTTCAAATAAAAACTCAGACTGCCCTCAACAATACTGAGAGCTGTTTAGCAGCCCACCAACCTATACTAAATCCCAATAAAACTAAGCTTATGGTCTTTTCAAATGCTTCCACTTTAAGTAATCATCCACCTCTCTCTATCAATTCTTCCAATGGCACTAAAAGAGAACCTGCCAAACACACCAAACTACTTGGGGTCACTACTGATAATGCATTAAGATTTGACAAACATATAGCATTGACAATTAAAAATGTCCATGTAAAACATGGTACTCTCTATAGAGTCAGACCCTATCTTACCATGCTAGACTGGCAACAGCAAGAACTCACCTCTTATCTTCACTACTTTACTGTTCACAAATATTTACCAGCCTTCACAAAACAGAAATGAATAACCTTGAATCATGCTATAACAAGATAGCTAAATTTGCAGCTAACCAGCCTCAAAAATCGGACCATTGTACTGCCCTCTACCAACTCAATTGGTTAGAACTCCCAAACTTATTTACATTAAATCAACTATTAATTGTCCATAAGTCATGTATAAATCTGATCACTGCCTAGCTCTATCTAACCTTGTTCAACCCTATACAAACCTTACATCTCTTAGGTCAGCAGATAAAGTGCTACTTAAAGTTAACAAAACTCATAACTCATATGGAGACTCATTATACTGTTACAAAATTGCAAAAAAAGTCTCTCTCTCATCCTCAATATAGTCTATCCATCAATAATATCTTTAAGCAGGCCTTAGAACAATACTTCTTAACTCACTGGACATGCTCCTGTTCACCGGACTAACCTGTTTCTCTCCCTCCTTTTCTGTCTCGCTACATGCTCTCATATAGCCTCATATCCTTCTTGATGTGGATATTCCCACCTTTAATTTGATCCTCTTTTGCATGTATTGTATATAAAAAAAAGACCGAATGTGTTTAAATACAATTTTTGTAACTGGTTCACTGAGTTAATGTTTTTGTTTATTAACCCGATTGTATAAATTTGTAACCTTAATAATACATCTTCCTTACACATTAGTATTGTTATGGCTTTGTATATCTGTGTTACTTTCTGGAGCTCCTCTCCCCGGGTCTCCGCATTACCCGGTAAACAAATGTAAATCTGTCACGATACCCTTATACTTGGCCAGTCTACAAAGCTCAGGTTCCTTTGTTGTGCTCTGTATGTCTGCTCTCATCATGAGTGAACATGCTAGTATAAAGAGGATGTACAGACGCATCAAAAATAGTTATACTCACCATAACAACAGATCTGTGTTGTCTTATTTTCATCTGGTCTGACTCCTTTTCAGTCTCGGCATCTTTAAATCTTCGGATCCAGGGCTCTCCTTCCCACCCATAATTTCCTCTCCTTCCTCAGATCAAGTCTGCCTCACATAAGGTTACATATTTCCAATATTAAGAGCCAATTAAAGACTATGTTGAATACAAAAAGGGATTCCATGGACAGAAAAGGAACCAACTTGTGACTCTCCCCTAGAGTACCATCTGTTCTTCAAAAATACAGGAGGTGTCAATTTGGAAGGGGGAAGGAGGGCAGTATGCTGAACTACATGAAAATAGGTCAACACAGATAGTACAGTTGTGTACACTTAGCACAAACATAGATGTCAGAGTGTATTCACTGTTGCAGTCATCACATTTGGGTTATCCCTGCCAGGGTAGCCCTCAGTCGGCCCAAATATCAGAGGCTTAATATTTCTGCGTCTGTTGCCGTCGCTCCAGGACTAACGTCAAGTCGTCAGTAGTATAAAATAAGGCAGCCGACGCCATTACATCAGTTTTTCTTGCCCTGTCAGGAGCCCCCAAGAGGGAGCTAGGTTATGGTGGAAGAACACCACCAGTAGAAAGTAAATACCAAAAATTCCTTGTAAGAGGAGAGAGAGTGAGAAACTGAGAGAGAGAGAGAGAGAGAGAGAGAGAGAGAGACAAGGGGGATGGAAGGAGGGAAACCAGGACTGCAACAGTGAATACACTCTAACATCTACATTTATGATAAGTGTACACAACTGTACTACGTTCTTTGTACTTCACTGTTGCAGTCATCACATTTGGGTTGATTCCCAAAGCTGAAGAAAAGGGTGGAGGCAGTCAAGAAGACTGGGGGCTGGCTAGGATGCCCTGCAAGACTGCGGTGGCAAAGTCTGCCCTGGATTTGGAGAAGATAGGCAGATGGTAATGCTTGGTGAAGGCATGAACAGATGTCCATGTTGCAGCCTCCAGGATGACCCCGGTGGGGACCCCTCTGAGGAAAGCTGCAGAGGTGGAGGCTGCTCTGGTAGAATGGGTCCTGACCCCCCCCCCCCCCATGGAGGGAGGTTTCCCATGCTGCTTGTAGCAGAAATGGATGCCATGTGCTATCCATTTGGAAATTATTTGTTTGGATATGGCCTTGCCCTCTGCTCCTGCAGCAAAGCTGACTAACAATTGATCAGTCTTTCTAAATTATTTAGTCCTGTCTAGGTAGAATCTGAGCTGTCTGTGCACATCTAGAGAGTGCAGAATCCTTTCCCCATTGTTTTGTGGGTTAGAGAAAAAAGGTGGGTAAATGAATGGATTTGGTCGAGAGCCACACTGGACACCACTTTTGGCATGAAGAATGGGTTAGTCCCGAAGGAGACCCTTGTTAGCATGGAAAATGATGAAGGGCTCCACAGCCATAAGTGCTTTTAGCTCGGATACTCTTCTAGCTGAAGTGATGGCTAGAAGCAAGGCTGTCTTCCAAGAGAGAAACTTTAACTCTGCTGAAGCTGCTGGTTCAAAGGGGGGTATAGGGTGAGCTTTTCCAACACAAAGTTTAGGTCCCAAGCTGGGGTAGGTGCTCTTCTGAGTGGTCTCAAGTTGTTAGCCCCTCTTAGGAACTCTCTGATGACAGGGTGGGAGAAAAGAGGTTGCTCTGTGCCAAAATGAGCAGAGATGGCAGAGGCATGAATTTTAACAGAAGAGAAGGATAGACCCTTGTGTAGTAGGTCAAGCCAGGTAGTCCAGGATGAGAAGTAGGGAGGGCTGTGCTGTTCTGGCTCCCTTGGATCAATGTGCAAAACCTTTTCCACTTGTCAGCACGACTTTCTAGTGCTAGGGGGTCTGGCCTCATGTATCACATCTAGAACTTGTTTGTTTAGATTGCAGCTTGTGAAGTGGTCAGGGAATAAGCCAGGCTGCCAGGTTGAGGGTATGCAATTAGGGATGCATAAATACTCCATTCCTCTGGCTCAGGAGTGCTGGGATCTGAGGGAGATGCCATGGTGGCAGGGGTGACAGGTTGCACAGCAATGGGTACCAGTGCTGGCATGGCCAGTCTGGGGCAATCAGGATTGTCCTCGGTTTTTCCTCCCTTATTTTGAGCAGTACCTTTGAAATGATGGTAGAGGGGGAACTGCATAGACTGAGAGGTTGACCCACTGGAAGGATAGAGCATCCACTTTCCAGGCGCTGCTGTGAGGTTCCCTGGTACAGAATTTGCTGAGCTGATGGTTGGAGTGGGAGGCAAACAGGTTGACCTTCGGCGTGCCCCATTTCTAGGTTACAAGGGTGAAGGTTCTTTGGTCTTGGTGCCACTCGTGTGGGTCCAGAAGATTTCTGCTTAAGTTGTCTACCAGAGAGTTTAGAGAGCCTGGCAAGAATTGTGCTAACAGGTGTAGTTGCATGGCTGAGGCCATGTGCCAAAGGGTCATGGCGAGCCTGCACAGAGGGAACAAGTGAGTCCCTCCCTGCTTGTTGATGTACCACATCACAGTAGTGGTATCTGTTTTGATCAGTAGAGGCCCTGGGGAGAGTAGGGATCTGAAGGCTGTCAGAGTGTGGTGTACAGCTAACATCTCTTTTTGGTTGATGTGCAGATGTATTTGATTTAGGCTCCATTGGCCCTGAATGCACCTGCCGTCCAGGTGTGCACCCCAGGCTTAGTCTGATCCATCTGTGGTGAAGGTCTGCGTGGCTTGGGGTTGTGAAAAGGGAAGTCCCTTGTTGTGGCAGTATGGATAATGAAATTGGGTTGTCTTTTTAGCCCAGGTTTGAATGAACATCATTAATTTCTTTGTAATAAGAATCCATTGCTCATTAGGAAGTTACTGCATATCAAAAAATAGTAAATATGGCTCTGGTCCAATGAAGGCTGTCTTCCCTTTTTGAAGTAGGTGGATTTACCAATACACCAAACCCAGATTTAAAACAAATGAAACCTTTTAATTGACATATAGTAGGACATACAAGCAAACTGGATTAAGCGCTTCCGTCTCCCTCCGGAGACCTCATCAGAATCACTAACAATCCTCATTCCATTACATTTATATTCTAAGCTAAAACTTCATTGGCTGGCCATTCTCTTCAATTATTCAATATAACAGTCAAACTACAGGTTTTTAAAGAAACATTCAAGTTTTGGTGTAATATATCACTCGCAAAACTGTGTAGTACCAAATGCTTAAATTATACAGAGCAATGGTAAATGTTGATACTTCTACAGTATTTACATTTTTTTTAAAAAACTCATCTGTAGAAATAACTTGTTTAAAAAAACATATAGAAAGCATGTAAAAAAAGAAGCATAAATATGCCATATTACAGTTTTATATATAAACCTGACAAAAAACATATATCACTTTGTCTACATGGAATAAATGCATACCAGGTATAAAACGAAAATGTTGATGGATGTAATAATTTGCCTGTCATAAACCTGACCACTTTTTAATAATACATAAATACATATGGATGTAATAAATGTAATAATAATAAATATATAATAATAAATGTATAAATATGCAAATATATAAATATATACAAGTATAAAATTATAAAACACTGTAGCATATGTGAATGTATGAAATGGACTATATGCCAATACTATATAAGTGTGTAATAATAGGTATAAAAATCTAGTAATAGATATAAAAAATATATATATATATATATATATATATATAATATATAGTGTAATATAAGTATTTTATATATGTGTATATACTAATTATATACACATATATATAAAATACTTATTACACTGGTGCACTTTATTTAGGTATATATATATTTTTTTATATCTATTACTAGATTTTTATACCTATTATTACACACTTGTTATAGTATTGGCATATAGTCCATTTCATACATTCACATATGCTACAGTGTTTTATAATTTTATACTTGTATACATTTATATATTTACATATTTATACATTTATTATTATTACATTTACTACATTCATATGTATTTATGTATTATTAAAAAGTGGTCAGGTTTATGACAGGCAAATTATTACATCCATCAACTTTTTCATTTTATACCTGGTGTGCATTTATTCCGTGTAGACAAAGTGATATATGTTTTTTGTCAGGTTTATATATAAAACTGTAATATGGCATATTTATGCTTCTTTTTTACATGCTTTCTATATGTTTATTTAAACAAGTTATTTCTACAGATGAGTTTTTTAAAATAATGTAAATACTGTGGAAGTATCAACATTTACCATTGCTCTGTATAATTTAAGCATTTGGTACTACACAGTTTTGCAAGTGATATATTACACCAAAACTTGAATGTTTCTTTAAAAACCTGTAGTTTGACTGTTATATTGAATAATTGAAGAGAATGGCCAGCCAATGGAGTTTTAGCTTAGAATATAAATGTAATGGAATGAGGATTGTTAGTGATTCTGATGAGGTCTCTGGAGGGAGACAAAAGTGCTTAATCCAGTTTGTTTGTATGTCCTACTATATGTCGATTAAAAGGTTTCATTTGCTTTAAATCTGGGTTTGGTTTATTGGTAAAACCACCTACTTCAAAAGGGGAAGACAGCCTTCATTGCACCGGAGCCATATTTACTATTTTTTGTGCTGCTTGTACTTTGGTTTGGTTACAACTTACTGCATATCTCTAATATTTTTCCAATAGGAATGAATTATTAATTATTTATTATACAATTCCTCCTCTAAAAAGTGCACGCTGATTGCCCAGCCCAACCAGCGTGCCCGTTGTAAATCCCTCAATATACTAACGGAAAAAGGTCCGGTCGCCCGGACTTTTTCCATTAGTATAAAACATTGTCTCGCTATGTTAAAAGAGTTTAACATAGCGATACAGGTTTAAAAAAAGCAACGCAGATCTCTGTTGCTTTTTTGAAAGCTGTCTCGCTATGTTAAACTCCTTTAACATAGCGACACAATAGTAAAGCAACGGAGATCTTGCGATCTCCGTTGCTTTTAAACCTGTCTCGCTATATTAAATGGGTTTAACATAGAGACAGCTTTAAAATAAGTAACGGAGATCTCCGCTGCTTATTTTAGCTGTCTCGCCATGTTAAACCCATTTAACATAGCGATAGTAAAAGCAACGGAGATCTTGCGTTCTCCGTTGCTTTTGCCCACACTCTGATGTACTGCGAGGCATGCGCAGTACATCAGAACTGCCATGAATACCAGACAGCCGCGGAAGGGCAGCAAAGAGGTATACAATGCCATTATTTAAGAAAAGTAATTATTTCTTTTCTTAAATAATGTCATTAATATAATAACTCACTTCTGGGTGTGGTAATGCTGGATTTACCCACGGTTGTCTTTGTTTGGTCCCTCGGGACCAAACCACGCCAACCGTGGGTAAATCCAGCATTACCCACACCCAGGCGTGGGTTATTGCTATATTGGCAAGTGCTATTTAAATCAATGTTCTGATGTGCTTTTTGCTTTTGATTTATGCACTGAAAAAGGCTTGTATAGCCGAAACCGGTTTGCTTATTTACATATGGCATTTTTGTGCTGACTTGGGGGTAATTTATACTCCTTAGTTGAATTTAGTTTTATATTTATATAAAATTATATTTTTTGGCAACCTCCATTGGTGCTGGCCCCTTATTTTGTTTAATGTTGTGGTTTCTTGGGCCTTGCCACCTGCCACACTTGCGAGGTGTTTGGTTGGACCATTGTAGTTTCCTTATATGCAGTCTGGCATATGGAATGAGTAGAATGCAAGAAGCCATGACCCCCAGAGCTTGCAGGATTTTCCTTGCAGATAACTGGGGTCTGGTGGCTAGTTGAGAGAAGTAAGCTGTCAGCTAGGTTTGTTTTCTGGTGTAAGGAATGCCATCTGGGATGCTGTGTCCAGGCTTGCTCCCAGGAATACAATTTTTTGTGTGGGTACTAGTTTGGATTTCTTTTCGTTGATAGTATACCCCAGGGAGGTCAGTAGGTCCTTTACAAAGGTCAGGTGTTTAAGCAGCTTTTCCTGACTGACTGAATCAGGCAGTCGTCTAAGTATGGGTCAGTTTGGATACACTAGATAATCTCGACGTACTGAAATGTCGAATTTTAGTACATCGAGACTGAATAGTGGAATGTGCAGTTACCTGAAACTGCACTATGCCAAATGCAGAAGTGTCGAATCCGCCACTATCGTGATGTCGCGTTCGTGACATGTGGTGCATTTTGTGGATTTATCTGGGGTTTCAGGTAAGTGTTGTGTGTTTGAGTATATTTGGTAGGGACTTTAGTGTGTATGAGTGTGTGTGGTGGTGTTTTTTGTGTGTTTAGTGCGGCCTCGGAGTTAGAATATTTAAGTGGGGGGCGCTGCCCTCCACATGGTGGGTGCAAGGGGGCTTGCCCCCCTGCTTATAGGTAGGTTAGGTGTGTTTCTGTGTGTTGTTTGTTTAGTTAGGTAGGTGTGTGTGTGTGTGAATGGTCGCGGTTGTGGTATTCGTGATTATGGGTTTTCGTGTATGTGGGTTTTCCACTATTCAGTCTCAAAATACTGAAATTCGACATTTCAGATTTTCGAGATTGTATAGTGAATCCGTAAAATTGAATATTTCTTTGTCTGCAAAAAGCAATGGTGGGAGCCAGACATTTTGTGAAAACTCTGGGAGCAGTGGATAAGCCAAAGGGAAGCGCAGAGAACTGAAAATGCAGTGATCCTGCCCAGAAATGTAGGTATTTCCTGCATGGTTTCCTGATGGGGATGTGTAGATAGGCCTCTTTTAGGTCTAGGGTGGCTAACCAAGCATCCTGGGAGAGCATAGGTAGGAGTTTACTGGAGGGTGAGCATTTTGAATTTTGGTATCACCAGAAAGGTGTTTAGAATGGATAGATCGAGGATGGAGTGCCATCTGCCCTCTTTTCTGGGTACCAGGAAGAGTCTAGAGTAGAAACCTTGGCCTATCTGTGCTGCAGGAACATGCTCTATTGCACTCAGAGAGCAGTGAAATGACTTGCTTTTTGGCCTCTGACCACTAGTTTGGGGGAAGATCTGGGAACCCTTTTGGGGTTGGTAGAGTGTGGAAGTAAAATCTGTATCCCTGGGACACTATGTTCAGTACCCAGCAGTCGTTGGTAATGGTGGCCCAGGTGCTTGTGTGGAAGGAAAGTTTTCTTCCTAGGGGCAAGAGCAGGTGGGGAGAGGGAGGGGGTGGAAGTGTAAAATCATTGTGAGTTCTTACCATAAGGGGGTGGCTTAGCACTCCCTGGTTTTAAAGAGGAGGAACTCCATTGCTTAGATCTCTGCATTCCCTGCGGCTGCTGTCTGGGGGGTCTGCTTCCCCAGGGTCTGGGCTGAGCTGACCTGGAGGATACAGGAAAGGACCAGTGCTTGGAGGAGCAATGCCTACTGAACCTCAGTGGCTGGTCCTGCAAGAAGTCTGTCTGCAGAGATTTAGCTTTTTCTTCCATCGTTTTTAAGACCTCTTCTGCCTTGGTGCCAAATAAGTTGTCTTTGTGCAAGGGTGCGTCCAATAATTTGGATTTGACATGGTCTGGCACAGGCTGTTCCTTAAGCCAAGCATGCCTTCTAAGGACAGACCAAGTGACTGCTGCCCTGCAAGATGCTTCTAGGGCATCAAAGCCACATTGTAAGGTGTGCTTAGTTACCTGACTTGCAGAATGCATTAACTCTTGTAAGTATTTTCTGCACAAGCAGGAAAAGGAGATATTTTTTGTTTGAGGAAGGTACATTGCTGATATTTCAGCATATGGAACTGACAATTTAGTGCTCTAATAGCAAGAGTAGCAGAGGTGTATACTTTTTTACCCCATCTGTCTAATGCTTGGGAATACCTATCTGAGGGGGTGGGATTCTTAGCAGAAGTTGCTTTAATTCCTTTAGGTCCTTGAGAGATAACCTCGGGGTCAGCAGTAGGATTTTTGAAAAGAAATTTGAGAGAGTCAGGGACTCTACAGTACCTGTCAGGTTTTCTGGGAGCAGGAGGGAGGGTGTCAGAGCTCAAACTGGATTCTATAAAAACATCATCCAGGACAGGAGGAATGGCCAGAGGTCTGTGCTGTGGAAGATCTAAGAATTCCCTGAGTCTCTTTTTTGACTGAAGGTAGCCCTGTATTCCCATTGGAAATTCTCCTTTAAGGTATGTAGGGTTTCCCTAAAGGAAAAGTCCTCAGGTGGAGAGGCTGAAGGGATGGATTCCTCTGCATCAGAATCCTCATAAACAGAGAGGGGTTGCATATCTTCATATTCAGATGCATCACAGTCATCGGACTCCTGTTCAGATAAAACTACTGGGGACAAATCTCTTTTTCTTTTGGAAGGGGTAGCCTGGCTTCCCCTGATAAGCATTATAAGGTCTTCCACCATTTTAAGCATTTGAGACTGAGGCAAGGAAACATGTGCCTGAGCTTGGGTTGTCATTTTTTTGGGTATGGTTCGTACCCTGGGCCTTAGAAACTCAGTAGTTTTTGAAAGAACGGTAGAAGCGAAAGAAGTCATTGGTCTGGGTCGAGAATCGGTTGTGCAAAGTACTTCTTCGGAAACCGGTACCTGCTCAGTAGCTCCGGACCCATCCAAGGTAGAGACATCCACAGGATCTTTAGTGGATGAAGAGTCTCGCTGCATACCAGACTCCAAAAGGGTCTCGGTAGCAGCCTGCAAATCCACAGAAGCAGGCATCAGGGGCTGCAAAAACGCCTGACTAAGGACCGGAGAACTGATGACTAGCTTAACGGAAAAGTTGTCGGCAGTTTTGAACCTGTGCGGTTTGTCTCTGTCTTTATCCCTACATTTTTTCAGATATGCTGTCAAGATGGCTTAACCGAAGCCATATCGGAATTTGAGGACACAGTGAAAACATCTAGCTACAATAAGGGCCAGACGTATAGTTCTGGCATTGAACAAAGCACAAAAGTGACAGCAGGGGATGTCGTGATCTGGGTCTAAGCAAGTTCATAGGTAGGTACTAGGCTATCTGCCCTAGGGCATTTATAAGCCTAGCCAGAATGTGTTGGCTTTTGCCTCCCTTTTAGACTAGATTCCTGAGCCTCTGTCCAGAAGGGCCATAGAAGTGATCCCAGGAGTAAATTTACGATTTCCCATCCACTCATCAAGATTTCTCTTGAAGAGGGTCAGCGAGGGGCTCTGCCTAACATGGACTGGGATTCTATTCCAGAGTGAGGGAAGCCTTTGGGATATGAATCTATCCCTCCAGCATGTCCTATTTATTGTTGTGCTAAGGTTTAAATCCCTGGAGCGTGTAGGTCTAATGGATTGGGTTTTCTTGAGGTGGAGCATGTCCAACAATTCCGGGTTAGACATGGCCTTTTACATCAGGCAGAGATCGCCTCTGAGTAGTCGGTAAGCAACTGAGTAGAGCTGGAGTTTCTTTAGTCGAGCTGCATAGGGCATCTGTTTGAGGCCCATGATCCTCTTGGTGAGGTATTTTTGAGGTCTCTCCAGCTGTTGCAGGTGTCGGGTAAGGTACATCCCAAATGGGGCATTGTACTCAATTATGGGCCTGATGAGCGATGAGTAGAGGGGCACAATGACCTCCTGATCTAGATGTGAACCCTTTTGTGATTAGGTGAGCTATATAGAAGGTTTTTCTAACCACTTTGGCAATGTGATTGTCAAAGGAGAGGTTACTATCTACTTGGGTCCCCAGATCCCTAATTACTTCTTCCGTACTTAATGGATTACCTCCTATGTGGTAGTTTGTGGGCACTTTGTTTTTCCCAAAGGGGATGACTATGCACTTTTTGGCATTTAGCTTGAGGCCATGTTTCCGACACCAGGTATCCTTCTCCATAAGGCCCTTCTGGAGGATGCTTGTGTCAGCCGGCGAGTCGATTATGGCTCCCAGTTTGCAATCATCTGCGAACTTGGTAAGCCACAGTCCTCCTGTGTTTGCCTGTACCTCAGAGAAGTATATATCGAACAAGAGGGGTCCCAGGACTGAGCCCTGTGGGACGCCACTTGTAACCGTTTTAGAGTTGGACATGGCACCCACGACTCTAACCATGTGAGCTCTATCCCTGAGCCAGTTTGCAACCCATCTTGTGACATATGGGTTAATATTTAAACTGGTAAGCTTATTTATGATGCCAAAGTGGGGTATTGTGTCGAAGGCCTTTGCGAGGTCCAGGTAGGCTGTGTGGACTATCTTTCCCTCATCTATGGCTTTGGTAACTATTTCAAAGAAGTCAACTAGGTTTAAGAGGCAAGATCTGCCTTTAACAAAGCCGAATTGGGTAGGGTCCAGTGTTTGGAGGTTCCCAATGTCTTTGTTTATGAGATCCATGATGATGCACTCCATAGCCTTGCAGAACAGACTAGTCAGGCTTATAGGGCGATAATTCCTGGAATCCGTTGTGACACCACCTTTGTGGAGCGGGATCACTGTTGCTGTACGCCATTCTTTGGGTACATAACCTGTGGTAAGGCTGAGTTGGAACAGTGAATTTATGTGAGGGTTTAGTTAATTTTGGAGCTCGTGTAAGACACAGCTCGGGATACCTTCCGGTCCCATTGATGCTGTGTTTTTTACTTTGGAGAGGGCTGCTTTCACCTGTGTGTCTGTGATGTCTGGGGGACTGCATTCTTCTGGGATAGACACCGTCCCTTTTGGGGGGAAGGGGGGGTAAAGTTTGCACTGAACCTGTCCGCCAGGATGTTGGCAATGTCAGTGGGTTCAGTGTATTTTGTGCCATTTTGCACCAGCTCGGAGGAGAGTTGCCACCCAGATTCTTGACATGGATAAAGAACGCCTTGTGATTATCTTTAGAGTCTTTGGCGATTTTTCTTTCAAAGCTAGCCTTTGATGATTTTATGAGGGATCAAAGTTTTTTGCTAGTACTGATCAGGGATGCCTTCCCTTTTTGGGATTTTGCCTTATCATGTAATAGTTTCTTCCTTCTGTTGTATAGCTTATTTATGGCCAGGGTCCACCAGACTGGTCTCCTGTCTATAGAGGAGTGAGTCTTGGTTTTACTTGGGATGGCACGATCCATGCATTCCTGTAGGTGCTCAAAGAGTGCATTTGTAAAGGATTCTGTGGTTTGGGTAGCATTTTCCATTAGCTTGGGGGCTTTGAAACTTTCCACCTCGGTCCTGAGAAGTGTGAAGTTTGCTTTTGAAAAATTTTTCACGGTGGTTTCCTTGGCTGAGGGTGGGGTCGGGATGTGGATGTCCATTGTGATTAGTTTATGGTCTGATCTTACCAACGAGGGGTTTACCTCTGGTGTGGAACATTGAGCCTCCATGTTGGTGATGATCAAGTCCAATATGTTGTCCCCTCTTGTGGGAGTGGTGACCAGTTGTTCCATGGCATTTGAGTTTATAAACTCCAGGAACCATTGGGCGAAAGAGTTGGGACTTGAGTAGTTTTCCCAGTCAATATTTGGATAGTTGAAATCCCCCAATATCATGGTGTTTGGTGAGACCTTCATATTCTCCAATGTTCTCAGGAATGCCGAGTGAGGGTCCTGAGACAAGGTGGGTGATCTGTAGCAGGCTACAAACTGAAAAGCAGTTTTACCTACTGTTAGTTGTACATGGATGGTTTCCGCTGCCTCGTGCAGTGCCACTAACCTGGAGGTGTGGGTATCCTTGATGAAAATGGATACTCCCCCACCTTTAGTATTTCGGTCCGAGTTCTGGGGCCGAAAAGAATGATATGAGTTGAATCCTGGTAGTGCTGGGGTGCTCTCTGGAGCCTTGAACCAGGTTTCTGTTACTGCACAGATATTGATTTTCTCCATACTGAGGAGTGCCTCGAGTGCATGCATCTTAAGGTTTAGACTTCTGGCATTGAGTAGCATTACCCTTAGATTTTTGTTTCTGGCATTGTCTATGGAGGTGGGATTGTCTTTTGAGCCTTGCCTAAAAAAGGCACTATGGGGGTGGCAAGAGCCTTAGCCAGTATTCGAAAGCCTAAGGGTGACAAGTGCAAGCCGTCCCTGGTGAAGCAACATGGCTTGTCGAGCATGTCATCCCAGGCTGACAGACACTGGATCCCCTTTGAATGACACAAATAGCTTAGCCAATTGTTAAAATTGATCATTTTGTCTTTATACTGTGGCATCATTCTTGGTGAGGGCAAGTGATGCAGTAAGAATGAAAGTCTTGGTGTGGTATTTGCTTTCCACAGGCGAGACAATTGTTAACTTTTTCTGACATCGGTTAGAGCAAGAAAAAAGGATCCCCAGCTTTAGAAGACTTCAACTTCAATTCGGAAACGACCGGCACTCGTGCGAACTGCTTCTGGTTCCTCGACAAGAAAGACTGATGTAATGGCATTGGCTGCCTTATGTTATACCACTGACGACCTGACGTCAGTCCTGGAGCAACGGCAACCAATGCAGAAATACTAAGCCTCTGGTATTCGGGCCGACTGAGGTCTACCCTGGCAGTGATGACCCAAATGTGATGACTGCAACAGTGAAACATGAAAAACATCACTTATTGTGGTGAGTATATAACATTTCTATCTAATGTTGTCCATTTTCTTCTGAATCAACTGTTGGAACAGATTCCCTAGCTACCAGTTTTACTGGGTGGCAAAGGAGGACACTCCTGAGAACAGAGCAAAAAGAGATATGAGATCTAGACTTTACACCCAACTTATAGAGCGACAAAAATGTATGGACTGTTGAACAGGTGGTAGGAGCTCAAATCTCATCAATTGGAAGGCTATGTTGGAAAACTTTGGAAGTTGCTACTACCCTTGTTGAATGAGCTGTTGGTTTCTTGGTCAATGATAAACCCAATTTGTCATAAACAAATTAATAAAATTTGAGAGCCATCTTAAAAGTGACTTTGGAAACACCTAGTTTAGCTCTGGATAATGCAACAAACAATTGATCCGATTTCCTGAAATCTTTAGTTTTATGTAGATAGAACCTAAGCTGTCTGTGAAAATCAAGCAAATGCAATATATATGCTCCCTTATTCAAAAACTTCGGAAAGAAAATTGGTAGATTAATTGACTGGTTTATACTGCATTTGGATGTCACCTTTGGAATAAAGGAGGGATTCAGTTTTATAAAAAAACATGCTTAAAAAAACAGATATGGTAGTTTGCACGACAGGGCCTGCAACTCAAATTCTCTCTGCGGAAGTAACTGCCACCAAAATGATAGTCTTCCATGTTAAAAACTAAGTCTACAGAAGCTGCTGATTCAAAAGGAAGTTGTGTAAGAGCTTCAAACATCACTGTAATATCCCATGGAGGAAATGGGTCCCTCTAAGAAGTCTTGGAGACCTTTAAAGAGGCTATAGGAATCTCATTGTGACCATGTGAAAACTGGAAATGGCTGCGAGCAGTACTTTCATAGTGGCAAAGCTAGAGCCTTTTTGGAGCAATTTGGACAAAAACTCTACAATAGAAGGAAGGGGCACAGTAAAAGGGTCTAAACCCCTTCTTGTTGCCCAAAAGGAAAATCTTTTCCATTTACTTTGATAAACTTTCCTGGTGCTAGACTTCTGTGAAGCTGTAAGAATATGTACTATGTTGCCTGAAAACCTGCAATCTATGCCAATTGTTAAAATTCAAAGTCTTAGGGTCCAGCAGTAGATGTCTGGATGGATGGGACAGGACATCTGGGCTGTAAGCCCGTTTCCAGGGATGATGTATGGAGTGAGACCAAAGATACTGGAACCAGACTTGCCGAGGCTAATACGGAGCAATAAGGATTACTTTTGCCTTGCACCTTCTGGCTTTCTGAATGAATTCTGTGAACAATGGAAAAGGGGGAAGGCATAAAGGAGACCCGGGACTAATTGTAGATCACAGTGTCTCTCTTTGACTGGCCCTGAGGAGGGATAAGGGCAAAGTAACTACTGAACTTGTTTGGGTAGGAAGCAAACAGGTTGCAGCAAGGTTGGTGCCAGCAGCAAAAGATTTTGTTCACCACTGTCTGACTGAGGGTTCCACTCGTGAGACACAAGTATGAGTCTGCTTAACCTGTTAGCTAGTACACTGGAAGTTCCTGGGATGTGTATTGCTAAAAGAAAGCAATGGAAAGACATTGCCCATTGCCACATTCTCATGGCTTCTTGACATAAAGGAAAAACTCCGATTCCTCCCTGCTTGTTGATATACCAGACTACCAACATGTTGTCCATCTGAAATAAAATCACACCCACTGGCAGTGAGTCTTGAAATGCCTGCAGTACTATTAGGATTACTCTCATTTCCAGGACATTGATGTGAATGTTGATCTCTAATGGTGTCCAAGTACCTTGAATAATCTTCCCTTTGTAATGCCCGGCCCCCCAACAAAGGAAGCATCCATGGTAACCACAGCTGTTACAAGTAAAAGAATGGATATCCTACTACTGTGGATGTGAACCACCATCTGATGGCAGTTCTGCACAATGGTGTTAGCCTGATTGTAGTGATGAGGGGCTGATAAAGTTGGGACCATAGGACTGAGAGGGTCCACTGAATTGCTCTTACGTGAAATCTGGAAAAAGGAGTCAAGGTTATCACAGTCCATAATCCCTAGAAGTTTCAGAATTAGTTTTGCTTGGGGTGATGGAGGAGACAATATGTGTTTTGCTACTGGCTAAATGGAAAAAATCCGGGGTTATGGTAAGGTGGCATCCAATGAATTCTGTTGACTAAGGTGTACTCAATTTGATCTTTGTCAGGTTCACAGTGATCCCCCCCCCACCCAAGTTGTAAAGTAAATGAAGTAAAAGGTCCCTCTGATGGATTACTAGATCCCTGGTAGGAGTGGTCAGGAGCCAATCATTTCAGTAAAGGAACACCTGGAACCCCTGCATTCTGAGACAGGCAGTCACTACTGCCATGCATTTGGTAAACACCTGGGGGGCTGTGATGAGTCCAAAGTGCAGAGCTCTAAATTGAAAGTGAATGGCTCCCAGCCTGAAACAAAGGAATTTCCTGGATTGCCTGTTTAACTGTACATAATAGGCATCTTGGGGATCTACTGAGCGCAGCCAGTCATCCTGAGTAGAGGTAAAATGGACTGAACTGTGACCATCCGGAATTTTGTCTGCTTCACAATGGATATAGATGACTTAGGTCCAGATTAGGCCCAAGGACCCCTGTCTTCTTTAGAACTAAAAAAACTTGGAGTAGACTCCAGATCCTATCCAGTATGGTGGGACCTGCTGGATAGCCCTTTCTTCCAACAGCTTTTTGACTTCTGCTGGTGTGGATTCCATTTGTTGAGGTGGAACTAAGGGAATCCTTGTTTTTATTTGAGGAGGGGAAAGAAACTGAATGGCACATCCTCTAGTTATTATCCTCAACACTCAAGAGCCTGAAGTGATTGCCCACCAGACTTAAGGGTGTAGGAAAAAATGCCCACCGATTGCCTCCAGAGTATGGCAGTTGAACAAACTACTTCAGAAAAGCTGGTTTTGTGGACTGCTTCTGTCCCTAGGATGATGTCAATTAAAATTACCCCCTCCTAGAGACAGATAAGTTGGTCTGAGGAAGCAGCTTGGTTAAAACCTTGTATTTTTCTGAACCACATCTTTTCCCCTTGCTGATTCCTGGAAGTGGTCCCACTGCAGATAGGGTCTTACCATCCTGCTTGTTTCTGGTGAGTGTCTCCTTAACCTTAGGTCCAAAAAAAGAGGAACCATCAAAGGGAGCTTTAAGGAACAATGTCAAAGCCTTCTGCAAAAAACACAATTGCATTCAGGTGTGATGGCATATCTCTATGCCAGTACCTGCTGCTCTGGCTGTTCCATCAGCAATATTGGAAAGCAGATGCATGGAAACATTAGAAAGGGAATTTAAGGTAAACATCTGGGATTCCACATTCTTCTGGATAAATGTTGGCAAGTTACTTAAAACAGAATTGATGATCTTCTCGCTGAACTCTCTCTGTATATGTGTAATATGGGTAAGGTAGTTCAGCTCTCAGAGAAAAAGTCACTGGAGCACAAGTCCTTTTGCCAAATCTGTCCAAATCCCTAGATTCCCTGTTAGGGGGGTGGACAGCTGTACTCTTCAGAGCGTTTTTTCTTTGTGGCTATCGCTATGACCACATCATCTACAGGAGGGCCTTTACTGCAGTGAACTCTGTCCTTTGGCACTGCCAAATTGTCTGTTTTGGGAATTGGCTCTGGTATATCAGGCTCTTTCCAGGCCTGCTAAGCCACCAAGTCAATGAGGGTAGCAAGAGGTGGAACCACCCAGGCAGTAGAAGTGCCAGCTCCAAAAGCCTCCTGGAACATGGAATCTTTCAGGGAAGGAATAGTGGTGGACCATCTCCATTTCTGTTTCACCAATTTGAGAATGTCACCAAAGATGACATATCTGAAGGAGGACCTAGGGGGACCTTTCTTCTAAATGTCAACTTTGACAGATTCTGATGAGGAATCTAAGTGCTTCCATTTGCAAGTCTGCTTCCTATGGACCTGTCGTTGGGGAACCTCTGGCAACAGATCCAAATGAGACTTGGATCTCAATGACAGAACTTCAGAGGTATTTGGCAACTTGCTGTCCCTGTTGACATGAAGGAATGGAGTCTGAAGCAGTACACATAGGTCAGGATGGATCCAAACACGGAGGCGCCTTCTCTCTTGGCTTGGAAAGAACCTGCTGGAAAGCCCTGAAAGCTGAAGTGGAAATTGGAGTCAAAGACAGCTCTTTAATAGTAGAATAGAGAGAGCTCCAGAGGCCCTCCCTGGCTCAGATACTGGCATCAAAGCCAAGCTGTCGAGAGCTGAGGCTCTTAGGAAGATGGATAGATCCAAAAGTTTGAGTTGAATCATCCCCTAGGATACCAGTCCAAAAGCTTCAGCTCTCATGTCCAGATCTAACAATGTTGGAGTTTAGAGAGACTGGGGAATAGCCAGGGCTGAACTGGAAGGCACTACCAGCATAGACACAGGTATTCCAGATATTCCAGGAGTGTTTCTGATCCAAGGGCTTTAGTTCTGAAGATCGAATCTGCATTGGAGTCATCGGTGGGCAGGTCATCAGGAGTGTTTTTGGCTTGACCTCAGCAGATGGAGCTGAGAGGACCCCCCCAACTGTATCTGCATTTGTAGGAACCTCCACATCATTTGGCTGGCTTTGGTAAGGCTCCTCAAAGAACGGACAGACCTGGAACAGAAGGTGATCAAGAAAGACCTGGACTGATGCATTTGTTGGAGAATCAGAAAGTGAAGTCAAGGACTAACTGGCTGCAAGGGAGGGGGAAGTAGTGAAGGAAAAAATAGAACAGATCTGGGAGGACTTTGGATCCAAAGACTTTGGTAATTTCAGTACTGGATCTAAGGAAACTGCTGGGTTGGGAGAATGTTTTTTTTTGTTTTCTCAAGCCCTTTCTCATAGTAGACTATTTTGTTTTTTAAAGTTCTTTTTCCCCTCTCTTAAAGCTTCTCTGAATATATCAACTGAGAAGGAGATGGCACTGTTTTACTCATGGATCACAGTTGCACTGGAAGAAGACCCTTTAAGATTAACTTGCCCCTTCTACTTTGAAGACACTTGTGGCCAAAAGAAGCACAGGCTTTGCAGTGCAGTCTACATCCATATGTGCCACTTCCAAACAGTATACACAAAGGAAGTAGGGGTCTTGTGGAGGAGTTCTGTGGCCACGTTTAGGATATCTCTTAAAAGTTTTGTCAGCTATAATGTGCAGCTATAAACCAAACAACTTTAGACGACTAAGCTACAACTAAGGAAAAAAGTTATACAACACACTGCTCTAAATGCTACTATGAGTAGGTTTAAATTGAAATCTTAACCTTAAATGAAGAAAAAAAGGCTACTCTAAGTATCTCTAGGTGTTGATCTTAATTCTGAAGGGTAAAGACTATCTTAATAACTATTTAAAACTATCTATATATATTACATTTAAATGATGACTATGGTCACCAAAAGGAAAACAGGTAGGGAAAGAGAGGTGCAAAGCAACCCAAAGTTAATCTGTTATAAACAATGAGATTTTTGAAAAGACTTATCGTCGAAACAGAGATCAGAGCCCTTATGATCATTCAATACAGGTGGCAAATGAGATCTGGGGTATTATGAGGAAGGAGATGGAATTATGGGTAGGGGAGGAGTCAGAGCCCTGGATCTGAAGGTTTAAAGGTGTAGATACTGGATCAGAGTCCCAACAATTGAATCAGAGGAAAATGGACAACACAACACAGGACCTCAGAACTTTCTTGCCTGAAGCATACAATTTCAAGTAAAGTCCTAGAAAAGACAGTAAGGTTGGATATTATTAAATGAATTAGAAAGGCTATCCCACCCCAGCCAAAGTGATTGGTAAATGGGGTGAAGAGAGGGTATGTGTGCTGCAACAGTGATCTATTCACACATTTACCATTTTAAGTTACCTACACAACTGTACTATGTTCTTCATAATATCACTGCTGCAGTACTCTTTGCAAACGTGATGATTCCCGAAGCTTCGAGAAGCAAGACAGGAATGAATTTAACCAACATACAGGGTTGCCTGGCAGAACAGCAAATCCAGTCCTGGCTCTGGAAAAAGCATCCAATTTATGCTTGGTAAATGAGTGAATAGAGGACAAAACAGCTGCTTCTAAGATGGATCTATTGTCCATATCATTCAAAAATGTTCCTGAGTAGCAACCTACTCTAGTACAGTGAACCTTTACATTTTTTTGGAAAATTCTTGCCATGACTACAGTAACAGAACTGTATAAAAACAGAAAGGCTACACAAACTGTTTAGAAACTGGAGTGCTTTTTGTTTTCACTTCATGAGAGACAGAAAGTTGACTTGTTTTTCTTACATTTTATCTGTAGAGAGCTAAAACCTTAAGTTACCTGTGACAGTCTAAGCAAGGAAGAATTATTTCTTCTTTATTTTGTGGATTAGGGTAAAATGCAGGGAGGTAAATGGTTTGGCTAAGGTAAACTCAGAGGCCACCTTTGATATGAAGGAAAAGTTGATTCTCGGGGTCAAATACCAGAAAAGTTTGAATACACACAAGGTCATGTTATTCAGAAACCCTATTAAGTAGATGCTAAGGCTACCAACAAAACTTGTCTGACATGTTAAGAATTTAAGGCAAGGGTTGTCTGCTGGTTTAAGGGGTGATCAAGTTAACTTTTCTAAAACACAATTTAAATCCTGTAGAGGAGACACCTTTAACTTAAGTGGGCTAGCATTCAGTACTCCTTTAATAAACTGCCAGACTTGAAAAAGAGAAGATCCAATAACAAACAGCAGACATGGTTGAGATTCACTTTTAATGAAATGTACGCTAAGCCAGAGTTAAGCAGTTTACACAAGTAATGAAGAATGAGGGTGTCCCTACTTCAGAAGAGTTCTATCCTTTGTACTGGCACCAAAGATAAAATCCTTTCCATTTAGATAAATAGCACTTCCTAGTAGCAGATTTTCTTGCCTACTTAAATAACTGAAGCATGTCCTCAGAATAAAGGTGCCAAAATGAAATTAAAAACTAGGCATCCAAACTGTTACACTTAGGGTTTGAAGATCGGGTTTTATCAGTGATCCTTTGTCTACTGTAAGCTCTAAGTGTTTTAGGGCCAAAAGCCTGACAGATGTAACAAATTAGGTTATATTATGTTCATACCCTAAATGGAACAACTCAAGTGAGAGTCCATGTCAGGAATCTAATATCCACAGTCACACTTTTACCCTGATAAACATAAAACATTTCGCAGAAATTATTATTAAAAATGGCCTCCAAGATGGTACTTAACTGCCTGAGTCTCAGCGCTGAAATGGATGACTACATAGGGGAGAGTTTATACAGAACATTTAAAGAAGGACTGTAGTGTCAGTGGCAGAGAGAAAGAAAAAAAAATCAGGAAAGTATGAATGTGGTTTATGAACCTATGAATAGTGAGCAGCTACAGAAGCAATCATTACATAAGAAACAAAACAAACAATAAGAAATGGCATTACAATAATTCAGGGGAAGTAGTAGCTAGAAATTAAAGTTATGCACTGATAGCTGTCGATGATTACAGTCCATTCTCTTCACACCCTTAGGAATTGGCTGTATGCCCAAATCAGCAAGGCACACCAAACTCTGACAAGCTTCAACTCCTACACCTTAGTCAAAATGCACCTCACTCCCCATGCTCACCAGACTGGAACTATGTGCCTCCCAAGAGCAAAGCAGCCACATGAAGCACCAGAAGAATACATACACCATACACCTTCAAAAGCTTATATAGCCCGAGGGAGAGAGAATGGATATGAAAAACAGGATGGACTCTGATCATCTAAAACCACTGTCATGGTAAAGTGCACCAAAACTGTAACTGTTACATCAAAGATGATTCAGTTTATCCACTTCAAACCCCGGACTGGTATCATGAAAGCATTCGCAACATGGTAGTGGTCTCAAAGAAGGGCCTACACCATGAGAACACATTCAGCTTACATCAACTTGTAATGGTATTTGAAGAGGTCTATGATGCTGCCACAGAGGTATACTCCAAGGATGCATTCTTCAAAGATGCTATTATGTAGCCATTGTCCTTCCTGAATGTGGAGCAGGAGTACATGCAAAAAAGGAGGAGCTCTCCTAATCAACAGTGATCTGTTAAGGTAAGAATCTTAGTTGCCTGAGCACATCTAAACAATGTAAACCATACTCCTGTTGGTTAGGATAATTTATGAAAAAAGGTAGAGAGGTTGGAATAGACTGTACCAATTTAATACTGTGGTTACCTCAAGCATAAAAGTGGAATTTGTCCATAATCCTCTCATCATGTGAAGGACCACACAGGAAGGATTAATACACAAGGACTAATCTCTGACATTGTTCAAGCAGAGGTTAGAGAAGCCACAAGCAAGAGTCTTCCAATAAAAGTATTTCAAGCTAGTAAAACAGAGGTGTGTGGTGGGTGGGGTTAATCATTTCTCAAAATAATTTCATGTCCAGGAAGGTACTGGATTCTTAAAAAGCAGTCAGATAAAAACAATACCCCCACGAAGCGTCTTGTACACCCTAAAGAGAAGCAAGTGAAGCAATGTAAAACCTTGAGGAAAGTTGAAAATAGCTGGAAAGGGAACTGAAACAGATAATTAACCAAATTCAGTGTCAAATATTTGTACCAGACATTCCAGACAGGCTGACATAAGGGTTGAAAAGGTTCTACACATATATGAAATAGAAATGGAATGGATGAAAATTCATAGTAAAACAACTGCAGCCTATGCAAAAAGGTAGCAACGGTTTGGAAGAAAAATTTACAAAGCAAAAGGAAGTAGGCATGAATGATGAGTTGGAAGGCTGAAACAGTAAGTGGAAGAGGTAAGGCATGCAATTGGAAACAATTAAATCAGAAGTTTTGATCACCACAAAAACTTAGCAAGCTTAGGCAATTTCTATGTGCAAGTTCGAAGAGCAGCAATAGAAACCTGGAAAGTATAGGGTGAGAGGTGCTCTACAGGACTTGAAGCCTGGAATATTTTTATGTGCCAAAGTAACCTGAGCCTGCAAAACTTACTGTTAAGAAATTACAGGCCTTTCAGGTGGGTTCAATACATTTTATGTGCTACGGGTAAATATATCACTATCACAAATTTGGGATCTTTCATATTATTTATTTCTTCAATTTGTAATACCGTATCATCTTTTGTCACCAATCTAATCATTCATCCCATTCACAATTGAATTTTCAATACATTTACTTTAACAGACTTTCAGTATTTAAAAAAATGTCTGATGGTGCAAGTAACACAATGCCAGTTAAAATTTAGCAAATAACTATGCCAGTCTGAGGCTCACTCGTGATACTTATATTAAAATGTAGGCCTGTCCTCTTCTGTGACACATACGAGTCAAGATTCTTCAGTTTGAGACATTCAAATCCTAAGTTCTGTAAAACACACCATGCATCTCAACCGTTCACAGTTTCACAGATGTCCAGATTTCTGTCTCATATTTTTAATCTGTTACTCACATTTTGTGGTTTTCTGGCAAATAACTTAGGACTGAAGTCGCTAAATAATGATATACATTTGAATTTCAGACTTTATATCCTTCAGAAAATGCATGCTAACACATCATATTTTAGCAACTAAGTTTATAGCAGCAGTATCTAAAATCTGGACCTTTGTACCCCCCCATTATTTTAGGCTTTGTCCAGATTTCTTATGCGAAGATGCTGAGAGGTATGGAAGATACACAACATATATCTCAAAGGTTGGCACTGACAGACTAGATAAACAGTTGAAACAATGACATCTGCAGACTATTTTCTCAATGAGAAAAAATGTTTGGAAAATCAGAAATGGGCAGATAAATATGTCAGATGTATTACTGCTGGAGTGCATTACGGAAATGTTAGGTCACCTGCAAAAAGCAATGATGCTGAGTTTAACCTACTGGGAAGATCAACAAAATTGGATATAAACTCAAATAAGGCAAACCATTTTCATTGAATGAGGATAAAAATGAATTGTGAGACAAAATGAAACTTCAAACAATTTTGACTTTTTTCTGGACAACACATGCAGAACAATGCTTATAACTACAAGAGGCAGTAAACAGAAAAAGTACAGTTGTGTACACTTACCATAAATGTATATGTTCGAGTGTATTCACTGTTGCAGTCATTACATATGGGTAATCTGCTGGCAGGTTGCCCTCAGTCGGCCAGATTAACAAAGTCTTGGGCCCTGCATCGGTTGCTGTCCCTCCTTCCATGATGTCAGGTCATCAGGGGTATAAAACATACAGCCGACGCCATTACATCAATTTTTCTTGCCCCAGATGTCAGGTGCCCCCAAATGAGGAGCAAAATATATATATATATAATTTAAAACACAAAAAAATATACCTCCAAACAAAAGCAAATACACCAAAAAGGCTTTTAAGTATAGTAAAAGAAAGTAGAGGTATAGTCAGAGAAAAACAGGGGGCTGGAGGGTGGGTAACCAGGACTGCAACAGTGAATACACTTGAACATCTACATTTATGGTAAGTGTACACAACTGTACTATGTTCTTCGTGTTTCACTGTTGCAGTCATTACATTTGGATGGATTCCCAAAGCTATGGTTGGGAGGATGGAATTATACAGCATTAGGAGCAGCTATAAGGCCCTGCAGGACAGCAATGGCAAAGCCAGCTCTGGATTTAGAGAAGAGAGGTAAATGGTAATGTTTGGTGAATGTATGAACTGAGCTCCAGGTAGCAGCTTCTAGAATGTCTCTGGTAGGAACCCCTCTGAGAAAGGCTGCAGAAGTAGATGCAGCCCTGGTGGAATGAGATCTTATCCCCTTGGGGATAGGTTTACCATGTTGCATACAGCAGAAATGAGTACAATGGCTTATCCATTTGGAAATAGTCTGCTTTGAAATGGCCTTTCCCTCTGTCCCTGCAGCAAATGCCACTAATAGTTGTTCAGATTTTCTTAGAGATTTTGTCCTGTTTAAGTAAAATCTAAGTTGTTTGTGTACATCCAAGGAACGCAGAATCTGCTCACCCTTGTTCTGTGAATTGGGAAAGAAAATTGACAGATGAATGGTCTGATTAAGAGCCACAGTGGATACCACCATAGGCATGAAAGATGGATTGGTCCTGAAAGACACCCTGTCTGCATGAAAAATAATGAAAGGCTCCACTGCCATAACAGCCTGTAATTCAGAAATCATTCTAGCTGAAGTGACTGCTAAAAGGAAAACTGTTTTCCAGGAGAGAAATTTTAGGTCTGCAGTAGCAGCTGGCTCAAAAGGAGGGAGAGTGAGTTTTTCCAAAACAAAATTGAGGTCCCATGCAGGGGTTGGCGCTCTCCTGGGAGGTGTTAAGTTTTTGGCCCCTCTGAGATACTGCTTTAGCAGAGGATGAGAGAAGAGGGGAGGCTCTGTGTTGTAATGAGCTGAAATGGCAGAGGCATGGATTTTTATGGAAGAAAAAGATAGGCCCTTGTGAAGCATCTCAGTTAAGTATTGCAGAATCTGAGGAATATTGGGCATTGCTGTGCTTATTCCTTGTGATTGGTTCCAGGCACAGAATCTTTTCCATTTGTCAGCATACGATTTTCTAGTACTAGGCCTTCTAGCCTCCAAAATGACATCCATCACAGGTTTGCTGAGGGATGCTAAGGGTGAAATTAGATGATTAGCCACACTGCAAGATTCAAAGTTTGGAGTGGAGTGTGCAGAATTTGGTAATTCTGCTGAGACAGTAGGTAAGGTGTCTGAGGCAGGTGCCACGGGGGAAGGTGTGACACATTGCACAGGAGTGGGTACCAGTGTTGGTGAGGCCAGTCTGGAGCAATCAGAATCATTTTTGGTTTGTCCTGTTTGACTTTTAGTAGAACTTTGGAGAGCGGAGGCAGAGGGGGGAAAAGCATAAACTGAATAGGTTTTTCCAGCTGAATGATCGAGCATCCACTTTCCAAGCTTTTTTGTGATGAATTCTTGGGCAGAATTTGTCCAACTGATAGTTCTGGGGTGAGGAAAAAGATCTATATCTGGACTCCCCCATTTGCGCATCAACATGTTGAAAATTTGTGGTTCCAGTTTCCATTCGTGTGGCTCCATAAGATTTCTGCTTAGTTCGTCTGCCAGAGTATTTAGCTTTCCTGGCAGGAATTGAGCTTGTAGTTGTATTTGGTAGGTCAAGGCCATGTTCCACAATGCCATGGCTAGTCTACAAAGGGGATAGGAATGTGTACCCCCCTGCTTGTTTATGTACCACATAACTGTGGTGTTGTCTGTCTTTATCATTAACTGTCCTGGATGAAGGTAGCCCTTGAAGGCTGTCAGTGCATTCTGTACAGCTAGCATCTGATTGATATGAAGGTGCATTTGAGTTGGGCTCCATTTGCCCTGAATGCACTTTCCTGCCAGATGAGCCCCCCAAGCATAGTCTGATGTGTCTGTAGTTAGGATTTGGATGGCAGCAGGTGGAGTGAACGGCAGTCCCTTGTTTTGGTGGCAGGCCTCTGCCCACCACAGGAACTCTAGTTGCAGGCAAGGTATGATAGGAATCATTGTTTCCAGGCTGTGACAATGTTGACTCCATAAACTATTTAAGTACCATTGAAGTTTCCTCATATGCAGTCTTGCATATGGAATTAGAAGAATGCAGGAGGCCATGAACCCCAAGACTTGCAGAATTTGTCTTGCAGATAGCAGGTTTTTTTGTGGCCACCTGTTTGAAGTAAGTCATCAATTGAATTTGCTTTTCTGGCATAAGGCAAGTCATCTGGGCAGTTGTATTCAAGCTTGCACCCAGGAATGTAATTTTTTGAGAGGGTACTAGTTATGATTTCTTTTTGTTTATGGTGTACCCTAGAGAAGTTAGAACCCTTTTTACAAATGCCAGATGCTTTAGAAGAATGTCCTTGTTTTCTGCCTGAATTAGACAATCGTCCAGATATGGATATATTTGAATATTTATTTGCCTGCAAAATACAATTACTGAAGCCAGGAACTTTGTGAAGACCCTGGGCGCAGTAGATAAGCCAAAGGGCAGTGCAGAGAACTGGTAATGCAAGTAGCCTGCTTTGAAGCAGAGATATCTTCTGCAAGATTCCCTGATTGGGATATGCAGGTAAGCCTCTTTTAAGTCTAGAGTTACCAACCAGGCATCTTTGCCTAGCATAGGTAGTAACTGTTGAAGAGTCAGCATCTTGAATTTTGGAATGTCCAGAAATGTGTTTAGAGTGGTTAAGTCCAGAACTGGACACCATGATTTGTCTTTTCTGGGTACCAGGAAAAGTCTTGAACAGAAACTTTGTCCCTTTTCCTCCACTGGCACTGAATGAATAGCCCTCATGTTCATGAGGGACAGAACCTTGTTTCTGGGCCTCTGCCCACTGATTTGGGGGCAGGTCTGGCCATCAGTTTGGGATTGGCAACGTGTAGAAATGAAATCTATATCCCTGGGATACTATATTTAAAAAACATTTGTCCTGGGTAATAAGTTGCCAGTTTTGTGCATGAAGTGCCAGTTTTGCGGCTAAAAGGTAAGTGCTTGGTGATTGTAGAGGGAAGCCATTGAGACTGTTTACCATAGGGAGGTGCCTTGTTGTTTCCAGATTTGGAGGTGGAGGCACCTTTTTTTCTGTTTTGTTCTAAAAGTTCCTTGTGACTGAAACCTGGAGCCTTTGGAATGTCTGGATTTGACTTGAGCAGCTCCCAAAGGGACTGGAAAGGACCAGATCTTAGCAGGCCAGTGCCTACTAAATCTTGGAGGTTGCACTTGTAAGAAATCTTTCACAGCTTGCATAGATTTAGCTTAATCTTCCATCTTTTTTAACACTTCTTCAGCCTTATTACCAAAGAGATGGTCCTGTTGTAAAGGAGCATCCAACAATTTTGCTTTAACATGGTCAGGCAGAGTTTGCTCTTTGAGCCAAGCATGCCTTCTTAGCACAGATCCAGTTACAGCAGCCCTGCAAGAGGCCTCCAAGGAATCAAAACCACATTGAAAATTATGTTTTCCAACTTGTTCAGCTGAATGTAATAAATCCTGTAAATCTTTATTTTCCACACAGTCAGAAATTAACATCATTTTCTGTTTAAGTAGTCCCATGATATACTGCTGGTATTTAAGCATATGCAATTGACAGTTTAAAGCCCTGATTGCCAAGGTTGCAGAAGTGTAAACCTTCTTACCCCATCTATCCAGTGCCCTGGAATCTCTATCAGAAGGGGTAGGATTTTTAGCAGTAGAGGCCTTAATGCCCTTGGGACCCTGAGAAATGGTTTCAGGATCAGCAATAGGATTTTTGAAAAAGAATGTGTGGGAGTCAGGAACCCTGTAGCATCTGTCTGGCTTACAAGGAGCCGGAGGCAGAGAATCAGAAGCCATACTAGATTCTGAAAAAACATCAACAACAATGTCTAGAACAGGAGGTATAGCCAAAGGCCTATGCTGAGGAAGAAGAAGAAGAAAATCCCTAAATCTATTTTTAGATTCAGAGGAATCCTGACTTTCCCAGTGGAAATGTTCCCTTAAGGTATGTAAAGTTTCCCCAAAAGAAAAATCCTCAGCGGGAGAAGCAGAAGGAATGGAATCTTCTACATCAGAGTCCTCATAAGTAGGAATAGACAAATCCTGTTCATTAGAAGAGTCAAAATAAATAGAATCCTGTTCAGAAGATTCATAATCAATGTCTTGCATAGGCCTCTGAGAAGGAGGGGGTTGGCTACCCCTGATCAGAGTAATTCAATCTTCAGCCATTTTGATCATTTGATTTTTACACATAGGGGCCTGCACACGTGGCCCAGGCATCGGTTTTTTAGACATAGATTTAGATTTTGGCCTTAGTTTTGAAGATGGCGTCGGTCTAATATACAAATTTGTAGGCCTGTAAACACCCTCAGAAGCTGGTGCCTGCACAGTGGCTCTGGACCCATCTACGGTAGAGACATCTACAGGATCCATAATTGAAGCATCTTGTGGCATACCGGACTCCGAATGGGTCTCAGTAGAGGCCTGCGAATCAGAAGTAGTGGGTATCAGGGGCTATGAAAGTGCCTCACTGAGTACCGGAAAACTGGCGAATGGCTTAGGAGAAGCGACGTTGTCAGTTTTGGACCTCGACAGTCTATCTCTGTCTTTTTATTCATGTTTTTTAGGTATTCCAGTAGTCGGATTGCTAACAGACGACATTTTTGGATAATTAAATCTTGAGCCAAAAAATTTAGAAGCAAAAATATACAGACGTTTAATTGTGCGTTGATTACATTTAGCACAAAACTGACAGCAAGGTACGTTGTGGTCAGGGCCTAGGCAAGGAATACAGTACAAATGAAAATCCTAATGAGGTATTTGCTTCCCACAAGTAATGCAATTATTAACTTTTACTGACATCGGTAAGGAGCAAGAAAATGTTTCCCAACAGGATACTTAGCTTTTAGTTGAAGACTTCAGTTCTGAAACCCGAAAATGAAAATTTCAGGAGTCGGCCGACCGGCACTTGCAAACTGCTTCTGCTTCGGGCACCGCGCGGCATGAAAGACTGATGTAATGGTGTCGTCTATATGTTTTATACCCCTGACGACCTGATGTCATGGAAGAAAGGTCAGTAAGTGACGCAGGACCCAAGACTTTGTTAATCAGGCTGACTGAGGGCAACCTGCCAGCAGATTACCCAAATGTAATGACTGCAACAGTGAAACACGAAGAACATCACAAAGTAAAATAAATAAATACACTGGTACAAATCATCTCTGTTGCATCATCTTACATTAATATGAAAAGCCTCAATTTCAGTCCTCCTTCAGTACAGGATCCAACATCAATAGAAGCATTTTGAGTAACTGCATTTTGTACAGTGCCACCGGAGTCAGTGACTACAGAGTGGGTACTTAGGAGTCAGGCAAGTGCAAGGGGGAAGGCAGGGTGGGAAACTATACAACAACATATAAAAGAGAAGGACATCTAAAGTTATGGTAAGAATTTACACAATACTATGTCCTTCTATTCATATGCTGCTGTATTCATAACACAAGGGAGAGTGCAAAAGCTCCTGCATTAAGAATTGGATGGAGGAACAGAAGTACTTATCCACAAGCCCATGAAGGATAGCTCTAGTAAACCCTGCTCTGGCCCTAGACACAATACCCAACTTGTAGTGTTTGGTAAAGATATGGACAAAGGACCATGTAGCTGCTTCTAAAATGGCAGCTGTATCCATTCCAAACCCTTGAAAAAGGCTCCAGAGGAGGACACTGCCCTAGTGGAGTGCGCCTTTACTGGGAAGGTAAGCCTTCTGCCATGGGCAGTACAGCAAAAGGTGATGATTTTGGATATCCAAGAGGATATGATTTGCTTGGAAACAGGGTGTCCCAGGGCTCTTGGGTGGTAAGATACAAAAAGCCTGTCTGATTTGTGGAAGGGCTTGGTCTTGGCCAGATAGTATCCAAGTTGTCTGTGAACATCTAGAGTATTTAGTATCCTTTCAGATGGGTTTTGGGGTGAAGGGAAGAAAGTGAATAGATTGATGGCCTGATTTAGGGACAGCTCACTGACTACTTTGGGCATAAAGGAAGGGTTGGTGCACAAACACACCCTGTCTTTGTGGAAAAAGTACAGTTTTGTACCTACCATAAATGTAGATGTTCGAGTGTATACACTGCTGCAGTCATTACACTTGCGTTATCCTGCCATCAGGTGGTTCCCCAGTCGGCCTGAGTTCCAAAGTCTTGGTCCGGCATCGTTGCTGTCGCCTCCTCCCTGACGTCAGTGTGACAGGGGTATATAAGATGCAGCTGACGCCATTTTCTTCAGTTTTTCTTGCCCCAGATGTCAGGTGCCTCTAAATAGGTAGGCAATTCCAACTGCTAATAAAACATACATAAGAAAAGCAAAAAACAACTTACAGCTACTAGCAAATACTCCCCATAGGTTGTAAGGGTAGAAGATATAGGTACGTACCAGCCAGTAAGAGGGGAAGGAGGGAAGGTAACCTGGATTGCAGCAGTGTATACACTTGAACATCTACATTTCTGGTAGGTACAAAACTGTACTATGTTCATCGTGTTACACTGCTGCAGTCATTACACTTGGGTAGAATCCCAAAGCTGAGGTAGGGTGGCTGGTTCTATAAGGCATTAGGGGTGGCTATAAGGCCCTGCAGCACTGCAGTGGCAAAGCCAGCTCTGGATTTAGAGTATAGAGGCAGATGGTAATGCTTGGTGAAGGTATGTACAGAACTCCAAGTTGCTGCTTCCAAAATATCCTTGGTAGGTACTCCTCTGAGGTAGGCAGTTGAAGTGGCTGTTGCCCTGGTGGAGTGAGATCTAATGCTGCTAGGTACAGGTTTTCCATGGTATGTGTAGCAGAAATGTATACAATGTCCTATCCATTTTGAAATAGTCTGTTTTGAAACGGCTTTTCCCTGTGCTCCTGCAGCATATGCTACCAATAATTGCTCAGATTTTCTGAAAGCTTTCATTTTGTCCAAGTAGAAGCGTAACTGCCTGTGAATGTCCCAAGAGTGCAGTAATCTCTCCCCTTTATTCTGTGGTTTAGGATAAAAAGTTGGCAGGTGAATAGTTTGGTTTAGAGCCACACTGGATACCACCTTTGGCATAAACATAGGGTTAGTTCTTAAAGACACCCTGTCCTGGTGGAAAATGAGGAAAGGTTCCACTGTCATTAGTGCCTGTAATTCTGAAACTCTTCTTACTGATGTTATTGCCAGGAGCAGAGCAGTTTTCCAAGAGATATATTTTAATTCTGCTGTGTTAGCTGGCTCAAAAGGAGGTAAAGTTAGTTTTTCCAAAACAAAGTTGAGGTCCCAAGTTGGAGTAGGTGCTCTACGGGGTGGTCTTATGTTTTTAGCCCCTCTGAGGTACTGTTTTAACAGAGGATTAGAAAAAATTGGTGGATCCGTGTTGTAATGAGCAGTGATGGCAGAGGCGTGGATCTTGATGGATAAGAAGGAGAGGCCTTTGTCCAGCATCTCAGTTAAGTATTGTAGTATGAGGAATATTTGGGACAAGAGGGTCAAGGCTGTGAGCTTGGTTCCAGGCACAGAATCTCTTCCATTTATCCGAATAGGCTTTCCTGGTACAAGGCCTTCTGGCCTCCAAAATGACATCCATAACAGCTTTGGAGAGAAGCATTGCATGCTTGACTAAGGAATGTTCCATGCAGCTAGGTTTAAGGTCTTTAGCTGGCTGTGTAGTATTTGATTGTTGTGCTGAGTCAGCAGATGTGGGATTTGAGGCAAAATCCAGGGTGGTTCTTGTGCTAAGCTCCTTAAGATTGGGTACCAGTGCTGGCATGGCCAGTCTGGTGCAATCAGAATCATCGTAGTGGTGGGAAAGCCGTGATTGTAGGTTCTATGGTAACTCCTTGTGCAGAATTTTTGTAGCTGGCAGTTTATTGGGGATGCAAACAGATCTATGTCCGGGCTCCACCATTTCTGTGTTATGGATTCAATTCTCATTCGTGGGGATCCATGATGTTTCTGCTTAACCTGGACTGGGATTTTATTCCAGAGTGAAGGAGCCTCTGGGTTATGAATCTGTCCCTCCAGCATGTCCCATTTATTTCAGTGCTGAGGTTTAAGTCCCTCGCGTAGCTCGATGGGATTGGATTTTCTGAGGTGCAGCATGTCCATTAATTCCGGGTTGGACATGGCTTTATAAGTCAGGCACAGATCGCCTCTGAGCAGGCGGTATGCCACTGAGTAGAGCTGGAGTTTCTTTAACCGGGCAGCATCACGCATCTGTTTGAGCCCTTGATCCTCTTGGTGAGGTACTTTTGGGGTCTTTCCAGTTGCTGCAGGTGTCTGGTAAGGCTACATCCCAAAGGGCATTGTACTCAATTATGGGCCTGATGAGGGATGAGTAAAGAGCGATGACCTCCCTGATCTAGATGTGAATCCCTTCATGATTAGGTGGGCTATATAAAATGTTTTTCTAACCACTGTCAAATGAGATTGCTATCAACTTGGGTCCTCAGGTCCCTAATTACTTCTTCTGTACTTAATGGATTACCACCTATGTGGTAATTTGTGGGCACTTTGTTTTTCCCAAAGGGGATGACTATACACTTTTTGGCGTTTAGCTTGAGGCCATGGCTCTGGCACCAGTTGTCTGTTTCTATGAGGCCCTTTTGGAGGATGCTTGTGTCAGCTGGAGAGTCTATTATGGTGCCCAGTTTGCAGTCATCTGCGAACTTGGTCAGCCACAGTCCTTCCATGTATACCGAACAAGAGAGGTCCAAGACTGAGCCTTGTGGGACGCCACTTGTAACTGGTTTGGAGTCTGACATGGCTCCAGCTATTCTAACCATGTGGGTTTTGTCCTTGAGCCAGTTTGCAACCCATCTAGTGACATAGGGGTTTATATTTAAGCTGGTGAGCTTATCTATAATGCCCGAGTGGGGTATTGTATCGAAGGCTTTTGCGAGGTCCAGGTAGGCTGTGTGGACCACCTTCCCCTTGTCAATGGCCTTGGTGACTGTTTCAAAGAAATTGACCAGGAAGAGGCAGGATCTGCCCTTAACAAAGCCGAACTGGGTAGGATCCAGTGTCTCTAGGTCCCCAATATCTTTATTTATAAGGTCCATGATGATCCTTTCCATAGCTTTGCAGACCAAGCTAGTGAGACTTATGGGGCGATAGTTTCCAGGATCCGTTGAGGCACCACCTTTGTGGAGAGGGACCACTGTTGCTGTACGCCACTCTTTGGGTACATATCCTATAGTAAGGCTGAGATTGAACAGTAGTTTTAGGTTTGGGTTTAGCTCTTCTTGGAGTTCATGTAGGGCGACAACGTCTGGTCCCATTGCCCCTCTGTTTCTTGCTTTGCTGAGGGCAGGTCTTACATGAGCACCTGAGATGCCAGGGGGCACTCTGCTGGGATAGATATTAGCCCTTTTGTGGGGAGGGAGAGTTTTGGAACCTGTCAGCTAGGATGCTGGCAATGTCTGTGGGTTGTATTTTTGTCATTTTGGACTAATTCTGAGCATATCTGGGAATTCCCACCCAGGTTCCTAACATAACTAAAGAAAGCCTTGTGATTATCCTTAGTGTCCTGTGCAATTTTTCTCTGCTGGCCTTAGGCGATTTTATGAGTGCCCGTAGTTTTTATACTGATCAGAGATGCTTCCCTTTGGGATTTTGCTGTCATGTAGTAGCTTCCTCCTTCTATTGTATAGTTTGTTTATGGCTGGGGTCCACCAGACAGGACGTCTGGCTTTGGAGGATTGGGTCTTGGTTTCCCAATATAATGGTGTTTGGAGAGACCTTCATATTTTCCAGTGTTCTCAGGAAGGCTGAGTGGGGTTCCTGGGTTTTGGTCTGTAGCAGGCTATAAACTGGAAGGCAGTGCCACCAGGTACGGATTAATTTGAATTCCTTTCTGTCTGCAAAATGCAATTACTGGTGCCAGGCACTTTGTGAAGACCTTGGGCGCAGTAGATAAGCCAAAGGGCAGTGCAGAGAATTGGTAGTGCATTGAACTAGCTATGAATCTGAGGTATCTTCTGCAGTTTTGTCTGATAGGGACATGCAGCTGTGCCTCCTTGAGGTCCAAAGTCACGAGCCAAGCTTTCTTGCCCAGCATGGGAAGAAGCTGCTGTAGTGTCAACATTTTGAATTTCAGAAAATCCAGGTAAGTGTTTAGAGATGAAAGATCCAGAATGGGCCTCCAGGCTTTGTCCTTTCTGGGTACCAGAAACAGTCTTGAGTAAAATCCTTGTCCTTGCTCCCGTGATGGTACCTTTTGAATAGCTCTCATATCCATGAGTGCTGTAATTTGTTTTTGAGCCTCTGCCCATTGATTTGGTGGCAGATTTGGCATTCCTTTTAACCTTGGCAGAGTGTGAAAGTGGAACCTGTAACCTTGAAATACAATGTTGAGAACCCATTTCTCTTTGGTGATCATTTGCCAATTGTGGTAGAAGTGTGCCAGTTTTCCTCCCAAGGGGGCTGCCAAGAGGGATTTGTTTGGCAGCTGTAGTGGGAAAATATAAGTATCTTGATTTTTGATTATTTTTTACAGATACTGTTTTAAAATTTTATATATATATATATATATATATATATATATATATATATATATATATATATATATATATATAGCACTTGTCATTGAGCTGCTTTTATATGGTTGGGGCCTGTCTTAAAACTTTCATTTCTGGCCTGATGCAACCCATTGTCGAGGCCTATAAGGAGCTTGTGTTTGACCTCTACCTCTTGGACGTCTGTATCTTCCTCTTTGAGGTCTGTCTGTAAATGGAAAGGACCAATTCTTAGTTGGCCAGTTCCTGCTAAATGTAGGAGGCTGAACCTGTAAGAAATCCTTCACCGTTTGCATAGAAATTGCCTCATCCTCCATTTTCTTTAATACCTCTTCTGCCTTAACTCCAAATAACACATCCTGCTGCAAAGGTGCATCCAATAATTTTGCTGTAACGTATGTTCTTTTAACCAAGCATGTCTTCTAATGACAGAGCCTGTAACTGCTGCTCTGCAGGAGGCCTCTAGAGAATCAAATCCACATTGCAAAGTATGCTTTCCCACTTGTTCAGCTGCATGCAATAAATCCTGCATTTCTTTAAAATTAGGAGGATTAGGAGGATCTGATTCTGGAAGCATTTTTTGTTTTAACTGAGACAGTAAAAATTGCTGATATTTTAGCATGTGAAACTGGCAATTTAAGGCTCTCATTGCTAAAGTTGCAGACATATATACTTACTTTCCCCATCTGTCTAATGCTCTGGAATCTCTGTCAGAGGGAACTGGATTTTTGGCTGATGAGGCCTTGACTCCTTTGGGTCCCTGAGAAATAGTTTCAGGGTCAGCTGCAGGGCTTTTATACAGAAATTTGTGTGAGTCAGGGACTCTGTAGTATCTGTCAGGTTTAAGAGGGGCTGGAGGTAAGGAATCAGGATTTAAGCTGGATTCAGTATACACATCATCCACAATATCTAACACTGGCGGAATAGCAAGGGGTCTGTGTTGAGGTAATAAAAGGAAGTCTTTGAACCTTTTCTTGGATTCTGAGTAATCCTGGCCTTCCCAGTGGAAATGCCCCCTCATGGTATGTAGGGTTCCCCCAAAGGAGTAGTCCCCAGGCGGTGAGGCTGATGGAATTGATTCCTCAGCATCAGAATCCTCATAAGGGGGTAAAGAGTATCCTAGGTCTGAGGATGAATCAGAAGAGATGGACACCTGGTTGGATGAGTCATAGTCTGCATCCTGTCTAGGCCTTTTATCAGGAGGGGGATGGGACCCCCTGATCAGAGTGATTAGCTCTTCGGCCATTTTGAGCATTTGTTTCTTAGGCATGGAGGCCTGCCCTGGACAGTGCTGTATTAGTTTCTTTGATTTTAAAGGAGGCTTAGACTTAGCTGAGGGTTTAATGCTTAATTGAATAGGTCTGAATACACCCTCTGAAGCTGTGGGTTGCTCAGCTACTCCGGATCCCTCTGAAAGGTTAATCTCGTTAGGCTGAATAACTTGTGCATCCGAAGGCCCAGCCATCTCCACGTGGGAGTCAAAGGCGGCCTGTGGTTCTACAGAAGCGGTCGTCAGGGGCTGCAAAGGCACCTCGCTGAAAACCGGAGAACCGGCGACTGTCCTAGAAGAGGCTTCGTCGTCACTTTTGGGCCTCGGATGCCTATCCTTGTCTTTGCGCTTTTTGTGTATTCCGGTCGTCGGAAGTTCCGATGGCATGGTATAATTGAATTTTCTACCAAAATAATGTCGGGCAAAATCAAACCGACGTTTAATAGTGCGCTTGTTAAACGTAGCACAAAACCAACAACCAGTGACGTCGTGGTATGGGCCTAGGCATGGGATACAATAGGAATGGAAATCCTTATGAGGTATTTGCTTTCCACAAGAAATACAGTTATTAACTTTTACTGACATCAGTATGAGGCAAGAAAAAGTTTCCCCAACAGGGTACTTAGCTTTGTAGAAGACTTCGGTTCTGGATTCGGAATGAAAATCTCAGGAGACGGCCGACCGGCACTTGCGAACTGCTTTTGCTTCGGGCACCGCGCGGCAAGAAAGACTGAAGAAAATGGCGTCAGCTGCATCTTATATACCCGTTGCACTGACGTCAGGGAGGAGGCGACAGCAACTGATGCCGGACTAAGACTTTGGAACTCAGGCCGACTGGGGAACCGCCTGATGGCAGGATAACCCAAGTGTAATGACTGCAGCAGTGTAACACGATGAACATCAGTAAAAGGATGGGAAGCCATAAGGGCTTGTAGTTCTGAGACCCATCTGGCTGAAGTAATGGCCACCAAGAGTAGGGTTTTCCATGTACAATGTTGGAGAGAACAGTCTGCAGCTGGCTCGAAGGGTGGCAATGCCAATTTCTCCATTACAAAGTTAAGATCCCAAGGAGGTGGGATGAGCTTCCTTGGGGGTCTGAGGTAAACAACCCCTTTTAGGAAAAGTTTAACTTCCAGCCTAGAAGCCAAAGGAGGGGTGAGAGGCAGGCATGCTGAGATAACAGATGAGTGGGTCTTGATGGAAGAATAGGATAGTCTGGATTTCATCAATTCACACAGGTAAGACAGGACCACTGGGGGTTCTACTACCAGTGATTGTAAGTTGTTTTTGACATCAGACAGAAAATCTCTTCCATTTTGAAAGGTATGATTTTCTGGTACTTGGTTTTCTAGCCTCCTGCAAAACCTGGAGCACGTCCTCTGTGCAAAGGTGTCTGAAGGGAATCAATGCCCTATCACCCATAGTGTAAGGCTCAGTGTGGACAGTTGTGGGTGTAAGAGTGTTTCCATCTCCTGTGTGAGCAGGTCCATCCTTTGAGGTAACTTGTGGTGACTGCCCTTGGCTAGATGGAGTAGTACGGGGAACCAGTGCTGCCTTGGCCAATAGGGAGTCACCAACAAGATTTTAGGTTGTTCTTTCTGAATTTTTAGCAGAACTTTTTGTATAAGAGGAAAGGGGGGGAAGGCATAAGCATACTTCCCCTTCCAAGGGAATAAGACAGCATCCACCTCTCCATGCTTCAGGGTGTGGTGCCCTGCAGCAGAAGGTTGGAAGCTGTCTGTTCATAGGGGAGGCAAACGGACCAGGTCAAGAAACACATCTCTGTTTAGCATCCATTCGTGAGACAGAGTCATGGTCCTGCTTAGAGTATCTGTCATAACATTGTCTGCTGAGGGAATGTAGACAGCTTGGATGTTGACTTGTCTGTCCAGGAAATTTCCCATGCCTGCAGGGCTAACGTGCACAAGAGCTAGGACCTTGCCCCCCCCCCCCGTTTGCTGATGTACCACAGCACCATGGTATTGTCTATGTACCACCTCAGCGTGCCTGGAAGGAGATGATCCTTGAAAATTTGTAGGGCTAATATTAAGAAGTTATGTGTACTACATATAACGTTGTTAGTTTCTTTCTTCTCGCCTTCTCTTGCTGGATGGGTTCGGGAGCGATCCCTGCCAACCACAATACTAAAAGCTCGAGAGCTAATTCCACCGGCTCGAAGCTCCCCTATATCCCACAATGCTAGGCGGTAATTACTCAGATCTCGTTTGATAGCTATACCAAGCAATCCTAGTCTCCATAGAATGGAGTAGGGTAACCCACCTCAAACAGTTTGCGTAAGAAAAGGCAGACATCAGTAAAGATAGAAGAGGTGGAAGAAATGTGGGAGTAACAAATTTCAGAAGAAGAAACACAAAAGAATTCCGGTCGGTCCGTCCAGGCTTGGGGGAAGGAGGGAGGGCCTTAGAAAGAAGGCGAGAAGAAGACAACTAACATGGAACGTCATGGTAGGTACATAACTTCTTAATGTTAAGTTGTCAATCTCGCCTTCATTCTTGCTGGATGGGACCGCGTCCCTAGCACCTTATCCCAGGTGGCCTATCGGAACAGACTCTTGAGAACAGTGGAACCAAAATTGGCACGGCTTCTGGAAACCATGTCCAATTTGTAATGTGAAATGAATGTATGAGGAGAAGCCCAGGTGGCTGCTGCACAAATTGAATCTATTGGCAACCTGTCCTGAAAGGCTATGGATGTAGCTAATGCCCTAGTTGAATGAGCTCTAGGTCTTGAGGGTGGTTTTTGATGTCTGATGTCATAGATGAAAGTAATTGTAGACGTGAGCCATCTAGAAAGAAATACTTTAGTGACTGGAAGGCCCAATCTACCTTCTGCATATGACAGAAACAATTGATCAGATTTCCTGAGTTGTTTAGTCCTGTCTAAGTAATATCTCAGTTGGCGATGAACATCCAAAAAATGCAGCTTTTGCTCTGACCTATTTGAATAGTTAGGGAAAAAAACGGGGAGATCAATAATTTGGTTTAGGTTAATTTGAGAAGAAATTTTAGGTAAAAAGGATGGATTAGTCCGGAGGGATACCCTCTCTTTGTGAAAAACTAAGTAAGGAGGACGACTGCACAGAGCATGGAGTTCAGATACTCTTTTCGCTGACGTTATAGCTACCAGAAAAAGTGTCTTCCAAGAAAGCAATTTCAGAGAACATGAAGCCGCTGGTTCGAAGGGGGGAAGAATTAAAGATGCCAGAACCAAGTTCAAATCCCATTGAGGCGGAGGGGCTTTGGAGGTTTGAGAAGAAATACACCCCTTAAGAAGGCTTTACAGAGTTTGTGAGCCATGATGCTGGATTCTGAGACACCAACATGAAAATTTGATATGGCAGCCAATTGAACTCTAATGGTTGATGCAGAAGATCCTAAATGAAAGAGTTCTGCTACAAAGTCTAAAATAGACTGGATAGGTGCAGTAAAGGGATCTATGTTTTTCGATGATGCCCAAAGGGAAAAATGTTTCCATTTGCTAGTATAAATCTTCCGGGTAGAGGATTTATGAGAGGCTATCAAGATATCTCGGACCGAGCGAGATATTGAGGGAAGCCTGGCTAAGGTTGGAATTGGAGAAACCACGCTGTGAGGTTTAGAGAAGACAGAGATTGGTGCAGCTGACCCGATTGATGGGTAATCAGATCGGGTACTGGGTCCAGATACCAAGGCTGCTCCAAAAGGTAACGATGAAGAAAGGGGAACCATATCTGTCGAGACCAGTAAGGGGCAATGAGGATCATTGTCACTCTCAAGGCGATGGCTTTCTGAATTAGTTGAGGTATCAGTGGAAAGGGGGGAAAGGCATACAGAAGTCCCCGGGGCCAATCGTGGACTAGAGCGTCTCTGGTGGGATGGCCTGGTAACAGGAAGAGAGTGAAGAAGTCGTGACACTTGCTGTTTTGGGGAGTAGCAAAAAGATTGCAGCAAGGTTGGCCCCATCTTAGGAATACTTCTTCTAGAACTGATTTCTTTAGAGACCACTTGTGTGGCATGAGAATTGCTCTGCTCAATTTGTCTGCAATAACGTTGGATTTCCCGGGAATATGCGTTGCTATCAGAAAACGCTGAGAAGAGATCGCCCATTGCCAAAGTCTGAGTGCTTCTCAACATAAAGGGTATGATCTGGTTCCGCCTTGTTTGTTGATGTACCACACCACGGACATGTTGTCCGTTTGAATTGCAATAGTCCCTTTGGGAAGAGAGTCATGAAAGGCTTGCAACGCTAAAAGCACTGCTCTCATCTCTAAGACATTTATGTGCAAGTGGCACTCGAAGGGTTGCCACGTGCCCTGGACTGTCCTGCCCTGATAATGCCCCCCCACCCGATCAGGGAGGCATCTGTTGTCAACGTGGCAACTGGGGGGGGGGGGAGTGAAGGGTCTTCCTTGGAGAAGTTGAGGTGATGTGATCCACCAAGACAGTTGATTCTTGCATACTTGAGTTATCAGTATGGTATGGGACATCGGGAGTCGTTGAAAGGACCACTGGGTAAAGAGCATCCATTGAGGATCCTCATGTAAAGGCGAGCTAAGGGGAGAAGGGGAATAGCTGCTGCCATGAGTCCTAGTACCTTCAACACCAGTCTGGCTTTGACTCTGACACATTGTAAGAGAAGGGATACTTGGTTCCGGATGTCTAACACCCTCTGCTCTGTGAGCCTGGCTGAAAGGGTCTGTGTATCCAATGTGGCGCCTATAAAAGTAATAGACTGACAAGGCGACAAGGCAGATTTTTCGAAATTTATTGAAAAGCCTAGAGCTTGACAGGTTTGAATGGTGAAATCCCTGGATAGGAGAAGCTGATATCTGGTGGTGGCAGTAAGGAGCCAATCGTCCAGATATGGAAACACCTGGAATCCCTGGCGTCTCAAGTGAGCCGTGACCACTGCCATGCATTTGGTGAACACCCGGGGGGCTGTAGTGAGACCAAAGGGCAGGGCCCTGAATTGGTAGTGACTGGCTCCCAGCCTGAAGCGGAGATATCTCCTGGAGCGCCGGTTCATTTTGATGTGGTAGTACGCATCCTGAAGATCTATCGAGCACATCCAATTGTCCTGACCCAAGAATGGTAGAATGGACTGTAGCGTGACCATCCGGAATTTTGTTTTCTTGACAAACTTGTTTAAGTAGCTGAGATCCAGTATGGGTCTCCAGTCCCCTGTTTTTTTTGGTACCAAAAAGAATTTGGAGTAGATTCCGGATCCTTGCTGGTCTGCCGGGACTGATTGGATGACTCTTTTTGATAGCAGCTTTGAAATTTCTAATGCTGCTTTTTCCCTTAGACCGGGTGGAACGTCTGGAAGGGATCTTTTTGGTTGGGTTGGAATATGAAGAGACAAGGACCTCTCCCGGCACCGACAGAGACGGCTCCGAAGCCGATGTCGGAGCCAAACTTACCAGCGCCGAAGCCCCGAGAGGGAGAGCGGGGTCGGACAAGGGTCCGATGCCACTCGCCCCCTCGGAGCCGACGAGGGAAGCTCGGCGCCGAGATCCCTCCAAAGAGGAGATCGGGGCAGACGACGGAGCTGAAATGGAAGGTATCGGATCCGACGCGCCGAAAGTCATGGCTCCGAACTCGAAGGAGTCGGATGAGGAATGTAATCTGGAATGGGAATAGCCACTGACTGGTGAGTCGGGCTATGCAGCATTTGGGCCAGTGCCTTGGACTTAAGAAGTCTACTCACCACCCTCTGCAAATCATGGTCTGACAACCTGGAAGACCGAGAGGAATGGGTTTTGTGACTCCGCTCCGAAAGGAGAGGGGAACCTGGCGCCGAGTGCACAGATCCGATGGAGGGGGACCTGTACCTCTTTCTGGAATGTGGCTCCGATAATGGTATCGGAGCCGATGAAGACTTATCAGCCTCGGCTCCAGCCAGAGCCGAGGTAACGGTATGAGGCTTATGAACATCGGCTCCGGCCGGAGCCGATGTCGAAGCCTGCTTCAACTTCTCAGCAGTCGACTCAAGAGCAGGAGCCGACTGCTTTGAAGTTTTTGAAGGCTTCCCCGACCCAGACTGAGTCGGGGGGGGCCTTCAGGCTTTAACAAGCCCCGCAAGATGAGTTTGTTCTTGCGTTCCTGCAGGACTCGAGGGCTGAAACCATGACAAACAGCACATGAGTCCTGCAGGTGCACAGGTCCCAGGCAATACACACAAGAAGTGTGACCGTCTGTCAGAGACATTTTCTGACAGCACGAGTCACACTTCTTGAAGCCTGAGACCTTATCCTTAGACATTAAGGTAAGAGAGGCTGTACACAAACACACAAACCAGACACTCTTTACAGAAAAAAATTATAGTTATGTAGAAAAACACATACACACAAGCCCCTACAACACTAATTTTAAAAGGGACAGGGGTGAGGGAAGGGCCGAAGGCCTAGAACAACAAGTAAGAGGGGTATGGGAATCGAAAATTAGGGTCGATAAAACTAAATATTAGAATTAAACTATAGAAATATTTCTAACTAAAAGAAAAGGGGTAATTAGTAATACCTAAAGGTAAATAATTCACTAACCTGCCTGAGCCGGTAGAAAACGCACGTCAGCTATAGCGGCAAACGAGATCTGAGTAGTTACCGCCTAGCATTGTGGGATATAGGGGAGCCTCGAGCCGGTGGAATTAGCTCTCGAGCTTTTAGTATTGGCCGAGTCGGAGCCGAGGATCGGCTCCGAACCCATCCAGCAAGAATGAAGGCGAGATTGACAACTTAACATCAAGGCTTTAATTTCCTTGATATTGATATGTTCTTTCTGTTGAGTGAGGGTCCATGAGTTTCTCATGCTCCATTCTCCTAAGGTTGCTCCCCAACCAGTGTCTGAGGCGTCTGTGAAGAGGTCTTGTTTGGGGGGTAGGGGCAGGCCTGGGTTGGCATTTATCTGAGCTAGCCACCAGTTCACTTTTCTGGAAATGCATGGGAGCATTGGAATCATGCACTCCAAGGGGTGTAGATGATGTTTCCAGACTGTTCTCAAGTACCACTGGAACTTTCTCATGTGAAGTTTTGCCAGGGGAACCATGGGGATGGTGGAGGCCATGAATCCCATGAGCCTGAGGAACTCCCATGCTGATATGGCTTTTAGAGGGAGTAATTCCTTTTAGTGAGGGACAATCATTTTTCTGGGGGAATACAGGCATCATTTTTTTTGTTAGGATTCTGCTCCCCAAGAACACATGATCCTGTGAAGGAATTCGGGATGATTTTTTGAGGTTTATAGTGAATCCCAGACTTCAAGAGGAAAATGAAGTCTAGATGTTGTAGGACCAAAGAAACTTACAGGGCATGGATCAGGATATCATCTAGGTAGGGGAAGAGTTGGATTCCCTTTGTCCTGGCAAAGGCCATGACTGGTGCCAGGCATTTTGTAAACACTCTTGGGGCCGTAGAGAGACCCAGTGGCAAAGCACAGAACTGACAGTGTGCAGAACCTATTGAGAAGTGGGGGAATTACCTGAAGAGGGGGGTGGCTTGGAATGTGTAAGCAGGCATCTTGATTGGAATGTGTAAGCAGGCGTCTTTTATATCCAAGGATACTAAGAAGGCCTGGGGTAGGACCAGGGAGAGCAGGGTAGGAAGAGTCAGCATGTGAAAGGAGGGAACTTGAAGGAAGGTGTTGAGATAGGACAAATCCAGGATTGGTTTTCCATGGACCTTCTTTCCTGGGGACTAAGGACATCCTGGAGTAAAATCCCTTTCCCCTTGCATGTGTAGGGACTTCTTAAATGTTTCCTTGATCTAGGAGTTCCTGAAGAACTGAGGGGAAGGAAGGCAGTTGCTCTCGAGGGGGTTGAGGAATGCCTTTGGAAGTAGGTTTGGTCTCCCAACTCAAAGCATCCCTGTTTTATTATAGACAGGACCCAAGAGTCTGGGTAATCAGATTCCAAGCAGGTGGGGGGGGGGGGGGAGATGCATGGAAAGTGGACTGTTTAGATCCAATGCGTTGGTAGTCACAGGCTACCAGGCTTACCCTGAAAGGGCTGTTTGGTGGCAGCAGTAGAGGGAGCAGGTCTGGCTGAGGCCTGTTTCCTGGAGTCCTTCTTGCTTTTGGCCGGCAACTGTTTGGCAGGCCTACTCACAGATGAGGTTTTGGTAGGGTAATTCCTTTGGAAGCGTGGGATCACACAGACAAAAATATGTCTCAGATCCTGTAGCTCATTGCCCTTCGATTGGCAGGCCTTAAAAAGGTCAGCAGCTGCTGAACCAAATAAATCTTTATTGTCTAGAGGTGCGTCCAAGAGTTTAGACTTAATGTCATCAAGGAGAGGCTGTAACCTAAACCAGGAGCATCTTCTAATGACAGACCCTGAAGCAGCAGCCCCAGAGGAGGACTCTACTGCATCATAACTTTACTTAGAGTGCTTGAGCAACTGAGTACAGGAATTCAACAGGGTAGATATTTTAGCCTTGGCTGGAGAGTCAGGGCTGTCCCCTAGTTGCTTAGTTACATCAGCTAGCAGAGTCAGGGAATATTTGGCCATGTGGGTTTGGTAGTTAATTGCTCTAACTGCTAGGGTAGCAGAAGTGTAGACCTTTTTCCCTAGTTACATCATTAACCTGCTCTCCTTGTCAGAGGGCAGGAGGAAGGTGGAAGGGAGTAGCTTAGCAGTTTTGTCTGTAGCCACAGCAATGACTGAAGGGTCTGCAGTGGGTGCTTTGTACAAGAATTCAGCATTTTCAGTGACCTTATAAAACCTGTCTGGGTGTTTGGGTGCAGGAGGTTGTGAATCAGGGTTTTTGGAGGCAGCTAGGAGTGCATCCAAGAAGGCAGGGTGTACTGGAAGAACAGGAGACGGGTCGGAGACTCCATTTGCAGGAGTTCATAATAGCTCTTCTGGGTTTCTGTATCCCGACTGCTGTCCCACTTAAAGAATTCTTTCATATCAGCAATGGTTTCCCCCACGGTGATATCTTCTCCTGGGGAATCTGTGCCATTAGACTCCTCCTCTGGGGAAGCGTACCCCAGAGGGGAAAAAATTTGTGAGGTATAAGTGAGAGATTCATCCCCTGATGAATCCTCTTCTTCAGATGAAACATTCAGAGCAGGATTACCTTTGGGGTAGATGCAGTAGGGGCCTGGCCTAGGGCTAAGAAGGCATTCAAAAGGCCTTGGGTGAAGGCCTGCCAGTCAGGAAGTTGTTTGGATGTGGTAGGCATTGGCAAAGGAGCAAGATGTACAGTTTTTACTTCTTTTTATGGGACTCCAGCATCGAGGTATCAGAGATCCATTGAAGAGTGGGAGGACCGGACACCAGGCACTCCACTCAACAATATCAAAGCTAACATCCTCATGAACCACAATTTGCGAGACCCCACGCAGATCCTCTGATATGATGAGCCTAGGTTCCCCCTCAGCAACCGAATTCTCAGATGTCTGTGATTTCCTCTGGGACATGCCCTCACCTTCTTTAACTGCTTCCACCCAAGTACCCACCAAAGGAAGGTCTGGGGATTCTGGCTCAGACTCTGGCCCTTCATCAGCCTTGAGAGGTAAGGCTGGAAGGGAGGGGCACAGCAGTCAGTTTGGGCCTAGACTTTCTGGCTGGTGGCTCTTCCGAGGGGCTTGATGTCATATCCATCTCTTTGGCCAAACACTTTAGACGCTGGTTCTCTAAGCAAAGTTTTAAGGCAGCTAAGTGACTCCTGAGGATTTTGGGAACAAAGGCCTGACAAATACTACAAGTAGTGTGGCTGTGTTCCTGGCCAAACGGGCACAGCTCATGCGTATCTTTATGTGGAATTTTCCTTCCAAACCTATACTTGCCCTTTCTACTTGACATGAAAAACCCCACAGCAGTAGCAAAGGATAATCAAAAACCCTTATGGGGTACTTATCTGAAGTCAGATAAGATGAGCACTTCACATGGGATCACTTTTCCAAAGGAGCGATGACTGGATCTGGCAGCCACACAGGTGGCAGAAAAGTTCTGAGGAAGGTGCGTGCTGACATCCGTTTTGTACTGGATGTCTGTTAATGGTCAGTGTCTACAGAGAGATACGGGACATCACATGCACCCTAGTGGTAGCATCTATCTTTTGTAAAATGGCCGGACGTACGAGAGTCTACCAGAGGCGGACTCATTTGAGTTATGAATACAGCAGTATATGAATAGAAGGATATTATCTACTTTTCTCACACAAGTATACTTATAAAACATCCAACCTTGAAATAGTTCTGTTTTTTCCACGTCACTAGTTTTAAATGTGAAAGTACTGCAGAAAATGCTAAAACTAAAAATGAGATGTTGCCATGACAAATAAAATCACCAAAAAAAGACATCACAAGTTTGTGCCTTCCTCTGGAATGTATATTTTCATTTTTTTTAAATTAAAAATAATATTTATATAAAAGTCAGATTTTCAGACTGATAGCTGATCCTCCATTAAAATAAAAAAATATTCACTACAATTAAGGCTGAATAAATTACAATACAATGAGCACAGACACAAAACACCTTTAATTTAAGACCTCGGAAAGTAGCAGAAACTACATGTTATTTCTACTTAGAATGCATTGTTGATGTTTTTTATTTTACAGCTGGACACCCAGAAAGACATTCATCTTTTCAACTTTTTCTCTGAAACATTAAATACTCAATTTTGAATCCTGGTTCCTGCATTTTTTTTTTTTTTTACATTTAAGGAAAATTACTAAAATACTGTTATGTTGCTAAACTCAACACTTAAGAAAAAGGAATGAATCTAACAGTCCAAACGTGCATACTGTGTACAAACTCCAAAATATTGAGATGCCTTCTGTATTAACTCATAAAAAGGGGGATGCTGATCCTTGTGGGTCTACACAGTTAACAAAACTAAATAAATACAAATAAATACATATCAGGTGAGCCACATGCTCTATTTTATCAAAAATGTTCCCTAGCAGTTGTTCTTTCCTTAGTAGCTTGCTACCACTTAAAACCCTTGTGGTTTGTCTTATACATGATAGAACATTATATGTTGGGAAAGCAGCCCAAAGTACGAGGTAGAATGATACATGGGAATTCTGTCACCTCAACTTGGGTTACACGCAAGGCATACAGTGCACAAACATACTGATCTTTGCTACTCCGTTTCTCTACTGTGGTTCAGTCACAGTTCTGCACAATGATGTCCGGCACACGTTTTCCCTCCCACAAAACACAACCAGATCTTGCCATACAAAAATAATTTATGTTAAATGACAACACTAACTCTTAACAGCCACTGTCCTCTTTAACACCTCACTCTCTTTCCTTCATATTTCTGGCCTCTAAAACCTACTTAGTCTAGTATACAGATCCTGGTCACCATATGTGGTATCCTTGCCATTTCCAAAAATAAAGTAAAGAATCTGTTCTTTCAGTTATGAAGATAATTAAAAATGACTTCTAGGGTAGCTCAGTTAAGAAGAATATCTCATTCCGTGAGATGATAAACTTCGAAAACTATTTTAAAAGACAACAAAACAATATCAATATTTGTCAGCATCACCCAACTCAGCACTGATGTGCAGCAGAAAAAAAAAAGTCATGGTCTAGCCAGTCCATGAAAGTACTGCAGCTACGTGCAATACACCAGAGAACATTTCAAAGCAGGCAAAAAAAACTAACCTCTTTTAGTGGTACTACAAGCTAGCTAGTTTTACTAATTCTAACTTCAAGCAAATGCTAAAAAGTAGTGTGTTACAGAAAATCCTTGCTGGTAAAGGAGATAAAAAAAAAATGCAAACAACAGCTGATGCAACACAAAGGAAATATTAGTCTTTACTACTTGCTGCTCAAAAGCATACCGCATTTTAAGATTTTTTTTTTTTTTGCATATCACTAAATCTAGTATCGGGTTTTAGATTTCTAACTCTGTTTCAAACTCTGAAGCTGTCTGAGCAGTGCAAGTAATTCCTTAAAATATTTTTACTTCTGGCAGAGTGGTATAAGAACACACAGAGTTGAATGGTGACCCTACCCCTCCCAAAACTAAAAAAAATGTTTTTTTTTTTCATTTTAGGCCATATTGATTAAAAAGAAATTATGTACTCACCATAACGTTCCATGTGATTTATTTTATTTTACATTTGTTTACTGGGGAGGTCCAACTGGACAGAGCTGTCCGTTTTCAGCAGAGGCCCGGGGAGAAAAGCTCCAAAACAATTGCTAACATACTATACATAACACATTTACATGAGTGTTGTGGTTTACACATTCACTTATAAAAATATAGCAGATATATGATTACATGAGATATTTACATAAGCATAGAAATTTAGACATAGCAGGTAGTAACATATGATTTGTTGCCTTTCATTTGTTCGCCAACCTGAGGGTTCGGATCCAAGGATCATATCCGACTCTGCCGTATGCTAAAGCTCTAGGATCCGAAATCTGAGCTCCTCCCCTACCCATACTGCTCTGCTCTCCCCTCATCCCCTCAGATCGAGGTTGCTGCACAAACATATGCAGTATCTTACACACACACACACACACACATATATACACATATATATATATATATATATATATATATATATATATATATATCTAAAGGCAGAGGGAGCCAGAAGTACTTCAGGAGCTCAAACAGGAAAGAAATAACTATATACATATCCCCTAGGCCCTACAAAGAAAGTTAAGGAGCTGGAAGGAGGGAAGGTTGAAGAACAAGTGAAAGGCAACAACTCAGATGGAACATTATGGTGAGTACATAACTTTTTATCTGAAGCTGTTGCTTTCATTTGTTCTTCAACCTGTGGGGCAGAGTCCCCAGCTACAGAAAAACTAGGGAGGCCATCATGTAAGGATATTCTGGAGCACAGCAGAACCAAAGGATGCCGTTTCTGGAAATAATATCCAACTTGAAATGAGATATAAATGTATGATGGTTTGACCATGTAGCAGCTGCACAAATCTCTTCAATGGGAACTTTAGACTAAAAGGCTGAAGAGGTTGACACAGACCTTTGGGGGTGGTCCTTAATCCAACAAGGTAAAGAAACAAGTATAATGCAGCTAGTGATTCAGTTGGCCAGAGTCACCTTGGAAACTGGTTTTCCCAATTTGGTCTTCGAAAAGACAACAAAAAGCTGATCAGACTTTCTGAAATGTTTAGTTCTGTTCAAGTAAAAATGTAGCTGTGTATGAACATTCAGCATAAGGACTTGATACTCTCCATTGTTTTTGGAAATTAGGAAAAAAAGACAGATTAATAACCTGATTTATATTAGCCTCTGAAGCAACCTCGGGCAGGAAGGAAGGATTGGCATGCAATGTAACTCTGTCCTTGTGAAAAATTAAATATGGAGGCTTATAAGACAGAGCCTGTAATTCAGATACTCCCCTTAGCTGAAGTGATAGCCACTAAGATGACGGTCTTCCAGGACAGATACTTTAAATCAACTTTAGCAGAAGGCTCGAAAGGAATTGAAACTAGTGCTTGCAAAACCAAGGTAAGGTCCCAAGGTAGAACAGGATTCTTAATAGAAGGGCGAAGAAGAAAGCTACCTTGTAGAAAGGCCTTGTACAACTAAGAATGACTTTTCCCAATGTGAAAGTTGGAAATGTCCAATTGTACCTTAACAGTAGAGAAACCAGCTCCATTATGGAAAAATGGATGCCAGAAAATCTAAGACGCCAGGAACAGGAGCTGTAAAGGGGTCCAGTTGGTTTTGATGAGCCTAAATGGAGAACCTCTTCCACTTGCTGCTGTATATTTTCCTAGTGGACGGTTTGTTCACCACAATCAGAATCTTCCTAACTGGGGATGAAAACTTGGGAGTTCTGGACATCATTAGAACTGGAGTAACCAAGCAGTTAATTTCAGGTGAAGAAGATCTGGTTGGAGGTGTCCTGATGGGTTGGACGGAATATCTGGAGAGGGATCCAGAGTCCATGGTGGAAAAACCAGGCGAGACCAAATGAAAGGAAACCATACTTGTCGAGGCCAAAAGGAAGCAATAAGGATGACTGCACGTCAACCTCTGAACTTTTTGCAGAAATTTGGGAATGAGAGGAGGAGCATGATAGGCATAAAGTAGACTACGGGGCCAAGCATGGACTATAGCGCCTCTCGCTGACTGCCTCTGAGGAGGAATCAGGGCAAAGAACTGCACTTGGTGCTGGAAGGAGACATGAAGAGATCGCAGCAAGGTTGACGCCATTTCTGGAAGATCATATTTGCCACTGATGTAGAGACCACACAGAAGGCATCAGAATGGTTCTTGTGAGCCTGTCCACCAGGAAGTTTGTCTTCCCAGGAATGTACATTGGTACCAGAAAGCGATTTGAAGAGATCACCCATTGCCACAACCTCATGGCTTCTCAACACAAAAGACTTGGTTACTCCCTGTCTGATGATGTACGAGACCACTGACATGCTGTCTGCCTGAACTGCAATGGTCCCCATAGGAAGAGAGAAATGAAGGGCTTGCAATACAAGCACCACCGCTCTCATCTCCAGGATGTTTATGTTCAAACTGGTCTCTAGAGGGGACCACATGCCTTGGGCTGTGTGTCCAGAAAATGCCCACCCACCCGAACTGGGAAGCATCAGTGGTCACTGTGGCATTTGGGGGAGGAAGGATGAACGGTTAACTCTGTTCGAGGTCTCCTGATTGGATCCACGACAGAAGAGACTGTATGCATGCTTGAGAGATTCTGATCAGGTGATTCAGCGGGTACTAAAGAAAGGACCATTGGACCACAATGATCTACTGAAGTGTTCTCATATGAAGGTATGCTACTGGATGACAGTAAGCATGGCAGCCATGGATTCCAAGCCTCTTAGAACAAGACTTGCCGGGGGTGGGGGAGGAATATCCAAGATTTGCTTGATATGGATTCTTAATGCGGAGATTCTGTCTGGAGGAACAAGAGCTAAGGAACAAGTGGTGTCCAGGCGGGCTCAGATGAAATCTATTTGTACTGGTTGAAGGTGAGACTTTTTGAAATTGATGGAGATGTCCAAGGCTGTGTCTAGTTGGAACAGAAAGTCTCTGGCTTGCAAAAGCCGATGCCTGGTGGGAGCATTTAGGAGCCAATCATCCAGCTAGGGAAACATATGGAATCCTTGCAGTCTCAGCTGAGCTGCCACTACTGCCATGCATTTGGCGAAAACCCTGGGGGCTATGGTAAGACCAACACTGGGTACTCTGAACGGGTAGTGTCAGGCTCCCAGCTGGAAGCAGAGGAACCTTCTTGAATGTCTGTCCATTGTGATGTGATAGTACATGTCCTGAAGGTCTAATTCAGCACATCCAGTTGTCCTTCTGTAGAAGAGCAGAATGCACTGAATCATGACTATTTAGAACTCTGAACTGGTTAAAGACTTGTTGAGGGTCATAAGGTCCAAAAGTGGGCCTGAGGTCCCCCATTTTTTTGGGTACTACAGAATCTGGAGTAGATGCCTGATCCAAGTTGGTCTAGAGGGGCACTTTGGATGACTCTTTTTGCAAGCAGCTTTGAAATTTCTAAGGCTGCAACCTCCCTTTGATTGGGTGGAACATCGGTAGGTTCTTGTTTGGAGAGGAATTTTGGAAAAAGGGTATGGCATAACCTCTGGATATACTTTTTAACACCTGATTGTTTGTGATAACATCCCAGGCAGTTGGTTGCAAAGACAAAATGTCCAAAGACTGCCTCCAGAGATGAACAGTCAGGCAATCTTGTCCAAGAAGGTATCACAAGACCCTTGATTCATCAGACCCCCCCTCTGCCACAAGGGCATCAGCCACTAGAACCATTTTCCCCTCTGCCTCTGGAGGAAAGGTCTCCCTGTGAATCCTGAAGAGGACCTTGAGATCTTCAGAACCACAACTTTTTACTCCCATGCTGGTTCTTGGAAAAGGCCCGTTGTGGGGTCTTTCCATCTTTTTCACTTTGGGAAAGAGCGTCTTTGATAGCTGGACCACAAACTTGATCTGTCAAAAGGGGGGTTGGTGAAAGACACCTTGTAAGGTTCCAAGAAATCAACAGCAACATCCAGGTATGGCGTCTGAATGCAATGCCTGTACTGGCAGCCCTTGAGGTACCTTCTGCAGCACAAGAAATTAATCTCATGGATGCGTTCGAAATGGACTGTAAGGTGGCCCTTTTCTTCTGATCTTCAGCAGACATGGACCCTGGGGCAGAACTAGACAGTTTCTTGACCAAGTCCTACAGTAGCTTGGTTACATTTGCCAAATAAATCAGTGCTCACAATGCGAAGGTTGCTGAAATGTATACCCACTTACCAAACTTGCCCAAAGCTCTAGACTCCTTGTTAGGGGGATGGACGGTAGAGCTTTGTTGGGCCAGCTCCTTTTTGGTGGCTGCTGCAAAACCATGGCATTGACAGAACACCTTTACTCCAGTGGGGTCTCTCTGAAGGGGCACTAAGGATCTCGTCGGGGCATATAGGAATGGGTTCCACTGCGTCCAGCTCCTTCCACTCCTTGCAGGAAATAAGATCAATAAAGGGATCTGCAGGGGGGACACCTAAGAAGTAGATGGGCCAAGACACAAAAGCTCTAGAAACACTGATTCCTCTGGGTTAGAGTTTTGGGCAGACAACCCACCTTTTTGGCAAAGGATTTCCATGATGTTCCTAAAGGAGACATCTTCAGGTGGTGATATAGGGGATCCTTCACCTTCATAGATATCGGTGTCCTCAGTGAGGGATTCAACAGGGGAATCCAAGTACCACCTTTTGCAATGACACTTTCGTGGAACTTCCTCAATGGGGTGCTCTGAGGAGGTGTTGGAAGAATTGGGGTGTTCCAAAGGGGAAGCAGTCTTGAAGTCTTTCTTGGTAGGCTGTCCCGGAAATGACAGAACTGATGACTCAGGCATGAAATCTGTTGAGAGGATGCCCGGTTCCAAAGCAGGGAGAGCCAAGACTCTTCCAGGTGCAGACAGAACCCTCTCCACCACCTTGAATGCCAAGGGAGATTGAAATATTAATGGCATCACCACTGGAGCTACAGCTGGCGAAGGGGAAGCTCCATGAATTTCCACCACCCCCAGATCCAAGTCAGAAGTTGGAGCCAAGCTATCAAATGCCGAAGCCACAAGGGGAAGAGAGAGCTCTGAAAGCTTCATAGCTGACATCAACCCCTAGGACCAGATGCCAAAGCTAAGGCTCCAAGAACCACTTTCCTCTGAAATGGCTGGACCCGGGCAAGTCAGGGAAACTGTCGGAGTCAAGGTAACTGTACCTGTGTGCTCTGAAGTCTTGACTCCAGGTATCTTCGGATCCAATAACTCCGAACTTGGGGGTCGGATCAGAGGAGGAGATATCAGAGCAAAGGCAGGGATGTGTCTCATTGATCCACAGCGGAATGGAGCGGGCAAGATCCCCAGTTGGATTTGTGCCTTGAGAAACTTCACAATCATACTGTCTATCTTGGCTTCGGAGAGGCTGCGGGAAGACCTAGAGGATAAAGCCACAAATGGTGGCCTGGGAGTCTGAAGAATAGCAGACTTTGGCCTCAGGGCAACTGACACTGAGGGGAAGACTGTATAATGATCGGAGCCACAAGCTGGTCTGATCTGAAGTTTTAGATCACTTCTGAGGCAGTTCCTCAGCTTGGAGGGATCTACTCTGGGACCGTTTATGTTCCTTGCGCTTCTTAGAGGGGGGGGTTGAGCCCCTGAAGTGGAATGAGGAAGCAGAGGAAGGAAAGAGATCTTTTAAAATAAGCTTGTTTCTCTTGTCTATTAACACACACTGGTTGAAACCAGCACAGATGCAGCAGGAGTCGAAGTGAGAAGCCACAAGTCATTCCACACATTCAGTGTGGGCATTGGAAAGTGGGATTTTGTGCCCACATGAAGAATCCTGTAGGTATAGGATCTGCCTATGCTGAAAAAAGAAAACCAAATGTACCAGCCAACAAGCAACTATAAGAAAGGATAACTATATATATATATATATATATATATATATATATATATATATATATATATATATATATATATATATAAATATATATAAAATCATCCATATAGACAGACATATAGAAGAGATAAACAGAAAGCCATGGGAAAGGGGTAGGGTGGAGAAAGGTAGAAAAAAAACTCTAGTTGAGTTAAGAAATAACTATTTTTTTAAAACTTAACCACTGAACTAATATATATATATATATATATATATATATATATATATATATATATATATATATATATATAGTATTTAATGTCTACAGAAACACATCTACAAAGAAGAAATGATTTCTCTCTCTTCTGTACTAGCTTCCTCCTTCTGTTGTATAGCTTGTCTATGGCAGGTGTCCACCAGACTGGTTTCCTTTTCTTGGAGGAGTGAGTCTTGGTTTTACTTGGGATAGCATGATCCATGCATTCCTGCAGATGCTCATAGAGTGCCTTTGTAAAGGTTTCAGCAGCTTGGACAGCACTGTCCTTTAGCATGGGGGTTGTGAACCTTTCCACCTCGGTCTTAAGTAACGTGAAGTTCGCTTTTGAAAAGGTTTTCATGGTGGTTTCCTTGATTGGGGGTGGGGGCAGAATGTGGATATCCAGAGTGATTAGTCTATGGTCTGATCTAACCAGCAAGGGGTTGACCTCTGGTGTGGAACACCGGTCGCCCATGTTGGTGATGACCATGTCCAATATGTTGTTCCCTCTGGTGGGGGTGTTGACCAGTTGATCCAGGGCATTCGAGTTTATAAATTATAGGAAGCGTTGGGCAAGGGAGTTAGTACTTGAGTAGTTCTCCCAGTTTATGTTTGGGTAATTGAAATCACCCAGTATTAGGGCGTTTGGTAGGACCTTCATATTTTCCAGTGTCTCCACAAATGAGGAATAGGGGTCCTGGGCTACGGTGGGTGATCTGTAGCAAGCTACAATTTGGATTGCAGTTTTGCCCATTGTTAGTTGCACATGGATGATCTCTGATGCATTGTGCTGCGCCACTAACCTGGAGGTGTGGGTATCCTTGATGAATATGGATACACCCCCACCTTTTGCGTTTCGGTCCTGGTTCTGTGGTCGAAAGGTATAGTATGAGTTGTAGCCTAGTAGTGCTGGGGTGCTCTCATGAGCCTTAAACCAGGTTTCTGTTACTGCACAGACGTCGATGTTCTCTCCATACTGAGGACTGCCACGATTGTGTGCATTTTGAGGTTTAGACTTCTGGCGTTAAGTAGCATTACCCTCAGTTTTTGGTTACTTGTGCTACTTATGGTGGTGGGTTTGTCTATCGAGCCTTGCCTAAAAAAGGCACTATGGGGGCGGCAAGAGCCTTGGCCAGTATTCGAAAGCCTAAGGGTGACAGGTGCAAGCCATCTCATGCGAAGCAACGTGGCTTGTCGAGCATGTCATCCCAGGTGGACAGATACTGGATCCCCTTTGAATGACACCAGAAACTTAGCCAATTGTTGAAATTGATCATTTTTTTCTTTATACTGTGGCATCATTCTTGGTGAGGGCAGGATGCTACTCAGGGTCATACCGGCCTGGGCTACATGATCAGAGAGCTCTTCCATGTCTCTTTTCATGTAGTCCACGGAGGTATGTCTCAGGTCATTCACAACAACATGGACAATGACAGAGTTGTATTTGTACTTGTTCTGGAGTGACCTGAGTGCTTGTGTTATGTGGTGGATCCTGGCACCCAACAGGCAGCTAACTGTAACCTTCTCCTTGTCCAGCCTAGTTAGTGGGGCATCGGTGTGCCTGACTATAGAGTCACCTATTACTAGTGTGTTGGGTGTTATTTTGCGTTAAGGGCTGTGATTGCGTGGCACACTGATTATGTGAAGTATGTGTTTCATGGTTGGTGATGGGGTGTGGAGGTTGCTTGGATGTCTGCTTTGGAGGTCTCTTTTGCAGATTTTGATTTAGAGCCTCTGAGTATGTTTTCATGCATTCATGTGTGTTATTTGCCGGTGTTGGTTTATTAGGTCTATGTGAAACTGGTGGTGTGTTGCAAGTATTACCCTTCTCCTCTTGACTGTCAGTTTCAGTCTTGGGTTGAGAGAGCTTTGCCTCCAGTTTGGCTGTATAATTGCATCTCTCGCATATATTAGTGTTTGGTGGTAGGAGGAAAGGGTTTGTCTGTGTACATGAGGCAGTTGTAACATTGCCTCAAAATGCCCAGACTCACCAGTTGGACTGGAGTGTACACCGGAAACTGCCCTTTGAACATGCCTGAATAGGTAGAGTAAGCTGTTTTTCCGATTGGCTGGTGGGGACGAATAGAGAGCCTTGTCCTTCTGGACAGTATAGGGGGTCTAGTGCTAGGGTTAATTAGTGCTTGCTATGAGTTTTAAACAAGTGCTTGACTGTGAAATGAATGGTTTTTGAGTGCTAAAGTTGAAGGTTTGTCTAGTTCCAAGGGAAAAATTGAAGAGTAGAATTTGTGGAGCCGAGAATAGTTTAACTCTAGCTAAACAGCGCTGCCCGGTGCACAAAACCGCACAAATGTGGTTTTTATAGTAGGGAAGTGAAAGAGATAGAAATTAGCCCAAAATGGCCAATAAAATACTAACTTCTGAAACCACTCCTCCAGGGACAGATAGGCTGCTCAAAGCTCCCCTCTCTCACAGGTGAACAAGACCCGTCTACCATAGGAAGAGATTTGTTTGGACAATGGAAATGCACTTTACAGAAACATGGAATTATGGGGGATGCCTTGGAATATGAAATGCCCAAACTCAAGCTTACCAGTAAGCAAAGCGTCATGCAACAATCATTACTAAACACCATTTCCATTTTCCAGTGGAAATCTTTCTAGCCAAGTGTTTTTCTTCAAAATACACAAGTAGAAACTGCAGAAATTAAACAAAGGCCTGCATAACATATCTTGCTCATAGTTCACTGTATCAGCTACAATGATATTCATTTAGCCTACTTTTGTGGAATCTTCCCTTCTCTAAAGGCAACTGAAGTGCCTGAAGCAGACATTTTTTTTCTTTTGCATAACAAAACCTAACAATCCCTCAAAAAAAAAAAACCCACAGCAGAAAAATTTACCAAAAACACACCTTCAGATTCTCCTTACACCTTTAGTCATTACACAGAACCTTGACTTGAGAAAACTACACCCTACTGAATCAGAAGGATACCAATGAACTGTATCCATCTCAAACACTTGTTTTACCTGCTTAAAAGCAGGGAACTCTTAGAATAAGTCCTTATTATTCACCCTAGACAGGCCATGTCCCCAAAAATATCTAGGTCAGAAAGATAATCACGCAACTCCTTTTCATTCTAAAGAGAAAGCCAACAGCATGTACATTAGAACTTGGAGTCCAAGGGGGTGAAGACAAGGTTGTAGCCAGGCATACTCTTCATACTCTACCAAGTACATTTTTTTTCAGAGCATCATATCAATATTTTTTTTTCATGTCATATTATATCTACAACTGTCTAAATGAATGCCTTTAACAACTGCAATACTGCTACTCTGAAAAACAATATTTTAATATAGTTTTAGGAGGAACAGATGAAAACGTTACATTTATTAAGTATCTGGGGAGCAGCATTTTGAAAGACGTGTCCATTTTTAAGTGAGAAGTGTCTAAAAAGTGGTGACATTAAGAGCTTGCAAGTACAAGATGGAATTTGCTTGCTACACCCCTGGGTGAAGAAGCCATAAGAGATGAAGACTCAACACTAATAGAGACACAGAGAGAGTATTCCATCCATTATCTCATCCTCCCACCAATCCAGCAAGGAACAGGAGTTGATCACAATTTATGAGAAGGAGAGGAGGATGTCCAGCACAAGCTACATTCCAAAGGAAAAAATACCAGACTCTCCCCCCAGGCTCTAGGGCAGTCTCAATCCTATATGGCGGAGGAGGCTGGAAAGCAAGGACCCCAGGACTGACAATTTACTAGGCCAGAATCTTAATACAGTAGGAATATGGTCAAGAAAAAAGGGGGTAGAAATTTTCCTGCAAGACACTGGTTCACCAAGCCTTCCTTCTGCTGTGTAAGACAAACTGCAAGGAAATCACCAGCTCTGCTAGGAGTAGGGCTAAAATTGGGAAATCTATAACACCTTCCCCATAATGTCAGGCCCCGGACAAGCAAAATGCTGCAGTGCAGTAGCCTTATTCACTTGTACTAAGTTGAGAGAATGGCAAGGAAGCCTTCAACACTGTAGCCAAAGACTAATGTCCAGAAATGCAACTTCTGTTTACCTGGTCAGAAGGAAATCTTTAGCAAGAGTTTAGGCTCCAAGCCCAAAAAATAGACTTCTCCATCTCACGAGGAAAGTACAGTTGTGCAAGTTGAACTTACCATAACAGTAGATGTTCGAATGATCACTGCTGCAGTAGCTTTAGCTATACGGGTTATATCCTGCCAAGGATATAACAGCCGTCCAGCTTCAGGGAATTTTCCATGTGCCCAAACTGTCAAACAGATCTGAGCTGACTAAAAAGACAAGTTTGGGTGCAAAGCCCTTAATAGCTTTTCTGCCAACAGAGAAAGGGAGGCTGCTCCCTGAAAGGGCAGTGTTAGGAACAACAGAAAATAAATGTCCACACTCTGCCACAAAAAATGGGAATGGAGGGAGGGAGCAGCTACTGCAGCAGTTATCATTAGAACATCTACTGTTATGATAAGTTCAACTTACAGAACTGTACTATGTTCATCATATCGAGCAGTGCTGTAGTATATGGGTGGATTACCTTAGCTAACTACATTTGGGAGTGGAAGAAGAGTCCCGGACCTTGGCAGTGGTCCTAGCAAAGCTTGATCTGGACCTACAGCTTCTTGCGCTTCATAAAAATATGTACAGAGGACCATGTAGCAGCTTCTAGGAATACTTCTAGAATCCAATCCTTTACAAAAAAGCCATAGATGAGGTCAATGCCTTGGTAGAGTGGGCCTTGACCCTGCCTGGAATAGTTTTGTTATGGTGAGTATAACAAAACATAATAGCTTTCTTTAAACAACCATTTGGTAATAGTCTGTTATGACACACACCGTCCCTTCTTAACTTCACAAGAAATGAACAACTTTTCCAAAGATCTGAAAGATTTAGTTCTGTCAAGATAATACTCTAGTTGTCTGTGGACATCCAAGGTATGGAGTATCGTTTCGCCCGCAGTTTTAGGTTCAGGAAAGAAAACAGTGAGACAGATAGTTTGGCATAAAATAAACTTGGATACCACATAAGGCATAAAAGAAGGATTAGTTCTCAAAGAAACCCTGCACTATGGAAAATGAGATGGGGATGACTCACCATAAGAGTTTGCAGTTCAGATACTCTTCCTTGATAGAATAAGAAAGGCCATAGGATAGTAACTCACAAATAATGTAAAACCAAGAACAACTAGCCATAAGAGTTTGCAATTCAGAAACTTTTCCTTGATAGAAGAATAAGAAAGGCCATAGGATAGTAAGGATAGTAACTCACAACTAATGTAAAACCAAACAACAACTAGCCCTGAATGGGTGCTGGTTATGTTGTTGGTACCAACTAAAACACTTTTACATTTGCTAATATATGATTTTCTAATAACAGGCTTTCTTGTCTCCATAAGTACAGGTTTCATATCCTGAGTAAACAGGTGTCTAAAAGAAACTGAGACCTTATCATCCAGTCAGTCATTTGAAAATGACTGATGACAGGGTGTATCAAATAGCCCTGTATCTTGTGTGAGTAGAGCCAGTCTGTCAGGAAGCTTGTGGAAATTGTTCCTGGCCATTTCCAAAAGAAGAGACATGGATGTCTGGGCCAGAAGGGAGTCACCGCAATGATCTTAAGGGATTCTTTCTGAATCTTCAAAAGTACCTGGATATTAGTGGAAATGGTGGGAAAGCATACTGAACATGCCTCTCCAAGGAAAAGAAAAGGCATCTGTCTTTCAAGCCTTCTTGCATGGAATCCTGGACCATAATCTTGCCAGTTGATTGTTCAGAGGAGGCAAAGTGGGTCTACTTGAGGAACTCCCCACAGATGGAACGAATGTTGGAAGACCCCCTTATCTAGTTTCCATTTGTGATGGCCTGCTCTGGTCCTGCTCAGCTCGTCTGCCACACAATTTTGCTGACATAATTTAAGACACCTGTAGAGTGAGACTGTGCTGTGAAGCTATATCCCAAGCTCAAATGACTAGATGGCAAAAGGGATATTGACTGGTTCCCCCTTGCTTGATTATGCGGCACATGACTGTAGCATTGTCTAACTACCTGAAGAGGTCCCAGGGACCAAAAAAGGTTCAGAGAGTTGAGTGCCTTGATCAGGGCCAAACATCACCTTGATATTTATGCACTTGCATCTGTCCTTGGTGTCCCGCACCTCATATACTTCAATCCCTCCTGAAACTGTTCCCCAAGCAAAGTCCAAAGCATCTGTGGTGACTCACTGTTCTGGAGCAGGGAGGGAGAAGGAGAAACCTGTATTTACAGATATCTGTTGTCTCCACCAAAAGATTTCTCTTCTGACAAACCTTAGCACTGACATTTAAAAAGATAAAGGGTGCTGATGCTGGGATCAAACAGTTTTCAGATACAATGGTATCTTTCTTACATGGAGTCTTGCCAGGTATCATAAGAATCTTAGACAGCATGAGACCTAAAATCCTTAGGAATCCCCTCACAGTGATAAAAGTTTGAAGTGGAAAACCTTAGAAACAAATCTGAATAAAGATATATATTTTTTTTCCTGTGGAAGCAAAGCTCTTCGAACTGAAGGGTATAATTGACACTCCAACAACACAATTCTGTGTGAGTGAGTCAAGAAAGATTTTTCAATGTTCCCTTGAAGTACCAGCTAGCTTGCGTAAGAGATCTCGTACCAAAGACGAGGATTCCTGACACTTTGAAAACACTCTGCAAAGATGAGCAAATTGTCTATATATCAAAAAATGTGGATACTCAGTAGCCTAACTGGAGCTAGACATTTTGTAAACAGTTTTGGTACACTGTACAGTCCAAAGGGTAAGCCACAGACTGATAATGTGATCCAGACACACAAAACCTTAAGAAAAGGCTGAAGTCTGGATGAATACGGGTGTAATAAGTATTTTGCAAGTCTAGTATTACCAGGAAATGTGAAAGAGAAAGAACAGCAATAACAGGTTGTGAAGTAGCATTTTGAATTTGCGCATTATCACAAACAGTTTTAGGAAAAAAAGAAAGATCCAGAACTGGTCTCCAAGCATTTTTCTTATTTGGCACTAGGAATATCCTTGACTAAAAATCCTTTCCCACCTGGGAAGGAAGAAATGGTTCTATCACTCTTTGGCACACACATGACAAACAGGTGGAAATTATTGGAGTCTGATCTGGAGGACGGGGAATGATCCCCTGGAAAAGAGGAATTTCCTTCCACTGCCATTTCTAACCCTGATTTTCAAAACCCATGTCTCTGAAACAGTCTGTTGCCAAAGAGAAAAGTACAGTTTTGTACCTACCATAAATGTAGATGTTCGAGTGTAAACACTGCTGCAGTCATTACACCTGGGTTATCCTGCCATCAGGCGGTCCCGCAGTCGGCCAGAGTTCCAAAGTCTTGGTCCGGCGTCGGTTGCTGTCGCTTCCTCCCTGACGTCAGTGCGACAGGGGTATATAAGATGCAGCCGACGCCATTTTCTTCAGTTTTTCTTGCCCCAGATGTCAGGTGCCCCCAAATAGGTAGGCAATACAAATTGCTAGTAAAAAATACAAAAGAAAAGCAAACAACCATTTTTAGTTACCAGCAAATACTCCCCATAGGTAATAAAGGGTAGATACCCTAGGTAAATACCAGAAAGTAAGAGGGGAAGGAGGTAGGGTAACCTGGACTGCAGCAGTGTTTACACTCGAACATCTACATTTATGGTAGGTACAAAACTGTACTATGTTCATCGTGTTACACTGCTGCAGTCATTACACTTGGGTGGAATCCCAAAGCTGAAGTAGGGAGGCTGGATCTATAAGGCATTAGGGGTGGCTACAAGGCCCTGCAGTACAGCAGTGGTGAAGCCGGCTCTGGATTTGGAGTATAAAGGCAAATGGTAATGTTTGGTGAAGGTATGCACAGAACTCCATGTTGCTGTTTCCAAAATATCCTTGGCAGGTACTCCTCTGAGGTAGGCAGCTGAAGTGGTTGTTGCCCTGGTGGAGTGAGATCTAATGCTGCTGGGTACAGGTTTCCCATGGTGGGTATAGCAGAAACGTATACAGTGTCCTATCCATTTTGAAATAGTCTGCTTTAAAATGGCTTTTCCCCGTGCTCCTGCAGTGTATGCTACCAATAATTGCTCAGATTTTCTGAAAGCTTTGATTTTGTCCAAGTAGAAGTGTAACTGTCTGTGAATGTCCAAAGAATGTAGTAGTCTCTCCCCTTTGTTCTGTGGTTTTGGATAAAAAGTTGGCAAGTGAATAGTTTGGTTTAGAGCCACACTTGATACCACCTTTGGCATAAACGTAGGGTTGGTTCTTAAAGACACCCTGTCCTGGTGGAAGATGAGGAAAGGTTCCACTGCCATTAGTGCCTGTAATTCTGAAACTCTTCATGCTGATGTTATTGCCAGTGGCAGAACAGTTTTCCAAGAGATGTATTTTAATTCTGCTGTGTTAGCTGGCTCAAAAGGAGGTAAAGTTAATTTTTCCAAAACAAAGTTGAGGTCCCAAGTTGTGTAGGTGCTCTACGGGGTGGTCTTATGTTTTTAGCCCCTCTGAGGTATTGTTTGAGCAAAGGATTAGAAAAAATTGGTGGATCCGTGTTGTAATGAGCAGAGATAGCTGAGGCGTGGATCTTGATGGATGAGAAAGAGAGGCCTTTGTCCAACATCTCAGTTAAGTATTGTAGTATCTGAGGAATGTTTGGGACAAGAGGGTCAAGGCTGTGCGCTTGGTTCCAGGCACAGAATCGCTTCCATTTATCTGAGTATACTTTCCTGGTGCTTGGCCTTCTGGCCTCCAGAATGACATCCATAACAGCTTTGGAGTGAGGCATTGCTTGCTTGACTAAGGAATTTTCCATGCAGCTAGATTTAAGGTCTTTAGCTGGCTGTGAAGCATCTGATTGTTGTGCTGTGTCAGCAACTGTGGGATTTGTGGTAAAATCCAGGGTGGTTCTTGTGTTAAGTTCTTTAAGATTGGGTACCAGTGCTGGCGTGGCCAGTCTGGTGCAATCAGGATAATTTTTGGCTCTTCCTGCCTGGCTTTTATGAGTACCTTTGGAAGGAGAGGTAAAGGAGGGAAAGCGTATACTTGGTAGTTTTTTTCAGCTGAATGAGAGAGCATCCACTTTCCATGCTTGTGGATGGTAGCGCCTTGTGCAGAATTTCTGTAATTGGCAGTTCTTTGGGGTAGCAAACAGATCTATGTCCGGGCTCCACCATTTTTGTGTTATCATTCTGAATATTTGTGGGTTCAGTTCCCATTCGTGTGGGTCCATAAAGTTTCTGCTTAGGTCGTCTGCCAGTGTGTTTTTCTCTCCTGGCAGGAATTGTGCTTGCAGATGAACTTGGTAGTTTAGAGCTGTGTTCCACAAGGTCATGGCTTGTCTGCAGAGGGGGTAAGGAGTGTGTGCCCCCTTGCTTATGTGCCACATAACTGTGGTGTTGTCTGTCTTTAGTAGTAATTGTCCTGGATGCAGTAGGTCCTTGAAAGCTATAATAGCATTTTCTACAGCTAGCATCTCTTTTTGATTGAAGTGGAGATGTCTTTGCTCTGTGGGCCACTCGCCCTGGATACATTTTCCTGCCATGTGTGCTCCCCAGGTGTAATCCGATGCATCTGTTGTCAGTGTCTGCCTGGCTGTGGGTTGAGTGAAAGGCTGTCCCTTGTTGAAGTGACAAGCTTGTGCCCACCATCGAAACTCCTGTTGTAGGCAAGGAATTAGTGGTATAACTGTTTCCAAACTTTGACAGTGTTGAGACCATATGCTCTTTATGTACCACTGTAGTTTCCTCATATGCACTCTGGCATATGGAATTAGTAGTATGCAAGATGCAATGTAGCCCAAGGCCTGCAGAATTTTTCTTGCAGGGAGTTGGGTCTTTGTTGCCATTAATTGAAAATATTGAGTCAGTTGTCCTTGCTTGTCTGGCATGAGATAAGCCATCTGGGCTGTTGTGTTCAAGCTGGCACCCAGGAATATTATCTGTTGTGAGGGCACTAGTTTTGATTTCTTTTCGTTTACTGTGTACCCCACGCAACTTAACTTTTTTACGTACGCCAGATGCTTTAGTAGAATGTCCTTGCTCTCTGCTTGAATCAGGCAGTCATCCAGGTATGGATAAATTTGAATTCCTTTTTGCCTGAAAATGCAATTACTGGTGCCAGGCACTTTGTGAAGACCCTGGGTGCAGTAGATAAGCCAAAGGGCAGTGCAGAGAATTGACAGTGCATTGAACCAGCTAGAAATCTGAGGTATCTTCTGCAATTTTGTCTGATAGGGACATGCAGGTATGCCTCTGAGGTCCAAAGTCACGAGCCAAGCTTTCGTGCCTAGCATGGGAAGAAGCTGCTGTAGTGTCAACATCTTTAATTTCAGAACATCCAGGTAAGTGTTTAGTGTAGAAAGGTCCAGAATGGATCTCCAGGTTTTGTCATTTCTGGGAACCAGAAAGAGTCTTGTGTAAAATCCTTGTCCTTGTTCCTGTGGTGGTACCTTTTGAATAGCTTTCATGTCCATGAGTGCTGTAATTTGTTTTTGAGCCTCTGCCCAATGATTTGGTGGCAGAGTGGGCATTCCTTTTAGCCTTGGCAGGGTGTGAAAATGGAACCTGTAACCTTGAGATACAATGTTGAGAACCCATTTGTCTTTGGTGATGCAATGCCAGTTGTGAAAGAAAAGTGCCAGTTTTCCTCCTAAGGGGGCTGCCAAGAGAGAGCTGTTTGGCAGCTGTAGTGGAAAGTCATTGAGGCTGTTTTTTATAAGGTTGAGGCCTGTCTTCCCCTTCTTTCTGGCCTGGTGTGCCCCATTGTAGAGGCCTGTAAGGGCCTTGTGTCTGATCTCTACCTCTTGGACGTCTGTATCTGCCCATTTGAGGTCTATCTGTGACTGGAAAGGACCAATTCTTTGTTGGCCAATTTCTGCTAAAACGAGGAGGCTGAACCTGTAAGAAATCTTTCACCGTCTGCATAGAATTTGCCTTATCCTCCATCTTCTTTAATACCTCCTCTGCCTCAACTCCAAACAGCACATCCCGCTGCAAAGGTACAGCCAATAATTTGACCTTAACATGATCTGGTAACGTATGTTCTTTTAACCAAGCATGCCTTCTAATGACAGAGCCTGTAACTGCTGCTCTACAGGAGGCCTCTAAGGAATCAAACCCACATTGCAAAGTATGTTTTCCCACTTGTTCAGCTGCATGCAATAAATCCTGCATTTCTTTTAAGTTAGGAGGATCTGAATCTGGAAGCATCTTTTGTTTCAACTGAGACATCAAAAATTGCTGATATTTTGGCATGTGAAACTGGCAATTCAAGGCTCTCATTGCTAAAGTTGCAGACGTATATACCTTCTTTCCCCATCTGTCTAATGCTCTGGAATCTCTGTCAGAGGGAACTGGGTTTTTTGCTGATGAGACCTTAATCCCTTTAGGTCCCTGAGAAATAGTTTCAGGGTCAGCAACAGGGTTTTTGTACAGAAATTTGTGAGAGTCAGGGACTCTGTAATATCTATCAGGTTTAACTGGGGCTGGGGGTAAGGAGTCAGGGTTCAAACTGGATTCAGTGTACACATCATCCACGTCTAAAACTGGCGGGATTGCAAGGGGTCTGTGTTGGGGCAATAAAAGGAAGTCTCTGAGTCTTTTCTTGGATTCTGAGTAATCCTGGCCTTCCCAATGGAAATGCTCTCTCATGGTATGTAAGGTCTCCTCAAAGGAGTAATCCTCAGGCGGAGAGGCTGATGGAATTGAATCCTCAGCATCAGAATCCTCATAAGGGGGTAAAGAATATCCTAGGTCCGAGGAAGAGTCAGAGGAAATGGACACCTGGTCAGAAGATTCATAGTCTGCATCCTGTCTGGGCCTTTTACCAGGATGGGAATGGGACCCCCTGATCAGAGTGATTAGGTCCATGGCCATTTTTAGCATTTGTTTCTTAGGCATGGAAGCCCATCCTGGAGAGAGTTGTGTCTGTTTCTTTGCTTTTAAGGGGGGCTTAGACTTAACAGAGGGTTTAATGGTTAACTGGGTAGGTCTGAAAACACCCTCTGTAGCTGTGGATTGCTCAGCTACTTCGGTTTCCTCTGTAGGTTTAGGATCAGTAAGCTGAAGGCCTAGTGCGTCCGAAGGCCCAGCCCGCTCCACGTGGGAGTTGGAGGCGGTCTGTGGTTCTGTGGAAGCGGTCGACAGGGGCTGCGTAGGCACCTCGCTGAAAACCGGAGAACCGGCGACCAGCCTAGAAGAGGCGTCGTCGTCCATTTTAGGCCTCGGATGCCTGTCCTTGTGCTTTTTATGCATTGCGGTCATCAGAATTTCCGACGGCATGGTGTAATTGAATTTTCTACCAAAATAATGTCGGGCAAAATCAAACCGATGTTTAATAGTGCGCTTGTTAAACCTAGCACAAAACCGACAACCAGTGACATCGTGGTCAGGGCCTAGGCATGGAATACAATAGGAGTGGAAATCCTTATGAGGTATTTGCTTCCCACAAGAAATACAGTTATTAACTTTTACTGACATTGGTCTTAGGCAAGAAAAAGTTTCCCCAATGGGGTACTTAGCTCTTTTAGAAGACTTCGGTTCTGGATTCAGAATGAAAATCTCAGGAGTCGGCCGATCTGCACTTACGAACTGCTTCTACTTCGGGCACTGCGCGGCACGAAAGACTGAAGAAAATGGCGTTGGCTGCATCTTATATACCCCTGTCGCAATGACGTCAGGGAGGAGGCGACAGCAACCAATGCTGGACCAAGACTTTGGAACTCTGGCAGACTGCGGGACCGCCTGACGGCAGGATAACCCAAGTGTAACGACTGCAGCAGTGTAACACGATGAACATCAGGAAGATTCAGACTTTCTGGAAGAAAAAAAAAAAAAGGTCAGAGTGGGAGGGGTCACAAGGTCTCGTGAATAGTCTTTCAGACTTGCTGGACTATCCATGGTTTTGGGAGGATTGAGACTTTGTTTTGGAACCCTGTTACCATTTCTTCTTAAACATCTGTTTACCCGAATTTTGTTGAGGCTGTTTTTCTTTTTTGCCAAAATTGGACGAGGATATAAAAAGTCTATTGGATAATTTGTAAAAGGAGGGCTGAAAAACCTTAAGAGATTCCTTGAATCAGCATGCCCCTTTCATCATGCTTTTTGATCACCTCTGCAGCAGAGGGGACCCCAATATGAAATGCCTATCCAAGGAAGAATTTAAAATCTCATTTTTATGATTTGGGAGGTTCTGCAAACCTCCTCAAAACAGTATCAGTGGTCAAAGCCCTGGAAAAAGTATCAACAGAGTCATGCAAATAATTAGTAGTGACCTGTGCAATAGAAGAAACTGTTATTTAAATCAGGTTTTTCCTCACAAGAAGGAACTGCACATGAATGTGAAAGTTTGAGAAATGTTTTATCCCAACAAATTTAACATACAAGACTGACAATTCAAAATTCTGAATATCAAAGTTGCAGCTATACACACTTTTTCCCATACCAATCAATTTTTCCATCCTTATCAGAAAGAGTAGGACTGGAATTAACTAAGTGTTTAGCAAGAGTAAGATCAACTAAAGGTATAGCTGCTGGGCCACGTTTGGGAATAGTGCATAAAAATTTAAAATACTGAGGAACGTTAATGCATCCTATCTGCCTTTTGAGGGCCAGCAAGAAAACTGCAAGTAGTAACATACACATCCTCTAAAGCAGACAAAATCCTTCTGTAACAACTTAGCATTTCTGAGGGACTGAGAAACCTCAGCTTTTTCTCCCACTGAAAACAGTGGCACATTCTAGCAGCAGTTTCTGAAAAAGAGAAAGAAACCATGACAGGGAGAATAAGAAAGGGAACTCTCTTCGGAGGCTGAATCATAAATCTGAGGAATAAACATGGTATCTTCTCATCTTCCTGTTCACTTTCAGACTCTTGAATATCTAAAGGAAAAGGGGAATCCCTTTTTTACCAGGATCTGCTTAATAAGAAGGATCAACAGCCTGAATTAAACCTTGAACCAGATCCAGTAAACTACTTCTATCCAAAGATATTTGAGGAGGAGTAGATACGTTTGTTTTTTTGTTTCTTTTTGACAGGAAAAATGGGGCCAGTTGTGTTACTAATGGCAGCCAGGAATGGGCCAGCATTCTGACACAACAGGGAAACTTCCTTTTTCCCTCTCTCAGGACCGACTCCCTTGCCCACTGACAGGGACCCCAACAGCTGCAGGGAATGTGGCTAACCCCCAGTCCATAGTGGCTGCAGGTGCTACACCAGAGGATCTGGGATAAAAGATGAGTGGCCTGAGGTACAACAAATGGCCACTGCAGTCTCACCCATTTGCAGCTGAGGCAAACTGCTAACCTGCTGTGGTGGCAAGGGCTGCTTAATTTTTTATTTTTGTGACTGCAAGAAAGACCAGCTATGTGACCGGTAGTGGGTCTATATTACACCATCAAACCATCAGTTCAACAAATAGCATTTCATCGAAAATGTCATTCATCGAACCCCACTCACCCCCCCCCCACACTGCTAATTATACGTACCAACTCCGAGATCGCACTACAGTAGAGAATGGGAAAATTTCCTGATCCCTACCATAATGAGATCTCAGTAAGAACAGTTAGACAAAAATGCCGTTCGATAATCTGTTCTTTTGATGACATAACAGGGATCTGACCGGTAGTCTGTTCCATGGTCAAGATGAAAATGGTGCCTCTTTCCTGGGGAAGTCAAGCAGCAACTGCCAGTAAACACTACCCAGTCCACATTTAACATTTATATTTATTGTGGTATTATCCCAGTAATTAAAAAATATATATTTTTATATTTAAGGTTATGAACTGCAACAAAGTAAAAGTGGAAAGTATTGCTTTAAAAGTTTTTTCAGTGATGCAATGATGTGCTTAAATACATTGGTTATTCTACTGGTTGATGTTTTAATTGGAAAGAGTATTTTAAGAAGGGTTGTGATTTCTAATATTGTCTGATGAAGTCTGGTGATTGACACCAGATGAAAGCGCTAACCTTGTGTTAAATAAAAACTGTTTGCCGACGTATTATCACTGGTTTCAGCTTTGTGTGCGGATTTTTTAGGCTATATTTGATCTATGTTAAATTGTTGAATACCCAGAAGGTAACATGCAAAATGTTAAGTGCACAACACCAAAACATTAAAACATAGAGATCCTAGTACCTCAGGGAGTGGGATTTTGCCCTTTCTCAGCTGTAGTGCAATCTGTGATGTATTTATATATATATATATATATATATATATATATATATATATATATATATATATACATACATACACACACACACACATATATATATATAAATGTCTGTATATATATATATATATATATATATATATATATATATATATATATATATATATATATGGGTCTACCTCGACCCACCAAAATTACGTTTCAATGAAACGTAATTAGGCGAGCTCTTTTCTGCGAAAGTGCATATATAAAATCTACACACACAATTAGCAGGGGAGTTTTCCATTTGATTTTGATATACACTCAATGTTGTGTTAACATTCCAGGCACTTGACAATTTACCACAGTGTATGTGTGTGTGTGTGTATATATGTATATATATATATATATATATATATATATATATATATATACACACACACACACACACACAGAGATACATACGCATATATACAAACATACATATATGTACAAGTCGTACACTGTTATTTGTGCTGTCAATCTCTTGTGGTCGACATTACTTATGTCGACTTCCAGGTGTTTCGATTATAGCAAGATGTGCAGAGTTAATAGGCAAGAGGCTTGTACTTCACTGTATCTAAGCGAATGGGTAAAACCTGTGCTTTTGTGCATACAGCTAATGGGTAAAGGCTTCTGTTCAGGCAAGACAAAAGGTTTGCTTTTATTTAAGGGATGATTAAAATCCTACACACATTTTCTCCTGCGATAATCTTCTCTTCTCTACACTGCCATATGTAAATAAAACATGATTACCCATTTCTCTGAGTGGCACTTTCATGCTATTTGACTTCCTAAGTGAATTAGCTCGAATGAAATCTTGGAATTCATCCTTTAGACACTTACCTTCTATGATTCCTACATCTTATTAGCCACAACATTTGAGACTTCTTATGGTGTAAAACCTAGCCACTTAGCAATGCACCTATAAGCCCTGCCTTCTTCCCACATGGGGGGGGGGGTATGTACAAGCCTTGGGGGATTTCTGTATGCCAATACTTTAATGAGGGTGGGACAAAGGGGATGCAAGCTGCACGTGCCTATCAGGCATGAGTGCAATACTGGGATTCATATAAGTAGCTACAATTCAGAGGACTTTTTTGCACTCAACTTCATTAAGATCTTTTTTTTTTTTTTGTCCTCATCTCCCAGCTGTTGGGTGGGGTGGGGGTGGGTGGGCAGCAGTTTGTTAACTACACAGGGCACCGACTGACCAAACTTAAGCTCTGATCTTTACTATGAAAAGCCACATAGACTCTACTATTCTTCAGGGAGAAGCTAGCTCAGCTGGTACAGATAAAAGGATATTGAAGGTTAATATAGAGGAAACCCAACTGTTCTAGCGTGCGTGCGCACACACACACACACACACACACACACACACACACACACAAAATATGAGAAGACAGTTTAAAGAAATGCATATTCTTTCAGAAAAGCAGCCTAATTAGTACACTCTGTAGCTGAAATAAAAGGGCTAGTTTAAGTCTGTTGAGATTATGAATATAAACCCTAGGGAGTTGCACATAATGTCTCTCTCCAAAGACTCTTAAAGCAGCTATTTAGAATACTGTGAAATAAAAGGATGGGCAAATGAATCCTATACTGTGAAGATCCTACAGGGTTCATTATGGAAAAATATTTAGATGAAAAACAAAACCGCACTGGAATTGTTCTGCTAAAGAAGGCCATTTCTGCAGTAGTATGAATTATAAAACAACACACACCTCATGCAGTGATCATGGTATATTGATACTGTACAGAAGATCAAGAAACTATACAAAAAAATGATATTAACAGAAAAAAATGAGTTACTTTTTATTAATTGCTGTCTGTACTGGTCCTTAAAATTCTTTTAATACTTGCATAAAAGTAGATGTGGGAATCAAAACAAATGTCTACAGAGTGGTGCCAGCCATGTTGTACTTCCACCATGCCAATACAATAAAGACAACTTACAACACTGATGCACATAAACACACATTTCGGTATACATCTTTAAAGCCAACTTAAAATGGTGTGTATCAGAATGTGAGAAGGCACAGAATGAATTACCGCTGTTATGACATAAACAGAGCTATTTATAAAAACTGATGTAGAATAAGATAAAGCGCAACTGTGTAGTAGAACTATCTTACAGAGTCATATGATTTTTATTATGAAACTACCAATAAACATTTTATTCTTCATTTTTAAAAGCAGTGAAGACACTTTATAAATCAATAAATAGCTAAACCATTTTTTTTTTACCAATGTGAGCCACAGGTGGAGAAAAATTGTTTGATTTCTAACCAAAGAATGAAAATGCAAAATACAGAAGTGAAGTGGGATCTAGAACAATCTACTGAAATGCACCAGTGCTCAGATAGATTCATCTGAGTCATCAGACATTCATCACATTTTAAACATTCCCTCCATATGGTTGATGAAGCCCTACACTTATAACATGCAAACAGCAGTACCTCTGCTTTGAATACAATTTACTGGCCATAACAACTTGAGGGAAATGGTAAACTTCCCACTGTAGTAATACTACACAAGTTCTTTAGTTACCCAGTCAAAAATATGAAATCACCCGGGCAGGTTTTGGCAGATGGTACTACCAAATCAAGTGACTAAAAACTTTCATGAAGGCATGTGGGATGAAATGGAGCTCAGAAATATCAATGGTGATGGCAGCAACTGTGGGAAACCAAAACAAGCTGATAACTGGGACATATGGGAAATTAGTGGAATAGGTTAACATGTTCTTGTGGCTGAAAGATGAGCTGATAAGACTCAAGGTTAAAATCAGAGGTTGCACAAGAGTTTAACTCAGAACTCACTTCTGTTCATACTGGTGGTGGACTACATCAGCAAACTGGTCAGACAGGATAGAGCAACAAAGCTGCTGTATACAAATGAGGTAGCACTACAAGTAGACTCAATAGGAATGATGGCAAATGATAAGGGACTGGAATGCAAAACAAAGTATGCAGGATGAAACTGAGTTCTGAAACTGCAGTCGTCACAGCAGCAACTGGGAGAATCAGAAGAAGCTAATAACTGAGACAGAAGGGAAATTAGTGGAACAGGTTAAATTCTTCACGTAGATGAAAGACGTGGTGGAAGACTGAAAAAGAAGATCAGAACTAAAATCAGAGGAGCTGCAATGAATGGTGCAAAGTGTCAGGAGTAGTATGTGACAGAAGAATTTTAAAGAAGATGAAAAGTGAGGTATACAAAAAAGTCATGCAACCAGTGCCTCTGTATGGCAAAGAAATCTGGCAGTGTAGGCAGAGCAGTTGAGGGAGGTGTCTGACAGTTGGAGCAGAGGATTAAGAAGCTGTTAATGATCTACTTCCTGTGATCTAGTGGCGTAGGGTTTGACTCCCTCAGCCTCCATTGTCTAAGTGCGTGACTAAGCAAATCACTTAACCAGACAGTGCTCTCCAAAACAGAGTCTAAAGAAGGTACATACAGATCAGTGCTCTGTGGCGCCTTGTACGGCAGCGGCCTCTCCGGCTCCCAATATGCACTTTTTGTTTCTATGTGGTGAGTCTTCTTTCTTGTCGAGTGAGCGGTTGTTGCGGAAGAAATTGCTTATGGTATCCTAAATAGAATTACTACCTTTTTTTTTGGAAAATAACATTGGAGCCCTGGAAGTTGGGTCTGCAATGGAGAGCCAAGCTGATGCAGTGTGCGGGAACAGAATTTTTGTAGGGTTAGGTAAATGGATTGTCTGATCCTGAGATGTGGTGGATGGTGAAGGAGAAGGTCTGGAAGGTGGAATGTGAAGATAGGTAGTGCTGGAATGAAGATCTTTGGTTTCTGATGATGGTGTGGCCATTTGGGCCTGCAGGTGGAAGTGGTTGTGAAGGCTGTAGATGGAAAGAGGGTTGGAAGGAAAGGCTTTGGTGTGAATGTTACTAGGATGGCAGTTGGAAGGTCTGGGGTGAAGAGCATGGTCAGATGAAGGGACTGATTTAAAATGTTGATGGTAATGCATGGAGTTGGCGGCGGGGTGGTGACAGTAGTCCATGTATCCTGTTTGTTTTTAAGCTGCTGGTCTTTCATTTGATCTTCATTGCTGCTGTTTAAGTGTACTGCTGTTTCTTGTTATATGCTGTTTTACGTTGTTGTGTTATGCTGTATGTTTTTTTTTTGTGCACGAGCTTGGAGGAATGAAATTTCGCTCAGCTGTAACTATGGTACACTTATGGCTGGATGACAATAAAGTTACTTTGACTTTACCTAGCTAAATACAAAAGACTGAGGTGATGGAAATGAAGTGCCTGAGACAGTTTGTAGGAAGTACACTAAGAAGCAAATGAAATTAGAGCATCACAGCAGAAGCTAAAGTAGACCCATTTGCAGAGGTTACATAGAACAGATTATGGTGGTTTAGCCACATGAGCAGGAAACCACAAGATAATTCAGTAAATCAGACTTGGGAGAGACAGGGTGACAGCAGGAGAAGATGAGGGCATTTGGCTAAGAGAGGCATGGACTGTGTGCAACAAGACCAGCAAAAGTTGGGTGTAACTGAAGACGAGTGGCTCTGAATCAAAAAAGGTTGCAACAGTTAAAGCAACCTCCCAACCTCATGTAAAAACAGGGAAAAAGGGGAATTGATGATAATGATGAAAGCATTACGTAAGGTTACAAATGTATGCTTTAAATTTCAGTGGGGTACTGCCTTCTCTATGAAGCAACATGGGTTTTTAAGAGCTAAACCTTATGATGCACTTGGTGATGGCAGCTGAGAGATGTAAGACTGTACTTCCAGAACTTCATCTACCATTTCTTCACTGATTGCCAAATTAATCCAGTTCAGGATCACATGTAGCTAGAGCCTATCCCTGCACTCAATGAAGACAAGGCAGAATAGCTAATCTTAAACAGAGGGCCAAAAACTCATCACAGGAAGTGCACATACACTCTCAACGCAGCACTACAGACAATATGAAGGATAATCAACATCAATTCATCAAAACACACATTTTTGGAGCTTGAGAAGAAAGTGAAGCATACAGCAAAAACTGCAAGACACAGGTAGAAAATGCAGAATCCCCAGAAAAGTCATTTCAGTTCTATATGCAGATGGGAAGTTTATAAAAATTACAGACTTCAACTAAAAATCAAGCAGCTTAATCCATAATTACACAGTAACATTTGCCATGTATAACCTAATTATTTGCTTGATTATAAATATAGTCACATACTTACTGCAAGAAGGCTCCCATCTGGAAACCTGACACTGCCTGGCTCCATACAGCAAAGGGATGGAGCATTTACTATAAATAGGTAACTGGGGTTCACTTAGTGGCCCATGCACTGAAGAAGCCAACAAATGAGGGGAAGGAGTGAAGAGATGTGTCATGTTGACCATTCTTGGGAAAGAAACGCACTTGGGACACAGGAGTCCATGTGATTTACTTTGGTTGAGATCTGAGGAACCATGTCTTGTGCTTCCAGGGGGAGGATGCTTGGAGACACATCCCTTGTAGAAATGAGGGAGATAGCTCCTTGTTCAGCCCATTGCATTGTTGTCCCTGGAATTTTGCCAAGTGTATGTTTAGCGTTGTTACCAGAAAAAAGAGCGAACTACCCCGATGGCTGCTTGCATGATGACCTCTCCCAGCTCATTTTCACCTTCAGTGATGGAAAACTAATTGGTTGACAACTCTCTCCTCCAATGATGGGAAATGAATGGGTTGACAGTTTGGGAAGATGCAGATGGTCAACAGGCAGTGGGATAAAAAAAATTACAAAAACCCTTTTAAACTTAAAAAAAAGCCCCAAAAGTCAGAATCCAAATGTGTTTTTTTTTTTTTTGCAAGGATGAAGACCCTCTGAACCCCTACACCCCATTTAATTATTCTAACTTGATGACTGTATACAATTGGGAGAAAAAAAGGATATTTTCCTTTTTCCAAGGCTATGTTAAAAAATGCTAACAGAGCCTGATCACTGCACTTAAACTGACTACATGAAAGCTGCTGTTTCAACTGTCAGCTTCTGGAAAGAAGTTTACATGGACACAATGGACTACTGTCATTAATGAAAAACATGAAAGACTCAAGAAGTAGTGTATGTTAAGCTGACTCGTGCACATATCTGGCATGTGCTCCTCAAACAGAAAGAGGAATGTAATGAAAATGGTTTTCTGTCACTACTACTAAAATAAATTTGTCTGATAAATGTGTTGCAGTGCAATACGTTTTAACTACACTGTTGACTGACAATGAAAAAATAAATATATACAAACAAAGAAAATTACTTTACAAATCTGTACAGCAGATAACTAACAAGATTCAGACCCAGAGAATGGAGGACTAAGTTTATGAATCTGAGTGAGGATTGATAAGTAGCTAGATACAGATATAGCTGCATATACACAGAGAATTAGTTTATGTACCTGTGCAGGTAGCTAGATACAGATATAAGCCGCATACACGAGTGGAATTAGCTTATGTATCTGTGCAGGTAAGCTAGATACAGATATAGCAGCATACACAGGGAAAAGTAGTTTATGCATCTGTGCAGCCAACAGACGCACTAATGGAATTACAAACCAGCTTGTGCCATGTGTGTGCACAAGTATAGGTATGTCTAGAGCTATTTGGAAAAATGTCTGACATCAGCACACACACTATGGACAGCAAGCAGTGCTACATACTGGATGAAATCTAAAACCATTAATTTACTCCAAATGGGATGCTGTGATACAGTTCAAACAACTTCACAGAATATAAAACTTCTGTTTTGAGAAACTGTACACTGCTACATGCCAGCAGCCCCAGTACGCCTCATGAGGTAGCAAATTAAAACGTTGCAGATTTCCACCTTTAGAAATGGTTACTACATACAAGGAACAAGAGGACTACAGTGAATATTAAAAGACATACTAAAATATGGTGGGAATGTGAGAGCGACTGACTCAACCTAACATTTTTTAAAACCAGAGTGTGTGTTAAAATGAGCTCCTTTATAAATATCTATTAAAAGGGCAAACTCACTAGGCCCAGCTTTCGCATCTCAGGGCCAACTTGGGGGCAATATACAGCAAAGTGACTTGTTCGAAGCTACGAAATATCCAAACAGAGACTGGTGGAATCAAGCCCACCATTACTGAATGAAGCTTATTAGCAGCTATACTACTCTTTTCTGGTAACTATCCACGTTATAGCAGTTACACAATAACTGCTACATGTGGATTTTAAAGCTCTGCTCTTATTTAAAGTGTGCAAGTTTCAAAAGCTGTGCATTAGGCATAGCTTTCCAGTGTGAATAAAGTATACAATATAGATTCTTCTTCCAAAAAGTGACCAAGAATTACAAATTTGTAAAGGACATGTGTTCTGTTCCTCCAATTCTAGAGTTTTAATAATTAATGACCAACAGCACAATGCAGTCATACTTCTCTGTGAAACCCTCACTAACACCTCAAACAGCTGGCGCCCGATGACGAGACAGCAAAGGATTTGGAATGAAAGCTGCAATACATATAGACAAGAATTTACATGTCTTTAGAACTGCTGCACAGTAAAACCTTTACAGTACCTAGCACCTCAATCACTGCATGCACCACTGTAAAGAGACAAAGATAATTTACCCCAAATCAACTTTAAACAGCTTAGTTACTATGGTGAAAACAGACCAATGAATATCTCCCCACAGCCAAAGCACAGTTCATGTTCTGCTCACCATATTGGTAAAACAGTGTACAAGAGGCACTGTTACACCTTAAGAAACCCCCCAGAATGGTGGGTAGCAGAGTGCTAGGAAGATGCTTACTGCAGCACAGTCCAAACAATCAATAGGGATACCATGCCACATTAGTACTTTGGATGACAGATTTATGAATGCAGTTGGGTTTCAACTCCACTTCCTGAAAGCACCCAAGTCATGCTCCCCTACAGAAAAAAATGGCATGATTATGAAAACAAAAATGACAAAATTTTGTGCATCACTGCACAGCAGTCACTGAAGTTGGTGATGTATTTATCTGAAGGCAGCTGTTGAAAAGGGCAGGTCCTTTTATCTTCTTCACAAAAATGTCCATGGAAGAAGTCCTAATTCATCTTGACACCGATTAGTACAACAGTAAGTACTACGACCAAAACAAAAAGTATTAAAATCACAAGCATCTTTCTGTTCTTCTTTTGGTATTGTTCTGCCTACAGTAAGAAAACAGAAAAGAGCAATATAACACTCAGCATTACATATAAATAAAGCATACAAGGTTATCTGCTGAAAAGGGCAAAACACTAAGCATTACATATAAACAAAGCATACAATGTTATGTGCTGCTAGGCATAGATTCCACCCTCCCTTAACACTTAACCGAATACTTGGCAAAATGTGAAATATATTAAAAAGGGCAAACTGCATTTCAACTGCTTTGATTTGTTTCTACTCGCATTTAAAAAGTTGGACTTGGCAGCCTGATACCTTTATGCCCTTAATATAGTGCAATGACAAGGCATGTAAAGTGTAAGAACCATTAAAAGTTCTGAAAATTCTGTCTTGAAACAGATGCACTGAATTTGTCTACTATATATATATATATATACAACTAAAAATAAGTATACAGTCATGCATATCTCGTTGTGCATTATCCAATCTCTCTGATTAATGCTTGAAAAAGAGCGGTCATAATCATACTTATATCTAAAAAATTCGCCATTAGTCACTATATCATTATTCAAAGCTGAAACTTCACAAGACAAAGCATCTATCTGTGAGTGATCATGTTTAATCATAAGTTGCATTAGATCGAATCCTTGTTGATCGAACAAGGAATTGAGCTCTAAATGAAACACTGAGTCTGGAACCAAACCGGTTGGATACCGGTAAGTACACAACCCTTTCGGGACAATACGTTGGTCCAGGCACTCCTTGAAATACATCACTTCTAATTGCAACTTTTTTAATTTTAATAACTTGGCGGCAAGAATTTTAAGTTTCTCATTTAAAGCAGTGACACCAACCTGTTGTCCATTGCTAATATCGGCCGGTTGCTCCTGGTCGGACCATGACAAAGCAAAACGTAGAGGTATCCTTGATCCACTCATTAAGATTAGGAGCTCCAATAAGCCTTTCATTACTGTTGCTTAATATATTAGACTCAGGTGTGTCAATTATGTCCGTATGTCGAGCTTTGATTGGTGTACGCTGACCTGGTGTAATATCGACACAGGATACACCATCTCTTAATCCATTACTAATAGATGGCGAATTTTTTAGATATAAGTATGATTACGACCGCTCTTTTTCAAGCATTAATCAGCTGTTGGACAGGCTGAAAAGTAATAAAATCAAAAAGATGAAAAGGGACAGACTAGCCTACGATAATGGGTCTGCTTACCCTAAACCGTCTCTTGCTCAAATTTCTAATAAAATTAAATCTTTTACTGTTGTACAACAACCTAATAATGTGGATCAGCCTGGTGACAATAATCAGGCTGTTATTAGACGTAGTGAACGGATCCACAACAACAACAACAACAACCATGATCATAACCAACAAGTGATCAACAACAAAAGTACCCCTATTAACAGTGACTGTGAAAATTTTCAGAAAGCAATTCTACAGGGGCGATCCCAAAGAACAGATCATTTCAACAGAATCAGAAGAGCAATCAACGCAATTTCAAATGCAGGAAATAACAACCAATGAAATTCCTGCTTTGAATATTGTTACTAATAGAGACGGTGATTTCAACATCTATAATTTTTCATCTTTTTTTATTGACCCTATTTTGGTCAATTTATTGGTGAAAGGCAGTACATTTGTACCTGATAAACCCTTCAACCTAGTCAAAACAGTTATGGATTTAAAACTTTTCGTGAGGAAGTTAAATTTTAACTTATTATTCAGCAATAATAATTCTGGTGATCATGGGTTGAGGGTGGCTAGTACCTACAACCCCCCATTACATCCTACTCTGAAGATGTTCGAACAGGTCTGTGAATTAGACCTTAGACATTTGTTGAACTCTCAGAACATTCTTCCACCGAAAAGGTCAAATAATGTGGACCAAAATGAAAATTTATTATTGCAATCTTTGAGCAATGCCAATGTATGGGTGGTTAAACCCGATATGGGTGGGGGACTGTAGTATTTGACCAACATGACTATATAACGAGAATGCGTAATCTATTAGATGCTGATGCATACTCTAAAGCTTCCCTGAGTGAAGTTAATACTGCTTACAAACAGATTAGAGGTTATTTCAATGACCTCTTCATAGAGGCTACGATTGACATCGATACATACAATTTTATATCTCTGCCTTGGCTGAAAATCCCAATTATGTTTGGGGTACCTAAAATCCACAAGGATGTGTCTAACCCTCCCATGAGACCATTGATAGGCTGGAGGGGTTCTATAACATATCCCTGTGCCAAGGTGGTAGATAGTATTTTGAAAAAATACCTTGTGTCAGAACCACAAGTATGTAAGGATTCGTGGACTTTTCTAGAGAGTACTAACAAATTGGAATTTAATGCTAGTTACAATTTATTAACTACTGACGTTAAAGATTTGTATACTTCTATTCCACACTCAGAAGGGATAGAATGGGATAGTCTCTTGCTTAGATCTAAGGATGCTCCAACCTCATGAAATCACCTTAGTGGAGTCCTTACTGGACATCATCCTTAGAAATAATTACTTTTTATTTGACAAGGAATTTTATCTACAGAAACGGGGTGTTGCTATGGGGTTGCCCTGTGGTGCCAGTTTTGCTAATCTGGTAATGGCATATTGGGAAAAAACTTTTGTTTTAAAAACTGAGCACTCCAGGGCAAACCTCATTTTTTACACCTGTTTCTTGGATGATATCTTTGTGCTATTTAATGGTGATGATATACAGGCCAAAACATTCATTTCCTTTTTGAATTCTACAACTGAATTCCTTGTATTTACATCCACATTCCATACAGATGCAATTGATTACTTAGATGTCAAATTGTCAAAAGATAAGGTCAATAAGGGATATATATCCCAGATGTTCAGAAAACATACATATTGTAACTCGTTTTTACACTTCTCTAGCTGCAACCTGTTTCATCAGAAGCAGTCTATAGTAAAAGGTCAATTAATTAGGGCAGCTAGGATGGCTACACCTGAGTTTGACTTTCGTCAGGAATGTGACTTGTTGAGCAGGATGTTTGAGCAGCGTGGGTATCCTAGTGAATCAGTTGAATCCTTAGTCAGTGAAGTCTCTGAAAAAAAAAAAGACTTTGGTTAGTTTCCCCTATTCTCTGTTTAAACAACTCAGGTAATAATAGATCGGCTATCCATATGAAGGACAGCTTTTTCTAGAAAACAAGATCTAATACAAACTCCAGCCCCTAATTTCAAGGGTGGGTTTATTACCACTTTTTGTATAGACAGCGGTCGAGTTAAATCTATTTTATACAACAATTGGCAGTTTATTTTGAGCGACAATTCAACACTTAGTAAATTGGGCCCAGTTCCAAATATAGTTTTTCGTAGCGGCTACAACCTCAAGAATTTACTTGAAAGTGGTGGCCGTCAGATTAATCCACACATAGATATGCAGGGATGACCACGTGTGGATCTTGTAGGATGTGTAGATTCGTAGAAGTTGGTAATACATTTGGTATCAGTGGCCATAAGTTTGAATTCAAATTCAAACTCAATTGTAATTCTAGACTCGTTGTATATATAGCAAGGTGTGTATGCTGTCCCACATTCTACGTGGGGAAGACTGAACGTAGATTGCGGGATAGGGTTTATGAACACACCTATGCTATTTCTGTCAATAAGATGGACAATCCATTGGCCAGACATGTCGCCAACAATATGGGTCACAAATTCTTGTTCAATGCTATAGATCAAATTCAAACTAATATGAGAGGGGGCCCATTGAATTTACTCCAAGATGAACATGAATTAGAAGTTATGTACCTACCATAACGTTCCATGTTAGTTGTCTTCTCTCGCCTTCTTTCTTGCTGGATGGGTTCGGAGCCGATACTCGGCTCCGACTCGGCACTTGCTTTAGCTTGAGAACTCCTTTTACCAGCTCGAGGCAACCCTATATCCCATGATGCAAGGCGGAACTACCTCAGATCTCGTTTGGTAGCTAACCTACCCTGCTAAGGACTAACCTAACATAATTTAGGAAACAAGTTCATAAAAAGAGTCCTCATATGAAGGCTCAGGAGGAAAACAACCTGATAGGAACTCTTCAAGATCTGTCCAGGCCAGGGGGTAGGAGGGAGGGACGCAAGAAAGAAGGCGAGAGAAGACAACTAACATGGAAGTTATGGTAGGTACATAACTTCTAAATGTTAAGTTGTCAATCTCGCCTTCATTCTTGCTGGATGGGACCGCGTCCCTAGCACCTGAATCCCGGGTGGCTCAATGGAACAGACTCTTGAGAACTGTGGAACCAAAACTGGCCCTATCTCTGGAGGCCAAGTCCAACTTGTAATGAGAGACAAAGGTATGAGGCGTGGCCCAAGTAGCTGCTGCACATATAGTATCAATGGGTAGTCTATCCTGAAAAGCTGCAGAAGTGGATAGACTCCTGGTTGAGTGTGCTTTTGGTTTAGAAGATAGCTGCTTGCCTCTGAGAGAATACACAAAGGAAATGGTGGAAGTCAACCATCTGGATAAAGTCACTTTAGAAACTGGAAGACCTATCCTGTATTCTGCATAGGAGACAAATAATTGATCCGATTTTCTGAATTGTTTAGTTCTATGCAAATAGTACCTGAGCTGACGATGGACATCCAAAAAATGAAGCTTCTGTTCAGCTCTGTCGGAATAGTTTGGGAAGAAGACTGGTAGGTCTATAGATTGGTTAATATTGGTTTGAGACACAACTTTGGGGAGAAAGGAAGGGTTCGTTCTTAATGATACCCTGTCCTTATGAAAAACCAAGTAAGGGGAACGAATGCAGAGAGCTTGAATCTCGGAAACCCTTCTTGCTGAAGTGACAGCCAGTAAGAATATAGTTTTCCAGGTCAATAACTTCAAAGAACATGAAGCAGACGGCTCGAAGGGAGGTAGTATCAAGGATGCCAACATTAAGTTTAGATCCCATTGCGGAGGAGGATGCTTTATAGGCGGCTTTAGGAGAAAAACTCCTCTCAGAAAGGCCTTGCATAATCTATGAGACATAATGTTATTGTCATGCAAGCCAACATGATACTTGGAAATAGCAGCCAGTTGTACTTTAACTGTAGATGACGAGGATCCTGAATGAAAAACCTCCGCCAGGAAATCTAAAACAGAATGTACAGGAGCAGTAAAGGGATCAATATTCCTGGAATTTGCCCAAATAGAAAAATGTTGCCACTTGCTAGCATAAACAGTCCTAGTGGACGACTTTAAGGAAGACACTAAGATGTCTCTGACGGAGTCAGAGATCATCGGAAGCCTGGCTAGGGAAGGAAGTGGAGCAACCAAGCAGTGAGGTTGAGAGAATGAAGGGCCCGGTGCTGCTGACCCGACTGGTGGATCAAGAGATCCGGAACTGGGTCCAGATGCCAGGGCTGCACCAGAAGGTGATGATGCAGAGACGGAAACCAAATTTGTCGAGGCCAATAAGGGGCAATGAGAATCAACTTGGCTCTCAAAACGGTGGCTTTCTGAATGACTTGTGGAATCAAGGGAAAAGGAGGAAAAGCGTACAGAAGTCCCCGGGGCCAATCCTGGGTTAGAGAGTCTCTCAGGGGTTGGCCTGGAAGGGGAAAGAGGGTGAAATAATCTGGCCACTTGTTGTTTTGAGGAGTAGCAAAAAGATCGCAACAAGGAGTGCCCCACTGCAGAAAAATCTGATCCACTACAGATTGATTGAGAGACCACTCGTGAGGCATCAGAATGGATCTGCTCAGCCTGTCCGCCAAGAGGTTGGACCTGCCGGGGATGTGCGTTGCTATCAGAAACCGATGAGAGGAGATTGCCCATTGCCAAAGTCTGAGAGCTTCTCGACACAACGGATAGGACCTGGTCCCGCCCTGCTTTTTGATGTACCAGACCACGGACATGTTGTCCGTTTGTACTGCAATAGTCCCCGTGGGAAGAAAGTCGTTGAGGGCCTGCAACGTTAAAAGCACCGCTCTCATCTCCAGGACATTTATGTGCAGATGGTATTCTATGGGTTGCCACGTCCGTGGACCATCCTGCCCTGATAATGCCCCCACCCGATCAGAGAGGCATCCGTAGTGACTGTGGCAACTGGAGGAGGGAAACAAAGGGTCGGCCCTGATGAAGAAGAGGGAAGATATCCACCAATTCAGATGAGTTCTGCGACTGTGTGACTAAGATTTCATGCCTCATCGGGAGACTGTGGTACGACCACTGCGTGAATAGCATCCACTGCAGAAGACGCATGTGGAAGCGAGCCAGTGGTAGTAGAACAATGGCCGCAGCCATAAGACCTAGAACCTTCAGTATAAATCTGGCTTTGACCTTGTTGCTCTGCAATAAAATCCGAACGAATTTTTGGATGTCCAGAATTCTTTGATCTGTTAGTCTGGCTAACATTTTGATGGTGTTTAATTCTGCGCCTATAAAGGTGATAGATTGGCAAGGCCGCAGAGAAGATTTTTCGAAATTTACTGAAATTCCCAAACTCCTGCAAAGCTGTAGAGTGTAGTCTCTGGTCTGAAGAAGCTGACATCTGGTGGTGGCGGAGAGGAGCCAGTCGTCCAAATAAGGAAACACCTGGAATCCTTGACGTCTCAGATGAGCTGTGACCACTGCCATGCATTTGGTAAACACTCTGGGGGCTGAAGTGAGGCCAAAGGGCAGGACTCTGAATTGGTAATGACTGGTCCCTAGCCGAAAGCGGAGAAACCTTCTGGAGCGTCTGTGAATCTTTATGTGATAGTACGCATCCTGAAGGTCTATAGAGCACATCCAGTTGTCCTTGCCCAGAAAGGGCAGAATGGACTGAAGCGTGACCATCTGGAATCTTGCCTTCTTGACAAATCTGTTTAGCTTGCTCAGGTCTAATATTGGTCTCCAATCTCCCGTCCTTTTGGGGACCAAAAAGAATCTCGAGTAGACGCCGGATCCTACCTGGTCTGCCGGCACAGTCTGGACGGCTCTTTTTTCTAGGAGCTTTGAAACCTCCTGTTCTGCCAAATCCCTTTGACCGGGTGAGATGTCTGGAAGGGATTGTTGAGGTATGGGATACCTTTCGAAGGGGATTTTGTAACCCTCGGATATGATCGACTGTACCCACATGTCTTGTGATAGGGATTGCCAGGCTACTGGGTACAGTGAAATCCTTCCCCCGACTGCCTCCAAGGGTGGACAGTCGGGCAACACCTCAGGGATGCTGAAAGGGCTTCTCAGGAAGAGACTCCCTGTTGCCCTGGTTCTGAGGACCCCCTCTGCCTCTAGGGCGGCGTCTATTATTGTTACCCCCTCTGCCTCTGGGGGTAAACTGACCACGTGTGTCCAGTGTAGCTCCTTGGGCTTTACGGAACCACATCTTCCCCCCCTTCTGACCCTTGGGATATGGTCTAGAAGGAGTGGAAAAATGGACTCCAACGGCAGAAAGAGTTTTACCGTCCTGCTCACACCTGGTCAAGGTATCCTTCACCTGAGGTCCGAACAAAGCCGAACCATCAAAGGGGGTATTAGTGAAGGACGCCTTAAAGGGGTCCACAAAATTACAAAGCCGCATCCAGGCTTGGCGTCTAAGAGCAACTCCTGTGCCTGCGGCCCTGCTCGCTCCATCGGCCGCATAGGATATGAGCCGCATGGAGGAGTTGGATAGGGAATTCAGGATTGCTAGCTGTGAGGCAATCTTTTCTTGAGCCCCAGCAGCAGAAGGATCCTGGACCACTTCACCCAGTTCCTTGAGAATATCTCTTTGAAGCCTGGTGAAGTGACAAAGGTAGTTCAGTGAACGCATAGCAAAGGTCGCTGAAGAAAACATCCGCTTTCCATACCTGTCCATGGTCCTAGAATCCTTGTTAGGAGGATGGACAGGTACTGAAGGATCATCCGCCAGTTCCTTCTTAGTGGCCGCCGCCACCACCATAGCATCCACAGAGACGCCCTTGGAAAGGAACTGTTTGTCCGTAGGGGCCGTGATAAATTTGGATGGTCTCCTGGGGACAGGTTCCACAGAATCTGGAGCCGCCCACGCCTTCCGAGCCACGACCTGCATAAGTGGGTCGAAAGGCGGAGACACCCAGGAGGTGGAGGGTCGGGATCCAAAAGCCTCCAGGTATACCGACTCATCCTCGGAGGGATCAATGGATGGCCAATTCCACCTCTGTTTGAGGAGCTCAAGGATGTCTGAAAGGAGACATCCTCAGAGGGGATCGTGGGGAACCCTCCGACTCATCTAAGTCGGTATCCGATGTAGTAGACTCGGGGGAGGCTGTGTGTTTCCTCTTACACGGGCTCTTCCGAGGGGGTTCACCTGCTGGATCAGGAGAAACTTCGGAAGAGGAGGAAATTCCCAATGGGGAAACCTGGGGCGATGGATCCCTGGGCCTGAGAGCAAGAGGCTGGCAAGAGGCGTCTACAGGCACTGAAGAGGGAGGAGCTAGAGGGATAGACCGTTGACCTGGCTCAGAGGCCAGGACACTCTTCATCACCTCAAAGGCTCCCCTCCCCGGAAGGCCGGAATATCCCCGCTCCGAGGATACAGGAATTCCCGGCTCCACTGAGAGGGAAGGCTCCGAGGCCGATGTCGGTGCCGAGCTTACCAAAGCCGAAGCCCCGAGAGGGAGAGCGGGGTCGGACAAGGGTCCGATGCCACTAGCCCCCTCGGAGCCGACAAGGGAAACCCGACGACTGGATCCCTCCAAGGAAGGCCTCAAGGAGGAGATCGGAGCAGAGGACGACGGAGCCGAAGGATGTATCGGCTCCGGCACCGAAACAGTCACTGTCCCGAGAAGCTCCGGCTCCGAACTCTGGTGTGGAGTCGGAGGAGGAAGTTCAAGGGGTGAGGCAATAGCCGAAGTCTGTTGAGACAGGCTATGGAGCATTTGGGCCAGTGCCTGCGACTTCAACAGCCTGCTTACCACCCTCTCTAAGTCGTGGTCAGACAGCCTGGAAGATCTCGAAGATAGGCTCCGATGGCTACGCTCCGACAAAAGAGGAGACCCCGGAACCGAGTGGATACTCTGCAACGAAGGGGACCGAGATCTCTTTCGGGACGAAGTCATCGGAGCCGAAGTCCCCTGAATTCCAGATGGAGCTGAAGGTTTCTCGGCTCCGATGCTGGATAAGGTGTCGGCTCCAGCCGGAGCCGACAAGGCCACAGTAGACAAGGTGTCGGAACCAGTCGGTGCCGAACCCACTACTTTTGAAGTAGATAGATCGATTCCAGCCGGAGCCGATCTCGGCTCCGACGGAGCCGGAGCCACCAGAGGAGGCTTGGATACTGAAGCCTGAGCCTTCAGTGGCTTAGAAGGTTTCCCAGACCCAGCTTTAGAGGGAGAACCTTCTGGCTTAAGTAAGCCACGGAGGATAAGCTTATTCCTCCGTTCCTGCAGGACTCTCTGGCTAAAAGAGTGACACAAAGCACAGGAGTCCTGCAGGTGCAAAGGCCCCAGGCAGTAAACACAAGAAGTGTGACCGTCTGTCAGAGACATTTTCTGACAGCACGAGTCACACTTCTTGAAGCCTGAGACCTTGCCTTCCTTAGACATAATCCTAGGAGGAAGTCACACACAAACCCCAACAAACACACAAAATTAATCCCCTAACACACAACACACAGGAAGGGATTAACCAATGGGGTTTAGGCCTAACTAAACTTTTACACTAAAGGAAATAAAAAGTTTTGAAATATAAGGGAATAGGGTGGGCTGTAACACACTACAGACTATAAAAATGGATACAAGGGGGAAATAAAAACCCTAACTAAGCTTTTCTCTTTTGACAAGAAAATTACTTACCTCAGCTGGCAATGGAGATCTCTTTCGCTAAGCGGCAAACGAGATCTGAGGTAGTTCCGCCTTGCATCATGGGATATAGGGTTGCCTCGAGCTGGTAAAAGGAGTTCTCAAGCTAAAGCAAGTGCCGAGTCGGAGCCGAGGATCGGCTCCGAACCCATCCAGCAAGAATGAAGGCGAGATTGACAACTTAACATCTAGCATGGCAAATCCGACTAAATGCATTTGTAGCCCCAGGACTGAATGATGCTTGCAATATTGCTTGCTTACTGAAATTAAGAAGCTTGAAACGGTAATCAGTTAAGCTTGTGAGTATATTTACATCTACATGTATACGTGTATGAACAATTGCTAGTAGAGTGAATTTTAGGTTGGGTTGTACATTGTTTCTTGATCTTAATGTTTCACTTGTTTAATTAATAATATCTAACCTTGATACATTGTATCTGATGAGACCTTTGGTCTAGTTTTTCGGTAAATTTGCAACTAGTTTATCATGCATCTATGAACAAGGTGTGTTTTTTAGTGAAGTTCCTTTTTAAAAAAAAAGATCTATCGGAGAGAGGTGTGTCTATCATGTGATATGATTCAATTATTTAAATACTGTTCTTTGAAATTTTGTGCGTGTTTCTGAAGAAGTTGCTATATTCTGGCAATGAAAAGCGCTTAAAATTAAATGGTTCTTGGTTTTTCTTTTATCGGATTCCTGATATATTGGTTGTGTTGGGACGGTGTGCTGCTGACTCGGTTTTGTTATCTTTAGTTGTTTTTCTTTGAATGACTGATATGCAGTACACCAGGGATTACTCTTCTATAACCCAGAGGTGTCATTCATGCATTCTAAATGATTGTAAGACTGGATCTTAATTATCCATATCCATGCACTTCACAGATAGGACTAGCTGCTGCCAGATGCCAATATACATACATACAAATATTTCAAGCATGGGCATTAATGCCCTTCTAGCTTGCTAATATACCAAAACACTTGTTCCCATAATAAGTATTCAAGCTGTTCTTAAAATATCTAAGCTAGTACTTGCTTTAACGTAATTTGGTAGTCTGCTCCATGCATCAGCTACTCTGTCAGAGAAGCAATTCATACACTTCTCATTCCTATAGAATCTTCTAGATAGGTTGTCTGATGATTCTCTAGTACTTTTTGATAACCCTAAACATTCCCAGAGGTAGTCGTCTCTAAATGCCCTACATACCTGAATAAGATCTCCTCTTAGATATCTGTAAGAGACACTGTACAAGTTCAGATATTTTAGTCTTTCGTAATAACTTAAATTTTCACATCCATGGATACCCTTGGTATATTTCCGTTGCACTCTTTCCAGTTTACTCATAGTTGTTTTCTTATAGGATTTCCATATTGTTATTCCATACTCAAGTTTGGGTCTAATGTAACCAGCAAACAATGACTTCATTATTTTTGATTTCCTAGACTTTATAAATCTTTTTAATATGGCAAATGCTCTCTTTCACACAGCATAAATTCCTTCCCTTTGTCCCACAATGCTGTGCATCTCCCAGTTTACTCCAGATCGAGTTTGTGCAACTAACAGTGAGCCTAACCCTGTTATAGGAATCTAAACTTACAGGAAGCAACATTCGGCTAGACCTTAGAAGGTCAGTAAGGATGACACAAGCCGTAAGGTGACAATTTGGAAAGCGATAAAGGAAGGGCATGATGATGTAGGTGGACATGGACAATTAACATCTGTTTTGTTAACTACAGTATCATAGATTATCCAGGTGACATCATGACAGAATACCACTGGGTATGGTAAAAAGAAATACCACTTCCAATTTGCAGTACTTAGCAAAGGCATAGAGTGAAGCCTGTGCAGCAGTGGCACACTGCATCAATGGAAGAATCTCTGAAGTCAGAGGAAGTGACTACGGCTCTCGTGAAGTAAGTTTAGATGGAAGACACCTGTTAGATGTGGTATAGATGAACAAAATGCAACTGGAAAAAGTAAATTTGGATATTCTCTCACCCATTCTTGTCTCAGAGAATGACAGACACATTTAGTCATGTTTTCTGAAATGTTTTGTGTGATACAAATCTAGTATCAATTGCCTATGGACATCTACACTATGAAACAAATACTCTATTGGAGTATGGTGGAAAAAACTCAGGTAGATGTATGGGTTGACCAATGTTAGTTTTGAAGCTAATTTTGGCAAAAAAGGGAGGGGTGTTGTCTGCAAGGAAAAACTGTGCTTGTGAAAGATCAGGTAAAAAAGTTGAGAGGAAAAAGCATGAAGTTTTGAAATTCGAGTAACTGTTACTAGGAAGAGTATTTTCCAACATAAAAATTTGAATTTGGCTGAACTGGTCAGTTTGAAAGGATAGCAGGTTAGCTTCTCCAATATGAAATCAAGGTCCCAAGAAGGACTAGTATCCTTGAAGGGGGGGGGGGGGCTAAGCAAAAAAGGTCACTTTTAGAAAGGCCTTACATACCCTTTGGGAAGGCAAGAAACAAAAGTTAGTCTTCATCAAAATTATTAATAACGGCTAGCGAGGTGCACCTTAACTGTGGAAAAGCAAGACTCTGCATGAAAAACAAAAAAGACAAATAGTAAAACAGATGGAATTGAGGAAGGAAAGGGATATGTATCATTATAAATGGCCCACAAGGAAAACTTTTTCCCTTTGCCCCTGTACAATTTACGACTGGTAGTTTCTAAAAAGTGGTAAGGATTTGAACCACCCCAGGCAGGTATAATGGATCCCTGACCATCAACAGAATTGGAGAAACTATGCTGTTAGTTAGACAAAGAGGATGGATGTCATGGTGAGGCCACTAGATGGCTGGGACAAGGGATGTAGAAGCAAAGGCCACAGCAAGGGGAACTGTCAAGGACGGAATGGGGTTCCGAGGATAACTGTCACTCTACATAAATTAGTTTTCTGGAGGAATTTCATTATTAGTGGAATGGGGTGGAAGGCATATACCAGTCGCTGATGGACAACAGTGCCCCTCTGAATCTGTCCCTCTGGAGGAACAAGGAAGTTACTCCATTCAGTACTGGATGAGGATGCAAACAGGCCTCAGCAAGGCTTCTCCCAGCAACGGAACATAACCCATTCAACATACCGATTAAGGGATCAGGATATTCCTGTTAAGCCTGTCCACCAACAGGGGAAGTGCATTGCTAATGAAAAACATTGTGTAGTGATCACCCATTCCTACACACTCTTGTCTTCCTGACACACGGGCTAAGATCTGGTGCCACCTTCCTTGTTGATATACCACACTACTGCCATGTTGTCTTTCTGACTGGACACCACCCCCGAAGGAGGAGGTTCTGAAAGGCCTGCATCACTGGGAGGACTGCCCTAATCTCCAGTACTTCGATATCAATAATGGCCTCTTGTTGAGACCACATTACTTGGTCAATCTCCCTTTTCTAAAGCCCCTCCACACACCAGGGCGAAGGTGACCATGGCCACTGAAAGGTGCAATATAAAGGGGCTTCCCTTGCTCAGATTCTGGCTGCCTACCCACTAAAACATGATTTCAGCAGGCAGTGGAGAGATGTATGGGCCTGTCCATATCATCTTCTAATTAAGACCACTACACCCTGAGGATCCACTGCAATATTCTGGTATGCTGCACTGAGGGAACTGCAACTGCCATCAGGCCCAAGGTTTTCAGAACCTAGGTTGGTGGGGCAGGAAGATTCAGGAGCTAGCACATCATAAACTGACTATCCTGTCTATGGTGCTCAAATGGCATCAGGTGACAACAAAGACTCTGTGAAGTTTCCAGGTGCAATTTCTTCTTGTTGACTGACATTTCTAGGGATAATCAAAGCTGGAGTAATTCTTGGTAGAACAGACTAGTTGTCGTCATAGTGAAGAAGATTCCAATTCCCCAAAGCGCCATGTAAAAAAAGTACAGTTGTGTACACTTACCATAAATGTAGATGTTCGAGTGTATTCACTGTTGCATCATTACATTTGGGTTATCTGCCCTCAGTTAGCCTGATTAACAAAGTCTTGGGTCCTGCATTGGGTGCAGTCCCTTCTTCCAGGACGTCAGGTCGTCATGGGTATAAAACATGCAGCCAACGCCATTACATCAGTTTTTCTTGCCCCAGATGTCAGGTGCCCCCCTAATGGGGAGCAATTAAATATAAAAGTACAATGACATACCTCCAACAAAAAAAGCAAATACACCAAAAAGGCTTTTAAGCATAGTAAAGGAAAGTAGAGGTATAGCCAAAAGAAGTTAGGGGGCTGGAGGGAGGGTAACCAGGACTGCAACAGTGAATACACTTGAACATCTACATTTATGATAAGTGTACACAACTGTACTATGCTCTTCGTGTTTCATTGTTGCAGTCATTACATTTGGGTAGATTCCCAAAGCTGTGGTTGGGAGGAGGAATTTAGATAGCATTAGGACCAGCTATAAGACCTTGCAAGACTGCAGTGGCAAAGCCAGCTCTGGATTTAAAGAAAATTGGCAAATGGTAATGCTTGGTGAAAATATGTACAGAACTCCAGGTAGCAGCTTCGAGAATGTCCCTGGTAGGGATGCCTCTGAGAAAGGCTGAAGAGGTAGATGCAGCCCTGGTGGACTGAGGTCTGATCCCCTGGGGGATAGGTTTTCCATGGTGCTTATAGCAGACATGAATGCAATGGCCTATCCATTTAGAAATGGTTTGCTTTGAAATAGCCTTCCCCTCTGCCCCTGCAGCAAATGCTACCAGCAGTTGTTCAGATTTCCTTTCAGGTTTCGTCCTGTCCAAGTAGAATCTGAGTTGTCTGTGCACATCTAAGGAATGCAATATCCATTCCCCTTTGTTCTGAGGATTGGGAAAGAAGGTTGGCAAATGAATGGACTGACTGAGAGCCACACTGGATACCACCTTGGGCATGAAGGATGGATTGGTTCTGAGGGACACCATGTCCGCATGAAAGATGATGAAAGGCTCCACTGCCATAAGGGCCTGTAATTCAGATACCCTTCTAGCTGAAGTGATTGCTAAAAGGAAAGCTGTTCCAAGAAAGACATTTTAGGTCTGCAGTAGCAGTTGGTTCGAAAGGAGGGAGAGTGAGTTTCTGCAAAACAAAGTTAAGGTCCCAAGCTGGGGTTGGTGGTCTTAAATTTTTGGCCCCTCTGAGGAACTGCTTGAGCAGTGGATGAGAGAGGGGGGGGGGGTTCTGTGTTATAATGAGCTGAAATGGTTGAGGCGTGGATTTTAATGGAGGAAAAAGACAGGGCCTTGTGAAGCATCTCTGTTAAGTATTGCAAAATCAGAGGGTAAATTGGGTGCTGCCATGCTCATCCCTTGAGAATGGTTCCAGGCACAGAATCTTTTCCATTTTTCAGCATAGGATTTTCTAGAGCTAGGCCTCCTTGCCTCTAAAATGATATCCATCCCAGGTTTACTGAGGGATGGTAAAGGAGAGATTATGTAATTAGCCAGGCTGCAAGGTTTAGTGTTAGAAGCTGAGGGTGCAGAATCTGGTTCTCCTGCTGAGACAACAGGGAAGGTGTCTGAGGCAGGTGCCATGGGGGTAACCGTGACACACTGCGCAGGAGGGGGTACCAGTGTTGGAGTGGCCAGTCTGGAGCAATCAAAATCATCCTTGGTTTGTCCTGTTTGAATTTTAGTAGTATTTTGGAGAGCAAAGGCAGAGGGGGGGGGGGGGGGGCATAGACTGATAGGTTTTCCAGCTGAAGGACAGAGCATCCACATTTGTTTGTAGGGAGTCCGTGTGCAAAATTTGTCCAATTGGTAGTTCTGGGGAGAGGCAAACAGGTCTATATCTGGGCTCCCCCATTTGCTTGTCAACATGTTGAAAATCCTTGGTTCCAGTTGCCACTCGTGTGGATCCATGAGGTTAGTGCTTAGTCCGTCTGCCAGTGTATTTAACTTTCCTGGCAGGAACTGAGCTTGTACATGCACTTGGTAGCTCAAGGCTGTGTTCCACAATGTCATGGTTAGTCTGCAGAGGGGGGTAAGAATGCGTACCCCCCTACTTGTTTATGTACCACATAACAGTGGTGGTGTTCATCTTTACTATTAGTTGTCCGGGAATAATGTGGTCCTTGAAGGCTGTCAGAGCATTCTGTACAGCTAACATTTCTTTTTGATTGATATGCAGGTGCATTTGACTTGGGTTCCATTTGCCCTGAATGCACTTCCCTGCCAGGTGAGCCCCCCATGCATAGTCTGATGCATCTGTTGTTAGGGTTTGGGCGGCAGGGGGCGGTGTGAAAGGTAGTCGCTTGTTTTGGTGGCAGGCCACTGCCCACCAAAGGAACTCTAGGCGTAGGCAAGGTATGATAGGAATCATTGCTTCTAGATCCTGAGAATGTTGACACCATAGGCTTTTTAGATACCACTGTAGTTTTCTCATATGCAGTCTTGTGTATGGAATTAGTAGAATGTAGGAGGCCATGAACCCCAAGGCTTGCAGTATTTGTCTTGCAGACAGCAGGGTCTTTGTGGCCACTTGTTTGAAGTAGGTTGTCAAATGAATTTGTTTCTGTGACGTGAGGTAGGCCATCTGGGAAGTTGTATTCAAGCTTGCTCCCAGGAATATAATTTGTTGACAGGGTACCAGGTGTGATTTCTTTTCGTTTATGGTGCACCCCGGACAAGTTAGAACCCTTTGTACAAAGGCCAGATGATTTAAAAGTATATCCTGGCTTTCTGCCTGAATTAGACAATCGTCCAGGTATGGGTATATTTGAATATTTATTTGCCTGCAAAATGCAATAACTGGAGCTAGGGACTTTGTGAATACCCTGGGCACAGTAGATAAGCCAAAGGGCAGCGCAGAGAACTGACAGTGCGTGTAGCCTGCTTTGAAGCGTAGGTATCTTCTGCAAGATTCCCTGATTGGGATGTGCAGTTAAGCTTCTTTTAAATCTAGTGTTGCCAACTAGGCATCTTTGCCTAGCATAGGAAGTAATTGCTGAAGAGTCAGCATCTTGAATTTTGGAATTTCCAAAAAGGTGTTTAGAGTAGACAGGTCCAGGATAGGACGCCATGAATTGTCTTTTCTGGGTACCAGGAAAAGTCTTGAGTAGAAACCTTGTCCCTTTTCCTCTTCTGGTACCAACTGAATAGCCCCCCATGCTTAATAGAGAACGTACTTGTTTTTGGGCCTCTGCCCACTGATTTGGGGGTCTGGCCACCCCGCTTGGTGTTGGCAACATATGTAAGTGAAATCTGTATCCCTGGGACACTATATTTAAAACCCATTTGTCCTAGGTAATGAGTTCCCAGTTCTTTGCATGAAGAGCAATCTTTCCCCCCAAAGGGGCAGCCAGTTGATAAGTGCTTGGAAATTTTAAAAGGAAGTCATTGAGACAGTTTACCATAGGGGGGAGTCTTACTACTCCCAGACTTGGAAGTGGAGGTCCACCACTGCTTAGTCCTGTGTGTGCCCTGGGACTGAAACATGGGATTTTTGCTGTATCTGGGTTTGGCTTGAGAAGACCTGGAAAGGGAATGAAGGACCACTTCTTAGAAGGCTAGTGCCTACTAAATCTAGGAGGTTGAACTTGTAAGAAATCTTTAACAGTTTGCATAGATTTAGCTTTATCTTCCATCTTTTTAAGAACTTCCTCAGCCTTGTTGCCAAACAGGCGGTCTTGATTTAAGGGAGCATTCAACAATTTAGCTTTAACATGATTAGGCAAAGATTGCTCCTTAAGCCAAGCATGCCTTCTGAGCACAGACCCAGTAACAGCGGCCCTTCAAGAGGCCTCTAATGAATCAAAACCACACTGCAAAGTATGTTTTCCAACTTGTTCAGCTGAATGCATTAAATCCTGTAATTCTTTACTTTCCACAGTCAGGAATCAACATAATTTTCTGTTTAAGCAATCCAATAACATGTTGCTGATACTTTAACATATGAAACTAGCAGTTTAAAGCCCTAATGGCCAAGGTTGCAGAAGTGTAAACCTTCTTACACCATCTATCCAGCGCCCTGGAGTCTCTGTCAGAAGGGGTAGGATTTTTAGCAGTAGAAGCCTTAATGCCCTTGGGCCCCTGTGAAATGGTCTCTGTGTCCGCAACAGGATTTTTAAAAGAAACTTGTGTGACTCAGGAACCTTGTAGTATCTGCCTGTTTTTTGGGAGCAGGAAGCAAGGAATCAGGGGCCAAACTAGATTCTGAAAAAGCATCATCAACAATGTCTAGTACAGGAGGAATAGCTAAAGGCCTATGCTGAGGTAGGAGTAAGAAATCCCTAAGCCTCTTTTCACAATCTGAAAAATCCTGGCTTTCCCAGTTGAAATGCTCCCTTAGAGTATGTAAGGTTTCTCCAAAAGAAAAATCCTCTGGAGGGGAAGCACAGGAGATAGAGTCCTCTGCATCAGAATCCAGATGGGTTGCCTCCTCTGCCCCGGTGGGATTGCTCATCACAAGTGTCACAAAAAGATCCTTGGGACTTCTTGAACCACAATTTTCCTCCCCTCTGATTCCTGGAGTAGGATCTCTGGGGGCTGGAAAAACGTATGCCTACAGCAGACAAGGTCTTTCCATCCTTCTCACTAATTGATAGAGTGTCTCTTACTTTGGGACCAAAAAGGGAAGATTCATCAACAGGCATATTGACAAAGGAAGATTTAAAAGAGTCCGCAAAGTCACACAAATGCATCCAAGCATGCCATCTCATGACAATACCTGATGCGGCTGCTTGAGATGCCCCCTTGGACGTGTGAGAAATCAAGCGCATCGAGGAGCTCAAGATGGATTCCAAGGTAGCTAGCTGAGAGGCAACACTATCAAGCACCTCCTCAGGCAGTACCTCCTCCAAAGAGGCAGACATTCTGAAATTAGGTCTCTTTGGAGGCGAGTAAAGTATCGTATCCCAGGTAATTCAGTGACCGAATGGCAAAGGTCGCTGAAGCGTAGGCCCGCTTCCCCAGTCTGTCCATAGCCTAAGACTCCCTGTTCAGGGGATGAATAGTGGAACTATCTTCTGCTAGTTCCATCTTGGTGGCCGCCGCCATGACCATGGAATCAACTACTGGTTGTTTGGACCAGTTAGGTTGGTCTTCAGGCGTGGAAAAGATTTTATCTGGTCTCTGGAGGACAGGTTCTATGTTGTCCGGGGCGTTCCATGCACACTGTACAACAAAAGTCTAATGAGCGTATCTGCAGTGGGGTCACCCAGGAAGTAGATGGTCAAGCACAGAAAGCCTGCAAGAACACAGATTCTTCCAAAGAAGGGTTGGAGGGCTTCCAGTCTCCCCTCTGCTTGAAGATCTTGAGAATGTCTCTAAATGAGACGTCTTCCAGGAGAGACCATGGGGACCCTTCTCCTTCATCGCAATCAGTGCTTCAGTGATGGATTCATCAGGGGAATCAAGGTGCTTCCTCTTGCAAAATTTCTTCTGGGGTGGCTCCCCAGTGGGGTCTTCTAAGGAGGACTCCGGAGAAAGGGTACCCTTCAAGGGCAGGTCTTGCGGCTCCCATGCTAGAGGTCCCAGAGTAGGAGGTTGGGACAGCTGCATGCTAGAGGGGGGTTCTGGTTCTGATGCCAATGGTGTCAACTGCGAGCCTGTTGAAGCAAAAACCCTCTCCATTACCTGGAAAGCAGGCCCGCCCAAGGAGGGTTGGGAGTCCGGAACAGAGAAGGATGACTTTGGAACCAGGGTCACACGCCACCCCGAGGAGCCTGCCTCCAGGTGAGGAACTCCAAGAGGACAGTCAGCTGTCAGGAGAGCCGTGGCCGCAGACGACGCCACAAAAAAAAATAGTCACCGAACTCGGTGCCACGGTGTCAACAACCCAATCACTGCTCCAAGAGTGCATCAGTTCCAAAGGAGCCATGACACCAAGAGTAATTGGTGCCAACAGGGAAGCCTCTGCTGTCGGAGCAGAGACCGTATGCACTGGGCTGGCCATTGGTACCGAAGTCTCTGAAACCTGGGTGGAGGTCAGAGGAGGATATAAAGGTGAGCTTCCATTCCAAGAGGGAGGGAGGGAAGACCTGATCTGGGTGGTTAATCCTCTAGTTGCCAGAAGCTGGTCCACAACTCTCACTACATTTTGTTCTGAAAGACTCCTGGTGGATCTGAAGGACGCTGCTGATGGAGAGTCTGGTCTCTCAAGAAAAGGACTAAATTGTTATCCCAAAAAGGGGTCATAAGAGGGAGAATACCTAGTTCTGGGAAGGTGCTCGACCTTCGGGACCGAAGGTGTCATTACCAGTGGAGCCATGTAAGACATTAGCACCGTGGCTGGAGATGGTGCCGATGCATGTACAGTGGTCGGAGTCTGCATCATAAACAAGGTCGGCACTGCGAGGGATGGTGCCGAGGCTGGTACAGTGGAAGGAGTCAGAGTCAGAATCAAGGACAGCACCAAGGGAGAAGACAATGACCCTGGTGCCGAAGCTGTCTGCGCTGACGGCGTGGGAGAAGCATTTCTCCTTATGTTTTTTCATGTCCTTATGCTTAGTAGGTGACTTGCATTCAGCCAACATATGGTTGCTGAAGCTAGAAGAAATGTCTGCAGACTGATAGGTTTTAACAGTCTTCATGGTAACTGGGGAGAAATAGCCTAAGTAATGTAACACTGGTATGGCTGGGGTAGAAGCTGCTCTTGGAGGGCCCCAATCTACTACCCTGCCTAGGGCTCTACTTGACCAAGATCCGGCTCTGCTAATAATTGAAGTATGAAAATAGTTTACATGGCCCCTTTAAATCCTGAAAAACACTCCGTTGTGGCGGCGTATTCTACTTTAAGAACCATGTGTGCATGCTTCACATGCACGCCCACCAACATGAGTAGTGAGTCATGAAATATTACTGTTTTCAAAAGTGGGTCTCAGCGCATAAATGTTTGGGAACCACTGCACTAGACTTTCGGATCCAAATCTTGAGCTCCTCCTCCTACCCACAGTGCCCTAAGTCAGCTAACAATACATCAGATTGAGTTTGCTGCCTTATATAGAGAGCAGAAAGAAGGAAAGAACAGCAAAGCTAGGGCTCAAACTTGGAACAAATGTTCCATAAAATCCACAATGTCACTCCAGAAGATGAAGGAAAGGGGGGAAAGAAGGCAGGGAGTTGAGGAAGAATGAAAATTGACAACATAGATGCCTAGTTATGGGGAGTACATCATTTTAATATCTGATGTTGTCCTTTTCATTCTTCCTCAACATATGGGAAAGAGTCCCCAACTGCTCATGGAAGAACATTCCAGAGAACTGTCGAACACAAAGCAGCTTTGCTTCTGGAGGTCAAATCTGGTTTGTAATGAGCAATACAGGTATGAACATTAGATCAAGTAGCTGCTGCACAAATGTCAATGGAAGTTCTACACCAGAAGGCACAAAGGAAGTTGTCATGGATCTAGTAGAATGTGCTTTAGGAGGCTTTGTTAAGAAGAGGTCATGATGAGTATATACAAAAGAAATGTGATCAGTAATCCATTTGACCAGGGTAACTTTAAAAACTGGTGATCCCAGTATGTTTGGTAAGAAGGAAACAAACAGCTGTTCTGAATTCCTGAAATCTCTTGTCCTGTTGCAGATACAAACCTAGTTTTCTATGTACATCTAAAGATGTAGCACCTACTCTACCTTATTTGAAAAATTACAGAAGAAGACAGGCAAATGAATTGTTTGACTGGGGAAACAAGAATAAACATTGACAGGTACAGTGTAGATTTTACATAGAATTTTACAGAAATATTTAGAGAAAACAAGACCCGCGGTGGTGGTGCTGCGGTAGTGTTGTCGCCTCACAGTAAGACACTGTCCGGTTCGATTCACAGCTAGAGCGTCTTCTGCATGGAGACATGCGTGAATGGGCGTACCTTCGTTGAAGGTTGTGCGTCAGGCCTGGCAAGCCGGTACGTAAAAAATCAACTGCCAATCATTAGCGGACCGGAGTTCCGCTGTGGCGACCCCTAACTGGGAAAAGCCGAAAGGCACAAAAAATTTAGAGAAAACAAGAAAGTACATCAAATTACACAACAGCCACATTATGTATAAAGAGAAAGTTAATACAATTGTATATTGGAGTTCTATATATATATATATATATATATATATATTTTTTTTTTTTTAACAGAGGAGACCATCTTTACTTGTGCATCTGTGTACACTTTAATATGTATACATATGTATACCCTTGTAAAAAGATAAGAGGAATTATCACCTTAGTGTAGGTAGCTGCTGTTAGCTCTACTGATATAGGTTAATGGGGGGGGGGGTAGAATAATGGGTAATGGAAAAGTGGGAGTGGGGTCTAAATGGTGACTATAATGTAGGGGATAAAATTTGATGTGAGCTTGTGTTTACAATTGAAAATCTTTTCCATTTACTCCTGTAGATCTTTCTTGTAGAAGCTTTCTGGCACGACAGAAGTATTTTTTGGACTGAGGAGGAAAGCATGGGCTATCTATCAATGGAACTGGAGAAACCATGCAATTAGTTTGAGGCCTTGAATATTGGGATGCTTCATCCCCAAGAGATGACAAAAAGTCTGGACTGGGGTCCAGTATCCATGGAGGATTTCGAAGATGAGACTAAAGGAAGGGGAACCACACTTGGGGAGGTCAAAGGGGGGCAAAGAGGATAACAGCTCTTCAACCGAACTGCTTTCTGTAAGAATTTTGGAATCAGAGGTAATGAAAGATAAGCATAAAAAGAGACTGGAGGGCCAAACGTGGAATACAGCATGTCTTGGTGACTCACTCTGAGAGGGGATTAGGGCAAAGAACCTGCTGCACTTGTTATGGGTAAATGTAAAGAGATTGCAGCAAAGTTGGCCCCAATGACGGAAAATCTCTCCGTAACTGATTGATTGACAGACACTCATGAGACATCAAAAATGGATCTGCTGAGTTTGTTCACTAGTATGTTGGATGCCTTTGGTATGTGCATTACAACAAGAAAGTGGATAGAGAGGTTTGCCCACTATCACACACTCACTGCCTCTTAAAGGGGATAAGATCAGGTTCCCTCCTTTTTGTTGATGTACCAGACCCACAGACATGTTGTTAGTTTGTATCGCAATAGTCCCCAGAGGCAGAACATCGTAAAAGGCCTGCAACCCTAGTAGGACCATTCTCATCCTTACAACACTGATATGCAAATTGATGTCTAGGGGGTACCATGTGCCTTGGACCATCTGTCCAAGAAATGCTTCCTCCAATGGCAGGCATCCACAGTTACCGCAGTTACTGGAGGAAACAAAATAAAGGGACGGCCTAGATAAACTTCGTCTGATTTTTATCCACCAACGAAGATGATTCTTGCAGATTCAAGTGAGTTTGACTGGGAAGGATAGCCCAATGGAAAACACTTGTATAAAACCAGGCCATTGGAACTAAGGTTACGGCTGCTGCCATCGAACCTACAGCCTGAAGGATACATCTGGCTGGAGCAGAAGGGTGAACAAGAATTTGCTACACCAGAAACTTGATCATGTTCACATGATGTATAGGAAGGGAGCCTATCTGTGTTACTGTGTTCAGTTGGGCACCTATGAATTCCAGGTCTGTACAGGTTGTAGATGAGATTTGGAGGTGTTGACCTAAATGTCTAGTCTTTGACAAGGGTGGAGCAAATAGTCCCTGGACTGCTCCAAGAGACGCCTGGTTGGTGCCGTAAGGAGCCAGTCATTTAGATATGGAAACACTTGGAATTACAGCAGTCTCATGTGAACTGCTATCACTGCCATACATTTGGTAAACATCCTGGGGGCTGTGTTGAGACCAAAGGGCAGGGCTCCGAACTGATATTCACTGGCTCCAAACAGAAAGTGCAGAATTCTTCAGGATTTTCTGTTTATCTTGATGCTATAGTACAGTGGATATAAAAAGTGTACACACCCCTGTTAAAATGCCAGGTTTTTGTGATATAAAAAATTGAGACCACAATAAATCATTTCAAAACTTTTCCCACCTTTAATGTAACCTATAACCTGTACAATTCAATTGAAAAACAAACAAATCTGTTAGGGGGAAAAATATAAAAAATAAATGTACAATAAGCTGGTTGCTAAGTGTGCACACCCTTAAACTAATACTTTGTTGAAGCACCTTCTGATTTAATTACAGCATTGTCTTTTTGGGTAGAAGTCTATCAGCATGGACATCAAGGGGACTGTCTAGATGCTAGATGGTACCAGCTTGTCCCTGTGGAGTAGGTCTGACAGGATCAGAGCTCAGACCTTAAGGGTGAAGAAATGCAGGATCAAAGGATGAAAGCATAAACAAATTTCTTGGTCAAAAACCCTCTGCACTACTTCAAATGCAGACAGATGGGAAGAAGCCATTGCTGGCCGCACTGCAGCCAAAAATCTCCAAAGAAACCGAGCCACGACCCTGCCCAGATCTGTACTTCGAGGATGACATCGGACTCGAGCTATCCTGTGCTGAAGCTCTAAGGGGCAAGGATGGCTCCGATAGAGTGGAACCTAGCCCCCCCTGGATCCAGTGCCAACACTTTGGCTCCAATACTCATCCAGATTCAAGGGAAGAGGAAAAGAACCAGTCAAGGAGGCCGTTGGAGTCAAAGACCTAGCAGCCTTTGGATCTGACACCAACACTCTCGGGTCTCTCAGATCCGAGGGCTCCAAAACCAAGGGACAGACTGGAGGAGGAGAAATCGCTACATGAGAAGTGGACAGAAGTCTCACAGATTCCATGGGAGATGGAGACAGAATAACCCCCATCTGCATTTGAGCTCTGAGGAATTTCCTCATCATCCTATCCACATTGGCCTTGGAAAGACTTCTGGAGGACCAGATGGAAGCAGTTGTTGATTGTGGCCTAGACTCTCTCCTCTGTGGTTTGTGGAGAAATGGGGGAACGAGTTGAGGAGATACTGGTTCAACTGTGAACCCGGCTGAGGAAGTTCGAGGAGACTATCAGTATAACAATCAGATCTGACTGCTTTCTTTTAGGATCTAAGGAAGTTGGATCAGATGTTTTCGGAATTTTATTGTGGCGGCTCCAAAGAAGCTGTGTTTGAATTTGAAGTCTTCAGAGAATGGAAAGGAGATCTCTTACCAGACACCTTAGTATTCAAAAAAGATTTAGTAGGTACACTGGGGGCTTGAGCCTCTGATGAAGAAGACAAAGGGAGAGGCAGCATCCCCTTAAGGACCAACTTATTAGGACTGTCAGGGAGTGCTCTATAATTTAACACAGCACAAACAGAACAGGTGGTATTATGGTGTGCCACTCCTAGGCAGTAGATGCACTCCCTGTGGGCATCAGAAATAGGAATTTTGTCTCTACAGGAAATGCACTTTTTAAAGCTAGTTAGTTTCTTGGCCACAGCTTGAAAGAGAGACTTTCTTCTTTTTTTAAAAGAATAGTAAGCTACCAGTAATGGTAGACAAAATACCCTCTCTAAAGCGTAGAAAATGTAAAGGAAGAAAAAGACAAGTAGCAGTTATGGTATGTTAGAGACTACCAAATGGGACAGAAAAAGTTATAAAGGAAGCGATCGGGAAAGACCTTGTGTGTTAGAAAAAAGTAAAGATAACTACTCACAAACAAAAAAAAAAAAAACCCTGCAAAAACGCTATACAATGTAGAGCTCAGAGAGGGATCCACATCTGTGCAAGATGGCAGCAAATGAGATCTGAGGTATTCTTAGAGTAGGGCATTATGGGTAGATGGAGAAACTCGGAAGTTGGATACGAAAGTCCAGTGTTAAGAGGCCGAGTAGAATCTGGTACTCGCATGGTGAGGAAGAATGAAAAGGACATCATCAGATCAGCAAGTCACACCAAGCATCTACACTAATGAAACTCAAAAACTGTACCTAGAAGACTTTTTTGAAAGAACTAGCCAAATAAGAGTTACAGAAAGTACAGCTTTGTAAATAAACTTACCATAACAGTACATGCTCAAATGATTACAACTGCAGTAGCCTTATCTATATGGGTTATATTCTGCTAAGGATATAACAGACGGCCATGCATCCAAACAGTTAGGCAGCTTGAGCTCAGCTGACTAAAAGACATATTTGGGTGCCAAGCCCTTCAGAGCTTTCCTGCCAACAGACAGAGGGAGGCTGAGCCCTGAAAGACAACGCTAGGGACAATGGCAAAAAATAAATCAGACCTTGGCATAAAAAATACACCACAAAATAAGGGGGATGGAGAGAGGGAGTAGCGACTGCAGCAGTGATCATTCGAACATCTACTGCTATGGCAAGTTCTTCAACTTACACAACTGTACTTTGCTGAGCATATTGATCTTTGCTTCAGTAGCATTAGCTACATGGATAGACTACCTTAGCCAACTACATTTAAGAGATGGAAAGAGAGGAGTCCAGGAGCCCTTGGACAATAGTCCTAGCAAAGCATGATCTGGACCCTCAAGCTTATTCTGCTTTGTAAAACTATGTACAGGAGTCAGAACTACTGCTTCTAAAATACTTCTACAATCCAAGCCTTTCCCAAAAAAACACAAATGAAGCCAAGGCCCTGGTAGAATGAGCCTTGACCCTGCCTGCAATAATTTTGTTATGGCAAACATACAAACAAAAGGCAATAGACTTAGACAACCATTTGGAAATAGTATGTTTTCACATGGGTTGCCCTTCTTATTACCTTCACAAGCAATGAACAACTGATCCAAAGATCTGGAAGATTTAGTTCTGTCAAGATAGTACCAGAGTTGTCTGTGGACATAATGGTATGGAGCATCCTCTCATTTTTGGGTTCAGGAAAGGACAGACATACAAAACCTTAGGAAACACCTGAAGCCTGCATGAATAGGGGATGTGATAAGCATCTTTTAATCTAGTGTTACCAGGAAACTTGAATAAGGAAGGAGAGATAATGGTGACATTATTTTGAATTTGGGCACAATCACAAAAAGGTTTATGAAAGAAATATCTAGAACTGGTCTCCAAGCATTTTCTTTTAGCACTAAAAACTTCTTTGAATGAAACCTCTTTCCTATCTGGGAAGGGGGTAAATGGTTATATCATTCCCTGAGACAGCATGGAATGAAGGACAGGTGGAAACAGAAGAATCTGGTATGGAGGATGAGGAAGTATCCCTTGGAAAGGAGGAATTTCTTCCCATTGTCATCTGTAACCTTGATGAATGACCTTCAGAACCAATGTGAAACTATTTCCAAACAGAAAAGAGGACATCCAGACTTTCTGGAAGAAAAAAATGTGCTGCCAGGATGGTGGGGACTTACCAGACTATCCTTGGTTTGGGGAGTTTTCAGAATTCTTCTTAGAACCCCCTTGCCATTTCTTCTTAAGTATCTGTTTACCTGCATTTTGTTGAGACTGTTTTGTTTCTTACCAAAACTGGATGAAGAATTTAGAGAATCCCTTGGAAAATGAGGGCTGAAAATCATAGATTCCCTGTATCAGCTTATCCCTTTCATTGCACTAAACAATTCTGCTGCAGAGGGGTAAAAAACTAAATCTCTATCCAAAGGAGAATATAAAATCTCATTTTTAACATCATTATTTAGGAGGGTCTGAGAATACAACTATACAAACTTTCTCAAAACAGTACCGGTGGACACCGTCCTTGAAGTATCAACAGCATCATACACATACACTGTATATAAATATTGTAGGTGGCTATATCCCACCAGGCAATAACATTATTATAATGGAAAACCTGCTAGACTGGGTCTCCAACACCCTTCCACAAGAAACCATACTATTAGGTGACTTAATATTGAAAGGAATAATTGCTTCAGCCACAATCCCTCTACATACATTAATCTGAATGGTTTTACCCAAATCCTATATTCCCCCACAAAAATTGACAAAACATCTAAACGCCATTCCATCCCTGACTGGATTCTGTTATCTGACCCCACTCTCGCACATCAATCGGGCTTGTCTTTCTGATTAAGTGATCATCAGCCACCCTACCTAATTAGGAACAGATCCCAATACATCAGCCAGTCCATCCTCAGAGTAGTAAGAAAAAAAAAAATACCTTCATATCTACTGACTTCATTAATGCACTGAAATGCTGTAATTTGACTCCCCCTAAAGCAACTATCCCTAGACGAAGCTGTTCAGTACTTTAACTCTACCTTCCTAAAAACCTTAAACCATCATGCACCCTCCCGAACTATAAGAATAAAAACTAAATATGCCCCCATGGCTAACCAAAGATACTAAAACTACAATGAAAGAAAGGGACAAGGCCTGGTTACAATTTCATAAAAACAAAACCACTACCTTGAGACAAATTATCTACAACTCCACAACAAAGCCAAAAAAACAAATTAAATTTGACAAAACTAATTACTATAAAAACATGCACGAAAAACATGCCCACAGCCCTCAAATTCTGGGCAACAATAAATGGTATACTCCACCCAGGAAAATCAACTACTCCAACCCCTGTATTACCAAACAACCATGATAACATTACGACACAATTTAACAAATACTTTACCGAAACAGTCCAAACCCTAGCCAATGCCCAAAATAGTACCAGTAGCCCCATACCAACAGCTACCCTAATCCACTCCAATGCACAGAACAATACCTCCAGCTTTTCCCTGCACCCTGTGTCCACTAAAGTAATTACTAAACTCCTTAAGAAACTCAAACCGACCATGCTAGCAGCTGATAATCTACCAGCAGATTTCCTGAAGACATCTGCAGAGGCTATAGCCTATCCTGTGTCCATACTCATAAATAGGTCACTACTAGAGTGCAAGGTACTTACCTTGTGGAAAACATCACATATTATTCCACTGCACAAAGGTGGCAACTCTTTAGAGCTCACCAACTATTATATCCAATCGCGATTCTATCACCCTTATCCAAAATATTAGAAACAGTTGTCCATACTCAACTAATGCAGTACCTCCTAAAAAAAAAAAAAAAAAAACTACTTTCCAAATCACAGCATTGCTTTAGACCTTCCCATAGCACCACCACAGCACTACTATCCTTTACCAATATAGTTAACCACCACAGAAACAAAGGTCTATTTGTATTTTCTATATTCTTAGACTTATCAAAAGCCTTTGGCATAATTAACCACAGTATGCTTCTTGAAACTCTACTTACCCTAAACATTAGCTCCTCCTCTATATCATGGTTCAACAGCTACTTATCAGGTTGTCTTCAAGCAGTCCTATGGCAAGACCAATTGTCCCCCCTGTTACCAGTATCCGTAGGAGTAGCTCAAGGGTCCATCCTCGGCCCATTGCTGTTCTCTCTCTTCACCAACCAGATCTCTTCATCCTCTCTCTCTGCCTCAGTAGTACAATATGCTGATGACACCACCCTTATATGTGCCGCTCCCACCTTAAATGAACTGCAAACCCTGATCCAAAATAAATTTACTGTAGCCGAAACATGGTTCACTAAAATCAAACTTATTCTTAATCCGAAAAAAACAAACTAATTATTTTCAGCCCAGGTAGATCCTTCCCTCGAAACAATAACTTTACCATAAGCTCCAAAGATAATACTCAAATCACTCCAACCACTCACACCAAACTGCCAGGTGTAGAAATTGACAATAACCTGAAATTTGACATTAAAGTAGCACAAACCATCAAGAAAGTAAACAAAAAACTTGTGCTCCTCTATAGGAACAAACAATATATCACTAAACACAGCAAAGCCACCACTGCAAGGACTCATCTCCTATCTATCCTTCTCTATGCCTCCCATATCTTCATTAATCTCCGCCAGTCTGAATTAAACAAAATGGAATCTTGTTATAACAAGATTGTCAAGTTTGCTACTGAAGCATCATACAGGTCCCACCACTGTCTATCCCTTGTGCAGCTCAATTGGCTTGAGTTGCCTCAACAATTGCTACTCAACCAACTGGCAATAGCACCCAAGCTCTACTACCTTCCTGAAGAAACCCCAGCACTCCAGCATCTAATTCAACCCCACACTACCATTAGAACCTTAAGATCTAGTAACCAGAACCTCCTAGAAGTCATCAAACACAAAAATGATGCTGGTAAATCTCTCTTCTTGCACTTTTACTAGAATCTGGAATTCACTAATTAACCACATAACTTCTACTACCCCCACTAATCAGTTTAAAAAAAAGTACAGTTTTGTACCTACCATAAATGTAGATGTTCGAGTGCTAATACAGCTGCAGTCATAACAGATGAGTTCTCCTGCCGTCAGGCGGGTCCTCGGTCGGCCGAATTCCAAAGTCTAGGTCCGGCGTCGGTTGTCGTCACTTCTTCCCTGACGTCAGTGTGACAGGGGTATAAAAGAACCAGCCAACGCTATTTTCTTCAGTTTTTCTTGCCCCAGATGTCAGGTGCCCCCAGAAGGAAGGCAATACATAAATTAGTGTAATAAAGCAATGCCATATAATCAAAATACAGTAGTGCAAGCAAATACATCATGAATGAATATCCCAATTTGGTTGCATGAGGATATGTCAGCCAATAGGCCTATCCCAAGAGGGGAAGGAGGGAGGGAAACCTGGACTACAGCTGTATTAGCACTCGAACATCTACATTTATGGTGGGTACAAAACTGTACTATGCTCATTGTGCATACAGCTGCAGTCATAACAGAAGGGTAGAATCCCAAAGCTAAGTAAGGGGTGGTAGGCACTAGGTGGAACTAGGAGGAGCCAGAATGCCCTGCAAGACTGCAGTGGCAAAGCCCGCTCTAGATTTGGAGTATAGTGGAAGGTGGTAGTGCTTGGAGAAAGTATGCACAGAACTCCAAGTGGCTGCTTCTAAAATATCTTTGGTAGGAACTCCTCTGAGAAAGGCTGCAGAGGTAGCCGTGGCCCTTGTTGAGTGAGATCTGATGCCTGTAGGTACAGTTTTGCCATGAAAAGAATAGCAAAAGTGTATGCAGTGGGCTATCCATTTTGAGATTGTCTGTTTGGAAATTGGTTTTCCTTGAGCTCCTATAGCATAGGACACACAGAGCTGTTCTGATTTTCTGAAAGGCTTTGTTCTGTCCAAATAATAACGCAGTTGTCTGTGGATGGCCAAGGAATGTAGTAATCTATCCCCTTTGTTATGAGGATTAGGGTAAAAGGTAGGTAAGTGTATGGCCTGATTCAAAGCTACCCTGGATACCACTTTTGGCATAAAGGACGGGTTGGTTCGTAAGGAAACTCTGTCCTGATGGAAGATGATAAAAGGCTGCACAGCCATGAGAGCTTGTAGTTCTGAAACTCTACGAGCTGAGGTAATAGCCAGAAGGAAAGCTGTTTTCCAGGACAAATATTGCAAATCTGATGAGGCAGCTGGCTCTAAAGGAGGCAAGGTCAGTTTTTCCAGAATGAAATTGAGATCCCAAGCAGGTATTGGTTGTTTCCTTGGGGGTTTTAGATTCTTAGCCCCTCTGAGGAACTGTCTTAAGAGGGGTTGACAGAATAAGGGTGGATCAGTGTTGTATTCTGCAGAAATGGCTGAGGCATGGATTTTGATGGAGGAGAATGAAAGTCCACTGCTTAGCAGCTCAGCTAGATACTGTAATATTTGAGGTAAATTCAGTTTTCCAGGATCCTGGCCCTTTTTCTCATTCCAGACACAAAACCGTTTCCATTTTGCGGAGTAAGCTTTCCTAGTAGACGGCCTTCTGGCCTCCAAAATGACATCCTGCACCTCCTTGGAGAGTAGGGTCTGTTGTGATGCTAAGGAATCTTCCATGCGGCTAGATTGAGTGTTTTTAGCTGACTGTGAAGAGTTTTGAAGCTGTGCTGAGTCAGGAGAAGAGGCAGTAAAGGCAGGGTCCATGGTGGGGAATGTGTCAGGCTCCTCAGGAGTGGGTACCAGTGTTGTCTTGGCCAGTCTGGAGCAATGAGAATCATCTTTGGTCTGTCTGCTCTGGTTTTCAATAGAACTTTGGGCAGCAGAGGAAGAGGTGGGAAGGCATAAACTGTCATTGATGTCCAACTGAAAGAGAGAGCGTCCACTCTCCAGGCCTTTGGATGGAAAATCCTTGAGCAGAATTTTGTCAATTGGTGATTTTTGTGGGAGGCAAAGAGATCTATGTCTGGCCTTCCCCATGCTTGGATTATCTCTGTAAAAATTTGAGGATGCAACTTCCATTCGTGTGGCTCTGTCATATTTCTGCTTAGGTTGTCTGCCAGCGTGTTTTCCTTGCCTGGCAAGTACTGTGCTTGTAGTTCGATTTGTAAGTCCATGGCCATGTTCCAAAGTAACATGGCCAGTCTGCATAGGGGGTATGAATGTGTTCCTCCCTGTTTGTTTATGTACCACATAACTGTGGTGTTGTCCGTTCTTATTAATAGTGGTCCTGGTTGCAGAAGGTCTTTGAAAGCTATAATAGCATTTATTACTGCTAGCATTTCCTTTTGATTGATGTGAAGGTGCTTTTCTTTTTGGGACCATTTGCCCTGAATGCACCGATCTGTCATGTGCGCCCCCCAGGCGTAGTCCGAGGCGTCTGTTGTGATGACTTGATTTGCTTGAGGCTTGCTGAATGGGAGACCTGTGTTTGTTTGGCATGCTTGAGCCCACCACAGAAATTCCTTTTGAAAACATGGAATTAGTGGTATTATTGTTTCCAAACTGTGGCTGTGTTGAGACCCTAGGTTTTTCAGGTACCATTGAAGTTTCCTCATATGCAGCTTTGCACATGGGATTAGTAAGATGCAAGATGCCATGAATCCCAGAGCCTGCAGGATTTTCCTTGCAGTCAGCCTGGTGCAATTTGCTAGTGCTCTGAAGTATTGAGTTAGTTGCCCCTGCTTCTCTGGCGTGAGGTAGGCCATCTGGGTGTTTGTGTCCAAGTTGGCACCCAGGAAAATTATTTTCTGAGAGGGTATTAGCTTTGATTTCTTTTTGTTGACTGTGTATCCCAGAGAGTTCAACAACATTATTACATAAGCCAGATGTTTCAGAAGAATGTGCTTGCTGTCCGCTTGGATCAGGCAGTCGTCCAAATAGGGGTATATATTTGTATCCCTTGAAGTCTGCAGTAGGCAATTACTGATGCCAGGCATTTCGTGAATACTCTGGGTGCAGCAGATAAGCCAAAGGGCAATGCAGAGAATTGATAATGGGTTGAACCTGCAAGAAATCTGAGGTAGCTTCTGCAATTTTGTCTGATTGGGACATGCAGGTATGCCTCCTTGAGGTCCAATGTTACCAGCCAAGACTCCTTGCCCAGCATGGGAAGAAGCTGCTGTAGAGTGAGCATCTTGAATTTTGGTACGAGTAGAAATGTGTTTAGGATGGATAGGTCCAAAATAGGTCTCCAATCTTTTCCCTTCCTTGGTACCAGGAATAGTCTGGAATAAAAACCTTGACCTTGTTTGTTCGTAGGTACCTCTTGAATAGCTTTCATGTCTATGAGATCTGTAATTTGCCTTTGTGCCTCTGCCCTTTGATTGTGTGGCAGGTTTGGCATGCCTCTCATTTTTGGAAGGGTGTGAAAATGGAATCTGTAGCCTCTGTTTATAATGTCCAGGATCCATTTGTCTTTTGTGACAATATGCCAATTTTTTGAAAATAATGCCAGTTTTCCACCTAAGGGTGCTGCCATTTGAGTCTTGCTTGGCATGCAAAGGGGAAAGTCATTGGGCTTGCTTTCTGAATGGTTGCGAGTTATCCTCACCACCTCTTTGTGTAGGAGCTTGCCATTGTCTGCCTCTAAACGATCCTTGAGATTGTCCTCTGCCCCTCGGGCGCCTGTATCTACCTCTTTGGTGTCTGTCCGTGGCTGGAAAGGACCAATTTTTGGAAGGCCAATTTCTACTGAAACGTGGGGGTTTGTACCTGTAGAAAATCTTTGACAGTTTGCATTGATTTAGCATTTTCCTCCATTTTCCTTAATACCTCCTCAGCATTAGCACCAAATAATACATCCTTTTGTAGAGGGGCATCTAGTAATTTAGCTTTGACATGATCTGGCAAGGTTTGTTCCTTGAGCCAGGCATGTCTATGTATGACTGATCCTGTAACAGCAGCTCTACATGAGGCCTCTAGAGCATCAAAACCACATTGTAAGGTATGTTTACCCACTTGTTCTGCTCTATGCATCAAATCCTGCAACTCCTTCAAGTCTGGCTGTTCAGGTTGTGACATTTTACTTTTCAATTGTGATAACAAAAACTGTTGGTATTTTAGCATATGGAACTGACAGTTTAATGCCCTCATGGTTAAGGTAGCCGAGGTATATACCTTTTTTCCCCACCTTTCTAAGGATCTGGAATCTCTCTCGGAAGGTAATGGATTTTTAGCAGTGGAGGCCTTAATTCCCTTGGGGCCCTGTGAGATTGTTTCTGGGTCAGCAGCATGGCTTTTGTATAGAAATTGGTGTGAATCAGGAACCCTGTAGTACCTGTCAGGCTTGACTGAGGCTGGAGGTAGAGAATCCGGGTTAAGGCAGGCCTCCGAGTACACATCATCTAGTATGTCCAAGACAGGAGGTATAGCCAGAGGCCTGTGCTGAGGTAGCAAGAGAAATTCCCTAAGCCTTTTCTTGGAATCTGAATAATCTTGGCCTTCCCAGTGGAAGTGTTCCCTTAAGGTATGCAAAGTTTCCCCAAATGAGTAATCCTCTGGGGGTACAGAGGGAATGGACTCCTCTGCATCAGAGTCTTCAAAAGGGGAGTAAGAATGTTCCTGATCATCAGAGTGCTCTGAAATAATGGAGCCCTGATCAGAGGAGGGGGATTCTTCCTCCACTCTGGGCCCTTTGTCCGGGGGGGGATGAGAACCCCTGATAAGAGTAATTAAATCCTCAGCCATTTTAAGCATCTGTTTTTTAGGCATGGGGCCTGGAGATGGGCCCTGTGTAGCTTGTCTCTTAGAATGCATGGCTGCTTTAGACTTAGTAAAAGTCTTGATGGAAAAAGAAAAGGAAGGTCTGAAGACACCTTGAGAGGAGGTAGACCTGTCCACATTTTGAGATTCACCGCCAAGAGTGGCTTCGATATCTGTAGTCGGGGTGTGGGCCAAGGAGCCTGCGACCTCGGGCACAGGAGACACCGCCAATGAAGTGTCGTCGGTAGTCAGGGGCTGCGTAGGCGCCTCGCTGAGAACCGGACCACGTGTAGTCGGCTTTGGCGTGGTGTCGGTAGAGGCCGCGGACCTCGTGTGTCGGTCCTTATCTTTGCGCTTTTTAGACAAAACTGGAGACGGAGTATCCGACGACATAATATAGTTAAATGTTTTGCCAAAATAATGCTGTGCGAACTCCGCCCGATGCTTAATGGTGCGTTTGTTGAATGTAGCACAAAAGCGACAGACCGAGACGTCGTGGTCTGGGCCTAAACAAGGAATACAGAGAGAATGGAAATCCTTATGCGGTATTTGCTTCCCACATGAAATACAATTATTAACTTTGTCTGACATTGGTCTGAGGCAAGAAAAGTTTCCCCAACGGGGTACTTAGCTTTCAAGAAGACTTCGGTTTCAAAATTTTCGTAATTTCAGGAGCTGGCCGACCGGCACTTGCGAACTGCTTCTGCTTTGGGCACCGCGCGGCAAGAAAGACTGAAGAAAATGGCGTCGGCTAGTTCTTTTATACCCCTGTCGCACTGACATCAGGGAAGAAGCGACGACAACCGACGCCAGACCTAGACTTTGGAATTCGGCCGACCAAGGACCCGCCTGACGGCAGGAGAACCCATCTGTTATGACTGCAGCTGTATGCACGATGAACATCTCCTGAAAACTCACTACTTAAACAACTGGCTTTGTTCCTGCTACTCCCCAGGCTAATACATACCTATTATCTGTCACAAGGATTCCACTAAGTGACACCAATTTCTTACCCTGGAAAGTTTGTTAAACTGTTGATTGTTACTGTACTGAATTAATATCTATCTTCTATAAAACTGGCAAACATTTCCTGTTGCCTCAAATTAAGTCATGCAATTTAAGCACCATTACCAACCTGTTTTTATCCCTCAAAACATGTATCTGTAAATTGAAATTTCAATATTGTCATCTTTAAAAAATCAAGTTTCAATTAAATGTTTTTTGCTGTTTATTTAAGAGAGTATTAATCTCTACTTAATCATATGCTTATATGTATGTTATACTTCTCATATGTATTGTATTGTACTTTGGAGCTTTTCTCCCTGGGGCTCTGCTGAAAATGGGCCTGTGTCCAGTCAGACTTTCCCAGTTAACAAATGTAAAATAAAATAAATAAAATATAACGAGTAGTGACTTGAATAATAGAAGAAATTAAATTTAAAGCACATTTTTCCTCACAAGAAGAACCTGCAGAAAAAACATTCCACATACTTTCACAATCAGTCAGCACAAACCTTAAGATATGAGCCTGACAATTCAAAATTCTAAAAAAACTAAAGTTGAAGAAGTGTACACTTCCCCCTTAATCTTCCCATCCTTATCAGAAAGAGTAGGATTTAAATTAAACAAGGATTAAGTAATGCTACAGCTGCTGGATCAGGTTTGGGAACAGTATATAAGAACTCAAAAGACTGAGGAGCTTTATACATTCTATCTGCCTTTTTCAGGGAAGCTGGCTGTCAGAAAAACTGCAGGCACACATCATCCAAGGCTGACAGAGCTGGAGGAACTGGTGCAGGTTCTGGAAATTCATTACATAACAGCTCATAGTACTTTCTTAGGGACTGAGAAACTTTCAATGTTCTCCCACTGAAAACACTAGCACATTCTATAGTCTCAGAGAGAGGGAGCCCCCCCCCACACACACACACAGGAAGAGTCAAAAACTGAGTTCACCTTGGAGTCTGAATCAGAAATCTAGCTGTCCCTTCATCTTCCTGTCCAAATTCAGAATCTTAAATCTCTTCAAAAAAGACAGTATCATTTTTTTTTACCAGAAAGTACTTTACAAGAGGGATCAATGTCCTGAATTACATGCTGTGCCAGACCCTGTAAACTACTCTTACCTACGGAAATTTGAGGAGGAGTAAATACATGTTTAGTTTTCTTTTTCATTTTGACAAGCAAAATGGTACCAACAGTGTTATTTAATGACCACAGCAGCTTCCCCAGGGATGGGCACAACATTCTGACAAAACCAAGAAATCTTCCCTGCTCCCTCTCCCAGGACTGACAACAGAGCCTCTCCGTTGCCCACTTAGGGGACCCCAACAACCGCAGAGTGTGTGGATAACCCCCAGTCTATAGTGGCTGCAGTTGTTATACCAGGGGGGAAAACAGGGTAAAATATGACTGGTTTGATGTACAACTTATGGCCACAGCAGAGTCACCCACCTATGGTTGAGGCAAACTGCTAATGTGCTGTGATTGCAAAGGCTGTTTGCTTAACGTTTTATTTTTGTGGCTGGAAATAGGACTGACCATCGGACCCACAGACTGTTCCATGGTCAAGCCAAAAATTATGTCTCTTTACTAAAGAAAACAAGCAGTAAATGCTGGTAAAAAGTATTTAAAATTCACTGTTTTTCACAGACAAACACAGTAAAAAGCATTTTAAAACATTTTGCCAGCCCATCAAAGTAAAATAAACACAATTTATGCACAGAAAAAAATGGTTTTCAGTTACTTTAAATAACTGTCAAATGGACAGGACAAAATAGTGATGTTGTTTAAAACTACAGTACAGTCTAATGACAGTCCATTAAAAAACAAACTCCTAGCTTTAAAATAACTTTTCCTGAAAAAAGAAAATATCAATTCTAAATAAATTATTAAACAGAAGTCCCCCCCAAAAGTGAACTTGTCCGCCTAGCAAAGGAACAGCACTAACCAACCACTGATCCTTGAAGCACTCTTCTGCAGCAGTAACTCTCGGAAGGGCTTGGTGCCCAAACTTCTCTTAGTCAGCTGAGCTTGAGCTGCCTCACAGTTTGGTGCTGTGGAAGGTGCCCAGAAGCTCTGGATACTGGCTTGCTGTTGTATCATTGTCAGGACAGAACATGTTTAGCTAAGGCTACTGCAGCGGTGATCAATACGATGATGATCACCCTTATACTGACTATGTGGTATGCGAAACTGCAGAAAACAGGTACATGCATGCGGGCTGTCACAAAGTACTGAACAATTATATGACACCATCCACCAGACCAGGAGAGTGCTTGGTGGCTCATTTTCTCAAACAATTGGTTAACTTCACTGAGGTCCTGGAATGGACACCAACCCACACAGCAAGTGACATTCTTAGACTCTGGTTCACAACAAAAAAAAAAATTACCCACAGGTGGATTTGGAGGTGAGGGCTTGCCAAGGGTGCTACAGCTGTCCCCATCAGGGCTTGTATTATTAAGAAGTTAGATACATTTTAAATAGTTTTGTTAAAAATCTTTTCCATAAAATTTCATTTATAAATTACAGCTACAGTCAAGATCTTTTATTTGTTGCTTGTGAAACCAGTCAGTCCAAACATGTGAAATGTAACCATTATGGCAATTAACAAAAAGTTAAAGCTTGTGCATCTTAGTAAAAGAAATGCTAAAAGCAGTTTGAGCCTCCTAATAAATAATAACAATCTTCCAGAGTTATATGTTTAATTTACTAAAATATAACTTGTTCTGAGCCTCCCAAAAGCAAATCATCACAATATTTCAGTCTTATATGCTAATTGACTAAAATATAATTTTTGCGACTCAAACAAATACAAGGGACATGCACAGTGACTTGACTTGAAAAAATAAAAATTAATACATTAAAGAAATGGTATACTGATGCTGGTTATTTCCATGTCCATCAGCTGCTGTAAAACTTATTATTGTCTGCATATCTGCTTAGTATGACAGACTCAGGATATACATTAATTATGAACAGATACTTTTAGTGGTTCCTGGTGTTACTTTTTAACTGTTGATTTAAACAGTTTTTTAAGCCTTTCTTACTATGAAGACATCTCTGAAGGAAAATAAATGCATTTCATAGCAAAACAGTGGGACATTAACACCATATTTGCTTTCAACGAGGAGGGGCACAAAAGAATCAGAGGAAAGACAAGTGGCAATATATAAAATTGATCAGACTGCAATGGGTTCCAACAGGTTACATGACACCAAGCCCCACAGCTATAAGACACAAGATCATTATTCTCAATTGTACTTAGCATGGTATGAGAAATTTATTTAGGCGATATGGACTAGCCAACCGGCAGTGTGAGCCTTGGCTTTAGAGGATTGTCACTGTTGTGGCACCCTGACCCCACGTGCAAAACTGGGAAAAAGGGATTATGGATGGATGGAAGAAAACTAACCATTAATGTTTTTTTCTGGGTGTGTTAGAGCAGGAACTCTGTGACTGCCAATTCTGCATCTTTAACTGACAGCACTGATGAAACATGCAAGTCAATTGCTGAATTTTCTAATGTACAGTAAGAACTTTCACTACCAACATGTACATCCACACAATATTAAGTCCAATTAAATTATGCATTGTGAACAAGTAAGTTCTTTAATATAATATACAGGTAAACGGTACATTGTGAACAAATAGTTAAGCTCTTTTGTAATGTCATGCTATTAACTTCATGTGCGGGGAGGAGGAACGTTTGCTCACAACCTCCCCCAACAAGTTACATTTACAATTAATGGTACTACTACAGCACAGTTTAAATGAATATGTTGCAGGGTTGGAGGTAAGAGGGGAAGCAGTCCTCTCAGATGAAGCTTACATCATCAACCAGCACACTACCACAGTATGCAAGGTGGAGACCGACTCCCCCATTAACCCCATATAAACAAAAGTAGTAAATGTGAGCATTTTTTCTTCCAAGTAACATGGGTTGGGGGGCACAGCCCAATTGCATATATGTAACTGCAACAGCAGTAGTACAACAGTCAAAAATGAATAACTAGCATGTTTTACAAAGGGCTATAAAGTTTTATAGAAATTTCAAAAAACAGTGTGCTGATTTACAAAGAACGTTGCTTCTGTATGCAGATGTCCAGTACAAGCAATGGGTAAACCAGATTGTTTTACAAAGTGTGGCAACGTTTTCAAAAGATTTAAAAACCTCATTTTATAAAAGATGCAAAATTGTACATGTGTATGTGTGTGTAGACGGCCAACACCAGCAAGTTTTTTTTTTGTAACAAATTTTTAAATAAATGTGTGTTTTACACAAGAAAATTGTGTGTGTTGACTTCAATATGGCTTATTTTGTAGATTTTTTATTTTATTGTTTTTGATTCAGACCAGGCATGCTCAGACTGTATTTGGAGTCTGGAGGTGGGGTTAGGACAGGCACGGCCAGGGTTTGGTACTGTGTATCCTACTCTTCTTTGCTATTACCAATGTATTTATTTGTATCAGTTAACTAGGTTAAAACACTGATCCAACTAGTTAATTTTCAGACTTCACCTAGGAGTACAAACTCAATGAGAAACAACATCACTTTCACATTTACCAGTTCTAGTAAATCAAACAGAAAAAACGTACATCAAGAAAAGGAATCTAACTGGATGCTACAGGACACATCCAGCAATACTCATTATACATTTTTGCATGCACAGCAAAGCAGCAAGAAGGAAGACCACGCAATAAGAAAAAGAATGCAACACAGACTGCATTCTATAGGATAAAATGATAATTACACAAAATAACTGTATGCATATGCAACAATGCTTAGAGAAAACTGCATTACGATGCACACTATTCAAAGTAATTTTTAATGGGAAGTTGGATTCAAATGTGGAAGAACTAGCAATGATTACCTCTGACACACATTCTCATCTGTATTTGTCCTTAAAAATAAAAACACGGCTATCTAATTGGAAAGTAAGGTGAAATATATGGAAGAATCTTTTATTCAACATACCTTACATGTTTTGTGTCATGGATGTCTGACTGAGAAGTGAAAAACGTCTGCCTTCAAGATGAATGTGGACAGTAGGAAGGTTAGGGTGGGTTGCTGTTAAAAAAAACATTTACTTGAGATAATTTGAAGAGAACGCTTTTAAAAAATATTTCTGAAGATGAAAGAACTGCTGTTTTTAATGGATGTATGGAGATATTCCCCAGAGTGCATGCTTAGGATAAAAAAATGTGGTCACTTACAGAAAGCTTGTTTTGTGCAGTCTATGTAGCTGGATTGTCTCAGTACTAGTCTATTGGTGCGATGGTTGAATGTTTTGTCTGAGTTCATGCAGGCGGGACCTTAGGAGGAGGTCTGCTTACTGTTTAATCAGGAGTCTATTAGCTTTATATAAAGAGTGGCACATGGCAAGTCTTAGGTTTCCAATACCATGATGGGAATGGAACCCATTCCAAAGTCAAAGTATGACTAAAGTTTGAGAAATTAGTATTCTTTCAATTGTTGAATTTAGCCAAAAGTGCTCTTCGCAGCACACTCAACGTACTCAGAACTGACTCCTCCTGCAATTCATATGGAGTTAAATGTATCAATGGTACATATAAATAAGGCTGTAAATTCTTTTTTTTATTAAAGCCACTGCTCCTTCTGCTATTGGAACTGTCTGGGTATCCTCCTCCCCATTGCCCTCGTTTCTGCCTGCAAATCCTGGTATCTTATGACTTTGTGTCTCTCTCTGTATGCAAGACACTAATCACTGGGTGTAGCAATTTCAATGATCAATGCTACTTTAGTCTTGTTTTCATGGACTACTATGTCTGTTTTTCCTCACATCTATGTTTGAACTGTTGGTAATGGGTGATCCCATGTGATATAAACATTTTGTATAATGCTTTGTGGCTCATGTTTCCAATACTTCTCAGCTACTTCAAAATCATAATGCTTGCACAATCTTCATTACAACAGTTTTGCCACATTATTATGTCTTCTAGTACATTATTATGTCTTCTAGTAAACAGGCCCTCTGCCATAACTGCATTACACCTAGCAACAAGATGTCCGACTGTTTCCAGTTCTGCTTTACAGAACCTGTATTTGTCTGGAACAGGGTTATAAACCTACACATTTTTAGCAGCTGCTTGCAATGCGATAATGCTGCAATAAAGGGGAATCTGTATTCAAGCTAGGCCACAAGAACACCATTCCCATGGCTGCTCTGCTTTCTGGGGTTAGGAATGTAATATTCCCCACAACTTGAACAAAAGTTTAATTTTTACCGTAGTCATCCCTATATGGTGCTGCAACTTTTAACTTTTATTTTTTAAACTTTTGATCTAAGAGACACCAAGGTAGAGGAATGTCATAGTGGTTTCAAAGGAGAGTGGTGAATTAATTTGAACTTCCTAGTATGTAGATACCCTTTGCTAGATTTTGTGAGGCTCTGAATAACTTTGATTTATATACATTTTAAAATTACTTCCTTTTCTGTAAGCCAATTTTTAGTTTGTGTAGCTTTTTCTAGTACATTTTGAAAATGTCTGGGGAGGGAACAGACCTACAAATGACCATGACATCTATGTATAGTATTATAGGTAGGATTGGGATACTGGCTCAGAAGTTACTGACACAGATACAAAAAAGGGATGTAGTATTGACCTTTTGGGTACCTCCTTTTGGAAGAACTGGATAAGTGGGAGGAAGACTATTTTTTTAATGAAGAGTGTCAGTCTATAAGAAAGTAGCTAAACCATTCAGAAGCCTTTTAGTACTGCCTGCTGCAAAGACTGCATAAGTGAGTAGGTTGAAGCTTACCCAGAGGCCTTCGCAAGGTTGGAAAACACTACCCCAGTTAGTGCACTTCTGTTCACAATTAGTAAAAAGTCATCAGCAAGGGCCATTGTATTTATGTTGTTGGGAAAACAGTAGGGTGCAGTAATTTAGCAGCAAGACAGTTGCCTAAACACTAACTTTTCTTGGACCCTACCTACAGGTGGTAGTATGGATATGTGCCCCAAGTCGAAGGCTGTGGCTGGAGTGGGTACCTTGGGACAGAGTTTGACTACTGTAGATATTTACATCCTAGGTATAATGCTAAGTGACGGCTAAGCTGAAGATGTGGAGCAGGATGATAAAGTGAGCTTTACACATGTAATAAAGTCTGCTCTAATGGGACAATCTAGAGGGAATCAACTATAGTAAGCATTTGGTTTGCATCTATTCATCATGGACACTACCACTGACTTACAGCTACTAAAATAATGAAATTCCATTCTTATTAGCTGAAATTCTGGGTACTATACTCATGAGTGCCACGCCTGTGTCTGTTTAACAGTGATGCTATCGATCTGCCATTTGGTTTGGGCTTAACTATTCAACATGAATGAAGACACTTGGGTTTACAGCTACTAAACATGCCATTTTCATTAGCTGAAATTCCAGGAGCTTAACAGGTGAATGCTACTCTAATTTCCAGTCAGCATACTGACTCCTTTACATTTTTATGGCTTATATAAGCAGATTTTAAATGCAGGGCACCTGTTTTGTTGAGTGACTTGCTCTAAAATGTTTAACTCTATAAATGTCATTGTTTTACCAGTACTTGGTACCACTTTTAAAAAAATTTTCTAAGGAAAATGAAAAAAAAAACAAAAAAAAAAAAAACAAAGCAGTGGCCATGAACACAGAATTGGAAAAAAAGGCACTGTCTGAAATGGCAGCCTAAATTAATTTGCAAAAGACTAGATGACAAACTCAAATGGTAATACTGAATTTAAGTCTGAGTCACCAAGACAAATGAGCAGCAGTACAGGACTTTATGTGGGCAATCTTCTGATCATTTCCAACTTCTTGCCTTACTGAAGCTAGACTATACATACCTAAAACAGATTTGTGTACAACTTGCAAAGAAAGAGGCTTGCACATTTAGGCCTTTTTATAGTAACATGGAAAGCAGCTGAATGCAATTAACACATCTGTAGGAGTGATGTGGACAGCTGAACTCATTTTCTAAATGTGAGGTATACTGGGACAGCAATACAAGACTGCAAGTTAAAAAAAAAAAAAAAAAAAATGAATTTTCTGACTTCAATCCCAATTGTGCCAAGCAGTCACTGAAGCTTAATAATGTATTACGATTGCTAGGTCACCAGGGAATTAGGAGTGAGCACTAATTTGTGTCTTTCGGCTTTTCCCGGTTAGGGGTCGCCACAGCAGAACTCCGGTCTGATAATGATTGGCAGTAGATTTTTTACGTGCCGAGTTTGCCAGCCCTGACGCACAACCTTCAACGAAGGTACGCCCATTCACGCATGTCTCCACACAGAAGACGCTCTAGCTGAGAATCAAACGGCACAATGTCTTGCTGTGAGACGACAACGCTACCGCAGCACCACAGAGTGAGCACTAATATAAAAAAAAAAAAAAAAAAACATTTTTTAATACAAACTGAGGACACAATTACCAGGCAAGAGGCTCAGTGGAGGGTGTAACAGTACAAGAGCAGTAGAAGAAAAAATTGTTTTAATTTATAAACAAAATGTGTAAATATGGTACTAAATGAGGTGTCCAGTGTCAGGGTGAGTGGATGGTACCAAAAACTACATTATTCATATGATGTAGACTTGGGGGGGGGGGGTTCCTCGACTCTTAGGCGAGAACATTCAGACAAATTATAAAAGCCAATATTGTCAGCCTTTCTATGCAAAAAGAACTGCACCACTGTTTTTAACAAACAAGGTACATGACCATAATACAGAGTTTTATTTCCACACCACATTTCAGTGCAGTTTCCTTTTTTATGAGGAGGTCATGTCATATGGCACAGTGCTATGCTGCAGGTAGTTTAATTTACTTTTACTACTCAAGTCTATTTCAGTTCAAGAACAGAATCATCTCTGACTTAAGGTACAACCACCACTTCATAAACCAGGTGTTGACGTTCAAGGGGAATGAACCAGTTAAGATTTAACTGTGTGGAGCTTGCAGATTTGCAGCTTCACACAGAGAGGTTTGCATACTTATGTTCCAAGGCTGACAGCTCTACAGTGAAACATAACTCCTGCACTAAACTTCTAGATCTTGGTACCAACCTAGAATGAAACAGAAAATAGATTGCATGATACTTACACTTGAGACACCAGTGATTCTACATCAAGGACTGACACGTGTTCTGGATGCTTCAATGGCAGTATAGTCCAGACAACAGTAATCACTGGGGCAGTACCATCACTGGCATCAATGCTTGTGTGTGTCGACAGCCTCATCACTTGACAGCTATTTCAATAGGTGCAATCATCAAAAGACTTTAATGTATTGCAAGATCATTCACATCTCCTAAGTAAGGAATGATGTTAACCACTCAAAGCTGTAAAGAGCCTAACATCATAGCAACTGGTGAAAACTGGACTATGACCAACTGCTAGGACCAGCATTCATCAGAGGACAGAAACCCCCCAACTACAACCCATCAAATTCAACCAAGTGGCTAAAAAATTTCTAACATAAGGAAATGTTCTCAATTTTCCATTTTTTCTTGCACTCGCTACATGTCGAATGAAGGTGGAACTTCCTTTTTTACTTCTTTACTCCTCTTAGTCTTTCCTTTTTTTCTGGAATTGCTGAAAATTCATAGAAAAGGAGGACGACTGAACTTGAGAATTCTTTCCCTCAGCTCTTCACAGTTTCTGTTAAAAAATACGACTGAACTTGAGAATTCTTTCCCTCAGCTCTTCACAGTTTCTGTTAAAAAATACGACGATAGAAGTTTTCAAAAAAAAAAAAAAAAGTTGGAAAAAAACAAACTTTGTCAGACCTGAACTCATGAACTGGTGAAAACCCTTCACACTCAGAATTTGCCTGTTACGGGAATAAAGACATAGTGTTCAAATATATGATTAAATTGCAGTGGAGGGTGCAGTGGATTATCTTAAAGGGAGAGGGAATAAAGCACACCATGTACAAGATGAACACATAATGGTAGCCTGTGCTAAAGCACTGTAAAATATTAGTTAAAACAGCACTGAACCTTCAAGTTTTTATTTTTTTTACTGCAAATCACTTTGAACATCTGTGCATGTATCAAGTATGAACGTGAAACATAGCAGTCTCAAAAATAATACAAGCACCAGAGGGAGAGAAAAATGATTGGACTTCACAAAAACTGGATTTGGTAGTCATGCTGTAGCGATGACTAGGAAGTGAGCATTAATCAAAGAATACAGAACTACAATATAGCAAAATGCTTTTTTCCTTTAAAAAAAAACAATTAAAGCGGAAGAAAATAAGTTCAAGCTCTGTTCCAGAGGTAAAAAAGCATTCTGAAAATGTAGTAAACCATTTGTTGCAAAGCAGGTTGGTACAGTTCTATTACCGCACACAAATGCTGGCACTGAGCCCAGAGCAGCTGCAAGACTCATTGGCAATCCACCCCCTGCTTAATGCTTGTACCTGTGGTGGGTCACTCCCACTGCTCCTCCCTTATTACACCACTGCGGAACAAGTTCAATATTCTGAATCTGAATCGACTTCAACAGTCACCCTCAAAATTTCACCACAGCAAAAAAGGATTACTGAATTATTGGAAAAGGCTGATTATACACATCTTTTTTATGTTGTCTTTTCTCTTCCCTTTCAACAGTCACTGCTGAAAACAGGCAACTTTGGAGATACATGCTGCAGGTCTTTATTTCCCTTATTTATACATGTCATGTTGTATATTACATGATGAACTGCTTTTCTGTTCCTTCTTAATCAATACTTCATGAATTTACCTCAGAGAGAAATCTCTTACTGCTCCTACTAGCGGACAGCAAACTTAGCCCATGTTTTCATTTCTGATGTGCTCAGTCAGCAACTCTGATGACCCCAATGCCTGGATAATGGCACAGAAATACAAGTGCACCTGCACGGACAGACACATACATAAGTTACAGTCACTGCAATGTGATTGAAACCTGGTACCCTCCAGTCTCAATTTACCTGATCTTCTGAATCCTGACAGCTTATTCAAGTGTAAATGTCTCAGCACAGTTCTGATTTAAAATAATAAAAAAAAAAACAAGTACAAAAACTGCATTCTAGAATTATGAAATGCTAATGCCTTCCTGAGGGGGGTGAAGACCCCACCCCAGGCAGTGGACTATACATCCTGCACTCCAGTTATTTAAATGATCAACTTGGGGGAGGGTGGCACACAATTGTAGTAAATGGTATCCTTTTACAGTGACCTTTTCCACTTAACTGTATTTTGAGGAATTAGACAAAAACAAAAAATTGTCTGAGTTACTAGTCCCAGTAATTTGTTTTTACAGCACATCTCTCAACCTCTAGGAACAAGAAATTTGAATAAAGTCAAACAGGACAAACAGCTAAAATAAGTGACAAATTTTAGACACTTGTGAACTTAGAAAACTGGTAGACCAGGCTTTGGGTTAGCATGCATTTATTTATTGACTTTAATCCTCAATGATTCACCAGAAAAACACAAATTTTACTGTAACAGATCACAATTATGATACAAAAATCTGGACAGTTGAGAGGTATGTCTTTTTTCCCCCAAAATCTCTATTTCAATTTTCTTTTTTTCCAAATAATAACAATACAATAACTCAAAAACACAAATAAACAATACAAATACATATCTAAAGAAAACAGACAACAACCTTGTTTCGAGAAAATTATACATTTTATATATAGATATATATATATATATATATATATATATATATATACACACACACACACACACACACACACACACAGTCACTACATCGTCAAGTAGAGTATGAGAATTCTTATGTTCATTTGGTCTCATAAGGGATAGTGGAATGGGGATAGTCTATATAGAAAGTAAAGATAGAAATTCAACCATTTATTGTATGGTTAGGGAAAATATCTAGATACACATATACTACGAGAAGGGGAAGATGCAAGAAAGCTGGTTATACTACATTTCATTTCTTATTAAAAAGTTATCTCTTCATGTCAATTTGTGGGTGAATTTTATTTGTCAAGAATTATGTCTAGTAAGTAACCCCAATATTTTTGGTAATAGCGTTTGTTTTTTTGTTTTTGAATAAACTAATTTGTGAGATGAGATATATTTGATAGCAAGATTGCTAAAATTTTCCCATGTAATTGGTGACATGACATTCCAATTCTTTGTAATAAAGAATTTAATAAGGACACACATCGTAATAGACATGTTTTAATATTTTTGGAAGTTGATTGATGGTAACGTGCAATATAGCTGTCTCCCATGTAAGGGTTGATGTTTCATATTCCATCTTCTCTAATCTTACTTTCAAGGAACACCATAAGTTGTGTATCTTAGTACAGTTTCACATGACATATAAAATATCAGCTGTTTGATCCGGACAATGGGGACATATAGGTGAAAAGTTAGGATTGAATTTATTTAATTTAGAAAAAGTATAATATAGATTTACCATAATTTGTGTATATAACAGCTTCTTGAAAGGAATGAATTTGATTGTATTTTCAACGGCTAGTTTCTTATTTTCTTCAGTCAGTGATTGATTTTTCGTTTGCCAATAGTTTGAAAATAATAAAGAATTCTGATGTTTTGCGCTCATTACAATTTTATAAGTCCTAGAATTTGTTTTCCCTTTAATCGCAAGATTTTCAAGTATTAATTTAACTAAATTTATGTTCTGTAAGTCAGTGTGTTTTTGCGAGAATTTAGCATTTATAAGATGGTGAAGTTGGTTAAGGATAATACTATATTTCTTGGGAAGTTTGAGTTTAAGTCTCATTTGCCCCGTGTTAAATATTTCCATTGGAATATATCCCATATTATGTAGTCTTTTATCAGGGGGTAGTTTGTTAGGTTTATTATTTATTAGTAGATTAGGATTTAGGTGTAACAGTTGTATAAGGGAAAAAGCATCAGTTAATTGCAATGATTTAAATAGTTTCTGTGTTGTAAGAATCATGTTTTTAATTAGTGGGTGTAGATTCTTTGTGTATATGCTAACCTGGTTTAAATTCAAGAATGGTAGGGATTTGATATTATAGCCAAGGGATTTCAACTGTTCATACCAGATTTTGGTCCACTGGGGTGTCCAAGTATTTATATACGAGTCATAGCTTATTATTTGTATTAGTCTGTAGACAGTAATTATACTATAGTAAAGCTTAAAATCAGGCAACCCCAATCCCCCCTTATCTTTGGCGAGTACAAGTTTTCCATATTTAATTCTGGTAGATTTGGCATACCATGAGAATCTTGATATAGCTTTTTCCATGGCAAGGAAGAAGTTTTGGGGAATATTTGAAAAAGTAGCACTTAATTGAAAGAGTACTCTTGGTAGAAAATTCATCTTGACAACACTAGCTTCTGACACTAGAGACAAATTGATGTTCTTCCATCTATCAATATCGTTTTGAATACTAGTCCATGTACTTAGTAGGTTATTGTTTATAACATCTTTGAAGTCCGAATTAAATAGCATTCCTAGATATTTTATCTGATAGTTTATTTTGATCTCACTCATGGGAAAGTACAATTCTTTATGACCTATAGGATTGAGGGGAAATATATATGACTTGTTTAAATTTAAGTTATAGCTTGAAACTATTGAGAACTCATCAATAGCTTTAAGTATTTTTGGGAGGTCAGTAGTGGGGAGTTGGAAGTATATATTTAAGTCATCGGCAAAGGCAGAGTATATAAGATTTGTATTGTGGATTCTGGGAATATGATGAAAGGTTTTTTGTGAAATAAACAGAAGGAGGGGTTCTAGATAAAGATTAAATAGGTATGGTGAAAGAGGACATCCTTGTCTTGTACCATTGGATAAAAGTATAGGGTAAGTTATAAGTTTGTTTACCTGTATAGTGGTAGAAGCTTTCTGATACAGAACCTGGATCATTTTAATAAATTATTGAGGAAAACCATACAAAGGCAGTATATTAAAGTGTTAAGTTTACTCTATCAAAAGCTTTGGTTGCATCTACTGTAAGGGCATATCTGGGGCATTTATCACTATTAAATAGTCTTACAATGGTATCTAAGAGGAGGGTGTTGTCACTTGTTTGTCTGTCATAAAGCCAATTTGTTGTTGGGAAATAACAGAGGGGGGTATATTCTTAAGTCTAATTGCTATAACATGGTCTAATATCTTAAGATCAGTGTTTATGAGAGCTATTGGTCTATAATTTGCTGGATCTGTTGGATCAGAATGCGGTTTAGGAATTAACACTGTCTTGGAGTTATTTAAGTATTTGCCTGTTATACCATATTGTATTATATACTTGAAAACTTTTAATAACACCTTGGAGATAGGTTCCATGAATAAATTATAAAAATCAGATATGTATCCATCAGGCCCAGGGGATTTACCTAGCTTTAGTTTGTTTATTGCAGCGTTTATCTCTTTTAATTGCAACAGTGATTTTAAGAGTTTCCTTTGATCTTCTGTAATTTGTGGAAAGTGTATAGTATGTATAAAATCCTCAAATCTGTCTGTAGATGGAGATAAGGGTATATTGTATAATTTCTTATAAATATCTTCAAAAGCGTCCACTATATATTGGTCTTTATATTTCACCTGTCCTTCATATTTTATTTCTTTGATCCTACGAGGTCCACTTTTTATGTTTGTCTAGCTAGGAATTTTGATGTTGTTTGAGCCCATTCTGAATACTGATATATTGACCTTAATTCTAAGAAGGAGATATTTTCTAAATAGTGTGTAACTGTTTTTGCCAATCAATTATTTTTTCCTCAAGTTCTTTAGAATATTTTTAATGAAGTTCTAGTTCAGCAGTGTTTATTTGATACTCTAGTTCATTGTTAAGATTGTTATATTTTTTTGAGCCATGCAGATGTTTGTATAATAATACTCCTGATGACAGCCTTGGTAGCCGCCCATTGTATGTCATATGGAATTTGAGTGGATATAAAATCATTTTGGAGTTGGGCTAGGACATTCTGAATTTCTTGTGTTGTTTCTTGGTTTTGTATAATTTTAGGATTTAACGTCCAGGTATTGAGATACGACATATTTTGTTTATGGGCTTGAAAGTTTATTAAAAGTCTAATTTTGGAATGATATGACAGAGTTCTAGATGATACAGCATAATTTAATTTGTTAGAAAGGAAAGTGAGGGAAATTAGAAAAGCATTTATCCTGGACCAAGTTTTATGAGTGGCTGAAAAGAAAGTGAATCTTGATATTGTTTTATCATACTGAAATTTAACATAAGGGTCAACTAGTTCAAATGTATTTTGTAATTCTTCAAGTGCTGTAGTGGTAGATTGTGACTGTTTTTATTATGCGATCTATCCTTATCTAGATTTAGTAAAGCATTCCAGTCCCCACATACAATAAACAGATGATTTGGCTAATATATTAAAGATTTCATAAATGAAGAGCTGTTGATTTGCGCAGGGGCTATATATATTAAGAAAGAGTAATGTTTTCTTCAAAATATGATATTCAGTAGTAAATAATACCCATCTTCCCTTTGAGTCAGCTTCAGAGGAAGTAATCTCTCCTTGGAAGGATTTATTTACTATAATGGCCATTCCCCTGGACAAAACTATAATTTGCAGCAACTATTGTTTTAACCCATTTTCTTTTCCTTTCCCTAACCCAAAGTTGATCATCTAAGTGAGTTTCTTGCAAGAAAGTTATATCAGCCTTAGTTTGGTATGTGAGGTGCATGATAAATTTATTTTTATCTACCATCCCTTTAACATTCCAAGAGTCTATGGTTATCATTTTTTATTAATATTGTTGAAGTTTCTCATTAGTTGATACTCAAAAATACAGTTATAAACTTTGTCTGTTAGTGTATTTATCTTAAGAATAAATGTTGTGACTTTTATACTCCTAAACTCTAAATAGGTGCCTAACCACCCATCCCTCTGTATTAGTAAATGTGCATGAGTTAAGAAACTAAAAGAGACTATTATTTTTAGCAACAAGGAGTAAATATTTATCAGAGGGATGTCAATAATACCCATACTGTTCCAAATGTGAACAGTCATCAGCTAACAGACTGTGCCCATCCCACTCCTTTTATTTATGTACTGCATATTCATTTTCAGACTTCTTAAAATATTATGTTAATTGCACCCTTAAATGATATATAGAGGGAAAGAGAAAAGTAGCTTTTATAAAAAGTTTTGTAGTAACAGCAACATAAAATTCTTAACATTTCAAGAGTTATTAGAGAGTTTACAAAACAATATTTTCCAAAAAAAGTACAATATATGAACATTTAAAGAAGGCAGCACTTTAAAATTCAACAACATTTGCATTATTCTTGCTAACAGCAACTAACTGTGGTTCTTTAAAAATGTACTGGAAACTTCGTTTAACACTGCACTGGCAAAAGCCATACAAGCACATCATTGTGAACTCATATATTATTAATTAACCAGTGCCATTTACTGGACAAACAGGGAGAAAAAAAAAAGAGAAATGTTTTTGTACCTTGCTCATAGACACACTTAAAAGCAACTCAATGATTATGCCAGTAGAATAATGATTATACATTTTAACTGAAACTACTAATGTCTAGTATTTACACTACTTAAACTATGATATCAAAGGTTATATCCCATTATTTAAATGTAGTTTAACACTCCTTTTTTGCAAGCTGTAAATGCACTTTAAAGTAATTTCTCTAAGCAGTCAGAGTTAGTTAGCTTTCCAGCTTTTAAATGTAGAAGGCAGTTATTAAAAGACAGTACCTTAAGTATTACAGTGTAGCAAAAACGTTTTCTTTACAGGCAGGTAAGCAGAGTTATTTAGAACACATTCCACATCCATTTGCTTGAAGTTTCCCATAAGAGTGGTATATTCTTCTGTCCTGTAGTTTTTTAGAGCTGTAGCACTTGTTTAGCCTTCTAAATGTTGTTTTTGTATCAAAAGATATGAAAAGAGCTGTCTCAGGCAGGATTTACTTTGAAGAGACACAGAAAGGTGGATTTTGCCTGGTCAGGTGTTTCCAGGGATATTTTTTCTTCTTTGTAATAAAATGTTAAAGTTGCAGGATATTTCCTTTGGAAATAAGAAGTTATGTACTCACCATAACGTTCCATCTGAGTAGGTATCTTCATTTGTCTGCAACCTTTGGGATACAGATCCGAGCCGGCAACTTCTATCACAGCATAGATCCGAGCTCCTAGCTCCTCCCTTTACCCATAATCCCCTACCAACCCTGACTGACCTCGGATCAAGTTTGCCCCATAGCACAGCTAATACTGTGTCCCAGAGGGAACTAATCTAAAGAACCCCAGGTAGGATCATATTGGTCATGGGGAAGGAGGAGGGGATGGTTGCAGACAAATGAAGATACCTACTCAGATGGAACGTTATGGTGAGTACATAACTTCTTAATCTGAAGTAGGAACTTCATTTGTCAGCAACCTTTGGGACAGAGTCCCCAGCTACCTAAGTCTTGGGTGGCCTAATGGAAGAATATTCCGGAGCACTGCAGAGCCAAAAGACGCCCTACCTCGGGAGACAACATCTACTTTGTAGTGGCTGATAAAGGTATGAGATGAAGCCCAAGTGGCTGCGGAACAAATGTCATCCAGAGAAACCCTAGCCTTGAAAGCAGCCGATGAAGCAACGGCCCTAGTAGAATGAGCACGGACTCCCTGAGGTGCAGGCCTTCCCGAGCTCTGATATGCTAAGAGAATACAACTAGATATCCATCGGGAGAGGGTAACTTTAGAAACCGACTTGCCGAAGTTGTTTTTGGCAAAGGAGACAAACAACTGATCGGATTGCCTATGACCAGTAGTTCAATGAATATAAAAACGTAGTTGTCTGTGCACGTCTAAAGAGTGCAGCTTATATTCTCCTTTGTTTTGATAGTTGGGGAAGAATACTGGAAGATTAATAGATTGATTAATGTTAGCTTCCGAAGATACCTTAGGTAGAAAAGACGGATTGATCCTGAGGTGAACTCTGTCTGGGTGGAAGACCAAATACGGTGGTTTGACACAGAGAGCCTGGAGTTCCGAGACCCTCTTGGCTGAAGTTATGGCCACCAAAAAGGCAGTTTTCCAAGCGAGGTATTTGAGATCAACAGTGGCCGCTGGCTCGAAAGGGGGGCTAGTCAAGGCCTGTAAAACTAGGGATAAATCCCATGGAGGTACCACCTCTGACAGGGGGCCTGAGGAGGAAGGTACCCTTAAGGAAGGTCTTACACAGTTTGGAAGTAATAAGCGGGCCTGACTCATGCCCTACATGATAGTGTGAAATTGCTGCAAGTTGTACCTTGACCGTGGAAGAACTAGCCCCCTGGTGAAAAAGAAAAGTTAGAAAATCTAGAACTGACGCTACCGGCGCCGTAAAGGGATCTAAATGACGGTGCTCTGCCCAAATGGAAAAACGTTTCCATTTACTCCGATAAACCCTTCTGGTGGAAGGCTTGTGAGCTGCTACTAGAATGGCTTTGACTGGTGATGAGATTCCGGGAGTCCTAATCAGGAGTGGAACTAGAGCAACCAAGCCGTCAGCTTTAAGTTGGCCAGGTTCGGAGTTGGGAGACCCAGGGGGTGTAAAATGAGATCTGGGAGGGGATCCAGAATCCAGGGCTGATGAATCAGGTGAGACCATAGGTAAGGGAACCACGTCTGACGAGGCCAGAATGGGGCAATGAGGATCATCTTGCTCCCCAACTGACTGGCTTTCTGCAATAGTTTCAACATCAGGGGCAGAGGTGGGTAAGCATAAAGCAGACCGGGAGGCCAAGCATGGACTAGAGAGTCTCTCGGGGACTCCCCCGGAGGGGGGATCAGAGCAAAGTAATCGTTGCATTTGGCATTTGAGGGAGAGGCAAAAAGATCGCAACAAGGTCGCCCCCATCAGGCAAATACTTGCTCTGCCACTAGAGGATTGAGAGACCACTCGTAAGGAGTCAGGATAGTACGACTGAGTCTGTCTGCTAAAATGTTGGACCATCCCGGAATGTGCGTTGCGATGAGAAAGCGGTTGGTGGATATCGCCCATTCCCACACTCTCATGGCCTCGCGGCAGAGAGGGAAAGACCTGGCTCCCCCCTGTTTGGTGATGTACCAGATGACTGACATGTTGTCCGTCTGTACTGCAATCGTCCCCACCGGAAGAGGGTTGTGAAGTGCTTGCAATGTCAAAAGCACCGCCCTCATTTCCAGGATGTTGATATGCAATGAGGTCTCTATGTCGTTCCACGTGCCTTGGACTGTTCTGCCCGAATAGTGCCCCCCCACCCCAGGCGAGAAGCGTCCGTGGTCACTGTGACGACTGGCGGAGGCAGCGAGAAGGGGCGTCTCGTGTGGAGATTGGAGGACTGGAGCCACCACACGAGTGACCTTTTGCAGGCCCTGCTTAAGGGAATGGGATGAGACGGGATTGCGAGATAGGGACCATTGTACCTGGAGGGTCTACTGTACGACCCTCATATTCAGCTGGGCCAATGGCAGCAGCGGAATTGCTTCTGCCATGGACCCTAGAGCCCTCAGGACCAATTCTACCGAAGGAGCTTGAAGTTGAAGGATGGCCTGCACGTGCAACCTCAGGTTCCGAAGCCGATTTGGAGTCAAGAAAGCAAGCATCAGTCTGGAGTCCAAACTCGCCCCTATGAAATCCAATACTTGTGTAGGAGCCAGGGAGGATTTGGCCATGTTGATGGTCAACCCTAGGAGTGGAGCCAGATTGAGGAAATAATCCCTGCATGAGCAAAGAAGATGCCTTGTTGGGGCGGTAAGGAGCCAGTCATCCAGGTACGGAAAGACCTGAATTCCCTGGAGTCTCAGGTGGGCCGCTATCGCTGCCAAGACCTTGGTGAACACCCTGGGGGATGAGGTGAGACTGATGGGAAGGGCCCTGAACTGGAAATAGCTGGCTCCCAGCCGGAAGCGGAGAAACCTCCTGGAGCGTCTGTCTACGAGAATGTGATAGTACGCATCCTTGAGGTCTATCGAGCACATCCAGTCGTTCTCCCGCAGTAGTGGGAGAATAGATTGAAGTGTGACCATCCGGAACTTTATTTTTGGTACTGCCAGGTTCAAGAGAGGTCCAGGATGGGCCTCGCGCCCCCCGTCTTTTTTGGCACCAGAAAGAACCTGGAGTAAAAACCTGATCCGAGATGATCTGGGGGGACGGGCTGGATGGCTCTTTTTTGTAAGAGCTGCTGAATTTCTGCAGCAGCCGCCTCCCTCTGATTGGGTGTTACATCGGGGAGGCTTCTGATTCTGGGGGTTACAAGAAAGGGAATTTGGTATCCTCTGGATATAACACGAAGCACCCAGCGATCCGTTATGGACTCCCACATTGCTAGGTGCCTCGAAAAATGTCCCCCGACTGCCTCCAGAGTGGAGCAGCTGGGTAACCCCTCAGGGGTTCTGCGTGGGCCTCTCAGAGAAAGGTTCTCTGGACCCAAAATTCCTGGGACCCCCTCTGCCTCTAGGGCGGCATCCTCCCTGTCCTCCTCTGCCACGAGAGGACTGGTTGTCCGGAGCAGACTGGGATTGATGCGATTTCCGGAACCACATCTTCTTCTGACCCTTTTGGTTCTTGGTAAAGGACCTCTGGGGAGCAGAGAAGCGGACTCCGATGGCAGACGTCTTCCCGTCTTTCTCGCTCTGGACAAGGGTGTCGCGAACGGTTTTGGCAAACAATGCAGAACCATCAAAAGGGGCATTCGTAAATGACGCCTTAAAGGATTCCGAGAAGTCACAATGTCGGAGCCAGGCTTGCCTCCTCATGACCAGCCCGACTCCGCCTGCTCTAGCGGCTCCCTCAGTGGCATGAGACAAAAGCCGCATCGAGGTGTTGGAAATAGAATGTAGGGTGGACATTCGGGAGGAGTACAGTTGCTTGTCCCCTTCCGACATGGACCCTGGGGGGGGGGAGCAGCGTATACTTTAATTAGATCCCACTGCATCCGAATGACGCGTGCCATATAGTTCATGGCCCTCAAGGAGAAGATCGCTGAACTGAAGGCCCGCTTCCCAAGGCGGTCCATCGCATGAGACTCCTTGCTCGGCGGATGAACCGTGGGGCTCTCCTGAGCCAACTCTCTCTTGGTGGCTGCCGCCAGCAACATTCATCCACAGGGGGACCTTTGCTCCAATGGGTTCTCTCTGACGGGGGGCTCAAGATTTTGTCTGGGCGCTTGGGAACAGGCTCTACAGTGTCCGGCTCCCTCCAAGCCCTAGTGGCTATAAGATCCACCAAGGGGTCGGGGGGAGGGGACACCCAAGAAGTAGATGGCCCTGCCTCGAACGCCTCTAGGAATACGGACTCGTCGGAGGAAGCCTTGGGGGCAGACCCCCCCCCCTGATTCTGAGCATTTCCATGATGTCTCCAAAGGAGACATCCTCAGGGGGTGACCTTGGGGAGCCTTCCCCTTCATCCAAGTCCGTATCTTCAGTGAGTGACTCAGGGGAGTCCACGTGCCTCCTTTTGCACTTCAACTTGCGAGGAACCTCCTCGGGGGGGGGGGGGCTGTCCGAGGAGTCCTCACCAGCAATACCCTGTTCCAATGGAACACCTAGAGGCGCTGAAGCAGGCTACCCCGAAGGCCGGGTAAGGGGAGCCAGGACCAGCAGAGAGGGAGTGCAGGGGGGAGCCGAAGCCAGGACCGGAGGCCTGGATGTACTCAATAGTACCCTCTCCACCACCGCGAAAGCCGAGGGGGAGCCGCTCTCTGACAGGGGGGGGGGGCAAGAGCACTCCCATCTGCATCTGGGCCTGGATGAACCTCCTCATCATCCGGTCCATGTCCGCATCCAACATACTGAAGGTGGACCTCGAGGAGGCCACCGAGGCAGGCCTGGAGTGCTGCCTCGACGGGGACCGGGTCACCTCCTCCTCGGGTCCCGGTGAGAAGCAAGGGGATTGGATCCGAGGAGGCGGCGAACCAGAAACCCTGGAGGGAGAAGCCCGCTTGGCAGGCAGGACCGAGGAGGAGTTTTCGGCCCACCGCTTAAGGTGCTTCTCCCTCTGCTTCTCTTTCCTGGCCTCCCTCACCTCCGAAGCCACAGTGGGAGGTTGAGTCCCGGTCGGAGGGAGGGGGGCAGGAGTGGCCGCTACCGAAGACTGGGTAGCGGCCACAGAAGTACCGGAGGCCGGAGCCGGGTCTGGGGGCAAAAGGCCCGCCAGAACCAGTTTCGACCTCCGATCCTTAAGTACCCTGGGGTTGAACCCAGCGCAAATCGCGCAACCCGAGGAGAGGTGTTCAACCCCAAGGCACCTAACGCACCGAGTGTGGCCATCAGCCGGTGAAAGCTTGTGACCACACTCGGTGCATTTTGAAAAAATAGCTTTAGGGGCCTCCGACATCACTAAAAGAAAACGCACACGTTAGGCCCCTACACACTACACACACACACGCTGCGACCAGCGAGGGCAGGGAGGAGAAATAAAGGTAAAATATTTAAGCTAATTTAAGCTAAAGAAGTGAAATTAGGGCTAGGGAACACCTAAACACACACACAAACACTCGCTCAAAAAGAGTACAAGAAAGAAATTAAAATTTTCTTTTCTCACAAGAATACACCAAGAGCTCTGGAATCTAGTTGTTGCTTGAAGAGCGGCAAACTAGATCTGAGGTCAGTCAGGGTTGGTAGGGGATTATGGGTAAAGGGAGGAGCTAGGAGCTCGGATCTATGCTGTGATAGAAGTTGCCGGCTTGGATCCGAGATCGGATCCGTATCCCAAAGGTTGCTGACAAATGAAGTTCCTACTTCAGATCAAATCTTATTTTCAATGAGGTAAGTGCAGTATTTACTAAGTTTCTGTCGATTTTGTTTAATTTCTAAAGGAAGATCTTGAGTAATCGTAATTTTATGTGCTTTCCATGTAACATTATTTTTAATTTTATAAGCTGACAGTATCTGTTGAACATGTGCTGAATTAAGCAGTCTGATGAAGATTTGTCTTGGAAGATCACTTGTTTGTGTATGCTTTATAGCTCTGTTGGCTCTTTCAATCACTATCTCATCCAGGAGATCTTTATTAGTCAGAAGAGAGCTTAGTATTTCTTTTATTACTGGAATAAGTTGTGGATTATCAAAGCTCTCTGGATTACCTCTTATGATAAAATTATTTCTCCGGCTTCTAGCTTCCAAGTCTAGCATTTTGTGCAGTAATTCTTTAATTATGGTGTCATTGGTTTGTGCTTTTTGTTGCAGTTCATTTATTTTTAGCTCATTGTCCATAACTTTAGCTTCATTTTGTTCTAGCCTAAGCACAACTTGGTCCAGAGTAGAGCAAAATGTAGTTAGCTTATGAGAGAAACCCTGCACTTCTGATTGTAAAGGTTGTAAAGCAGTTTTCAGATCCTCCAGTGTTAAAGGTTGTTCCTGTTTTAATCTTTGACACATTTTACCAGCTTCTTGTTGTTGCTTGTTAATTTTTTGCCTTTTAGAAGTGGTTTCTTTCTCAAAAGTAGTAATTGCAGACAGTTTGGTTTTTGTGATTACAGTTTCCATCCGATCTGGCTGATTCTCCATTAATCTTATATAGTTAGATTCCTAGTAGTAGTGCAGAATTTTAAATGAGAAGTCTTGTTATGAAAGTTGTTTTTCTTCTTACTTTCCTCTTATTAGGCCTGTTGGTCTTGAAGAATCCACACCATGAGGTTCAGGGCCGTTTCAAACAAGTAATTATTTTTCCTTCAGAATGAGAGGATTTTTGAAAAATAAAGATAAAACAAGTAAGTACTCGTATTTCTGCTTTAATCCATTGATGTTTGGTATACTTTTCCCAAGTGATGCGCTGGTTTGAAGTCAGATTATAGTACAGGAAGGCAGAAGCTGCACTGTTCATAGTGTGCTTACAGGCTGTCCACCATTTTGGAATAAGAGAGGTATGTCTTACAGTTTTCCTAAGTTAGAAAAGAGACCTCGGAATAGAACTGGCCTGGAATGTTAACTTCCCATATGAAACTCTGCTCCTTGCCTTACAAAGATATTATGGACTTAACTTCCTGCTTTGTTAATATCACATTATGTCATTCATGCCTACAGCACCTTTTTAGCATATTTCAAGTCACACTAACAGTTTTTTATATCACTGTATGAAGCTGGGTTCATTAACTCATTAACTTACCAACTAATGATAGTTAACACATGAAAGGGCAGTGTGGGGGAAACAAAATAAGGTTGCCTACAGTGCACTGCAGTGTTCATATTAACCACTATTCAATATACTGTAGTGCTGTCTGAGAATAAAGGCTTTTATTACAATATTTTAATAAACATCATGCTTAATTGACAAACAAAGGCTGTTACAGTGTGTGTTGAATACGGATTTTGGAGCCCATGGATTAATAGCTTTGGGTGACTTATGTCAGACGTTAACCACTTCCCATAAATTATGATTTTCATATACATATTCATAACCAAAGGAGTTGCATGTTTCAGAGGGACAAATATGAAGAGTCATAGTGGAAAGCACCAGTTTCGCTGCAAAAGCACTAGTGTGTTTCTAGAATTGTTTATTAAAGCTTCCATTTTCTGCTTATGCAGTTTTCTTTTTACATTTCCTTTGGTCTACTTACTGCAATGGGATTAATCCCAACTGCTTCAGTTTTTAAAGTTTCTATTTCTGTAAATGTTTCAAAAAACAAGCATGTAGAAATGGATAGCATGTCCTCATAGAAAACCATAGGTCTGACTGAACAAAAATGAAGGTTATGTACTCATCATAACTTTGCATCTGTGTTGTCAGTTTTCATCCTTCCTCAACAGTCAGGTCTCAGATCCACCTTTGGCCACTTTGTTAGACTTTGACTCTTCAGCTCGAGTTCCTCCCCTTACCCATAATCCTCTCTTCTCCTGAATTACATCAGATCAAGTCTGCCCTCTAATCAATCTACTAAAGGATACCCAGAAGTCAAAATATTCTAATTAAGTTGTATAACAGATGCAAAAGAAAAAAGGAGGAGGAGGAGGAGAAGACTGGAGCTCATGCAGCAAACTGACAGCATACACCCTTCAAGGCATAGTAGGAGCTCACATAAAAGGAAATTATAAACTACGAAGGATGAAACCAGACTACACAGATGCATAGTTATGGTGAGTACATGACTTTTATATCTGTTGTTTTCTTTTCTGTCCATTCCTCAACTGATGGGACAAGAGTCCCCAGTTAGAAAAATCCCTGGGTGGTCCTCAAGGAAGGACATTCTGGAGTACAGCGGAGCAAATGTTGCCCTATTCCGAAACAAGATCTCCAATTTGTAATGAGTTATAAAGGTATGAGCACTGGACCATGTGGCAGCTGCACAAATGTCATCTATAGAAGCTCTGGACCAAAAGGCAGTTGTGGCCATAGATCTGGTGGAATGAGCCTTAGGTAGTTTGGGTAATGTCAATCCTTTATCCTTACAGATACATCCTTTATCCTTACAGATACATTAAATACAATCAGTGATCCATCTAGCTAAGGTTACTTTAGATATTGCTTTGCCCAATTTAGCTTTAAAAAAGAAATACAATAGGTCTAATATTCGGAAAAAAGAAGTTATGTCCTTACCATAAAGTTCCATGTGAGTTGTTCATCTCGCCTTTTTGTTCTTGCACGTTGGTTGGAGCCTATCCCTCGGCTCTGAATCGACCGCTTTTCAAGCTCAGACTCTGAGAAGCTCGAGACCTAGTGTATATCCCATGATGCTCTACTGTGAATCCCCAGATCTAGTATGCTGCAACCAAGACAGCCTACAGGAAGAAAGAAAACTATAGTGTCTACCTATGTAGGTAGCTATAAGAATGTAGAAGGAAAAAAACAGAATGTTTAATACAGACTGACAAACTCGACCAATCCTCCAAGGCAACCATCTTGCTCGACTGGAGGGGGAAAGGTGGACGGGAATGTAAGAATAAAAAGGCGAAATGAACAACTCACATGGAACGTTATGGTAAGGACATAACTTCTTTATGTGAAGTTGTTCTATCTCGCCGTTTTGTTCTTACACGTGGGTAGCGTCCCAAGCACCCTGATCCTGGGTGGCTCACGGGAGAACATTCCTGAGCACAGTGGAACCAAAGGTAGCCCTGTCCCTGGAGGTCCTATCCACTTTGTAATGAGTGATAAACATATGAGGTTTTGACCACGTGGCAGCTGCACAGATGGTATCTAAGGGCAAGCGAGCTGCATGAGCTAATGACGTAGAAACAGCTCGTGTAGAGTGGGCTTTGACGTTAGTTTCTAATGGCTGATTAGTGGTGGCATAAATGGATTTAATGCAGTCAGAGAGCCACTTAGCCAATGTGATTTTTGATACTGTGAAACCTTTCTTATTCTCTGCGTAAGAGACGAAGAGTTGATCAGATTGTCTGAAATCCTTCGTTCTATCCAGATAGAACCTCAGTTGTCTGTGTTCATCAAGCTTGTGTAACATATATTCCAGTCTGTTGGTATGGTGTCTGAAGAAGGTTGGAAGCTCAATGGACTGATTTAAGTTAGTTTCTGAATAGACCTTGGGAAGAAAGGTAGGATTAGTCCTGAGGGAGACCCTATCAGGGTGAAAAATCAAATATGGGGGTTTGGAGGACAAGGCTTGAAGTTCGGAGACCCTACGTGCAGATGTAATGGCTACCAGGAATATAGTTTTCCAAGACAAAAACTTTAAATGACAAGATGAAGCAGGCTCGGAGGGGGCGAGCATCAATTGGGATAAAACCAGATTCAAATTCCAGGGAGAGAGAGGATGCCTGATTGGTGGTCTGAGATGGTGGGTTCCTTTTAAGAATGCTTTACATAGTCTGTGACATGATGTTAGACCCGTTAAACCCTACATGGAAATTGGAAATAGCAGCCAATTGAACTCTAATGGTGGCAGCTGCCGCGCCATCATTGAACAAGGAAGACAAGAACTCTAAGATGGTATGAATAGGTGCTACATAAGGGTCAATGTCATGTTGAGAAGCCCAGTGAACAAATCGTTTCCATTTCCTATTGTATAGCTTCCTGGTCGATAGTTTATGAGAGGTAACTATAATATGCTGGACCACAGAAGACAAATCTTGAGACCTGGCTAATGTGGGAATTGGAGCAGCCAAGCTGTCAGTTTTAGGGAGGTGAGGGAGGGATGAAGAACTCCTGACGAATGAGTCAGAAGATCCGGCACTGGGTCCAGAATCCATGGTTCTTCTACTTGATACTTCCCCAGGAAGGGGAACCAAATCTGTCGAGGCCAAGACGGAGCTATCAAAATCACAGTCCTTCCCAGACCTTTGGCTTTCTGCATGAATTTTGGAATTAGGGGTATTGGCGGAAAGGCATATAGGAAGCCCAGGGGCCAATCGTGTACAAGCGCGTCCCTCGGTTTGTTCCCTGGTGGGGAATAAAGGGCAAAGTAGCTGCTGCATTTGGCATTCATCGGGGATGCAAATAGGTCGCAGTAAGGCTGGCCCAATCTGCGGAAAATCTTTTCTGCCACCTGTTGTTTGAGAGACCACTCGTGAGGCAACAGCATGGCCCTGCTTAGCTTGCTTCTCCGCTATCACGTTGGATGACCCCGCGATGTGTGTTGCTATCAGAAAGCGTCTGGTGGATACAGCCCATTGCCAAATTCTTAGGGCCTCCCGGCATAAGGGATATGATCTGGTTCCCCCTTGCTTGTTGATGTACCAGACTACCGACATGTTGTCCGTCTGGATAGCAATTGTACCTGGAGGGAGAGAGTCGTGAAAGTATTGCAACGCCAGGAACACCGCTCTCAGCTGTAGGACATTTATATGCAAATGTGTTTCCATGAATGACCAAGTGCCTTGGACGGTCTTTCCCTGAAATAGCCCCCCACCCTATCATGGAAGCATCCGTGGTCACTGTGGCTGTGGGTTGGGGAAGAACAAGGGGACGTCCGATTATCACTTGGTCGCTGTTCAACCACCAATTGAGATCCTTCTTGCAAAGATTCGTTAACCGGATCTCGTGTGACATGGGCAGTCGTTGGTAAGACCATTGCGCGAAGAGTAGCCACTGGAGTATTCGCATGTGCATGCGGCCTAATGGAATTGCTATCAGTGTGGCTGCCATTGTGCCTAAAAGCTGCAGTATCTGGGACGCAGGAGCTTTGTTCCGGATCAACAGACTGGATAACTGATTTTTTAGAGCTACGATTCTTGACTGGGGCACAACCTGATCCTTGCATTGACGGTGTCCAGTTCTGCCCCTATAAATGTAATATGCTGCGAGGGCAATAACACAGATTTTTTGAAGTTTAGGGTTATGCCCAACTGGGAACAAAGTTTTATGGTGTAGTCTCTTGCTTGGATTAGTTGATGCCTGGAGGTGGCAGTGAGGAGCCATTCATCCAGACATGGAAACACCCAGAATCCCAACTGTCTCAGGTGAGTCGTGACCACTGCCATACATTTGGTGAACACCCTGGGGGCTGTGGTGAGACCAAAGGGCAGGGCTCTGAATTGGTAATGACTGGCCCCCAGCCGGAAACGCAGGTGATGTCTGGATGATCTGTCCATTTTGATGTTTTAGTAAGCATCCTTGAGATCTATAGAACACATCCAATTGCCTGTTGCTAAGAATGAGAGAATTGACTGCAGCGTGACCATCCGGAACTTTTCCTTCTTGACGAAGGTGTTGAGTTTGCTGAGGTCTAGTATGGGCCTCCAGTCCCCTGTTTTCTTTGGAACTAAAAAGAACCCTGAGTAAGTTCCAGATCCTATTTGGTCTGCCGGGACTGGCTGGATGACTCTCTTGTCTAGCAGGTTTTGGATTTCTATGGCTGCTAGTTTTCTCAGACTGGGTGGAATGTCTGGGATCCTTGTACACATAGGGGGGGGTTTGCAAAGGGAATGTAGTAACCTCTGGCAATGATGCTTTTTACCCAAGAATCCATTGTAATGTTTAGCCAGGTGTTTGGGTATAAAGCCAAGTGACCCCCGACTGCCTCCAGAGTAGGACAGCCGGGCTTCCTTTCAGGAATGTTGATAGGGCTTACCAGAGAACTGTTCCCTGTCGCCCTGGTTTTGCGGACCACCTCTGCCGTTTGGATGGCGTCTTCCGTTTTTGCCACCTCCTCTGCCCCTAGAGGGGTTATCAGTAGGTGTGCTTTGGAAAGCTCCTTGGGGTTTTCAGAACCACATTTTCCCACTTCGTTGCCCTTTGGGGTACGGTCTAGTTGGAGTGGAAAAACGGACTCCTACAGCAGACAGAGTCTTTCCTTCTTGTTCACACCTAGTAAGTGTCTCCCTAACTTTGGGTCCAAACAAGGCAGACCCATCGAATGGGGTATTGACTAAGGGAGATTTAAAGGCTTCCGCAAAGGAGCAAAGGTGCATCCAGGACGGTCTCCTAAGAGCTATCGCTGAGCCTGCCACCCTACTCGATCCATCGGCAGCATAAGAAATGAGTCGCATGGATGAGTTTACTATCGAATTAAGGGTGTTGAGTTGTGCAGTCACCTTCTCAGAAACTGCATCAGCTGTGTTACCCTGGACAGTATCTCCCAGCTCTTTTAGGAGATCTCGTTGAAGGCGGGTAAAGTGGGTCAGGTAGTTGAGCGATCTCAAGGAAAATGCCGCAGAACTAAATATGCGTTTCCCATATCTGTCCATCATCCTGGAATCTCTATTAGGAGGATGGACAGCAGAAGAGGTTTCCGACATCTCTTTCTTGGTGGCCGCCGCCGCCACCACCATGGCATCAACCGGGACTCCCTTTGTAAGAAAGGCCTTGTCAGTAGGGGAAGTAATAAACTTGCTGGGCCTCCGAGGGACCGGTTCTCCACTGAGTCAGGGGACTCCCACGCCCTTTGAGCAACCAGCTCCATCAGTTCATCGAAGTGCGGAGTAACCCAGGAGGTGGACGGTTGAGATCTGAAGGCCTTCAGGAGGACAGACTCGTCCTCAGTAGGGGTAAGGGACTGCCAATCCCCCCTCTGTCTTAAGATTTCCAAAATGTCTGCAAATGAGACATCCTCTGAGGGGGATCGTGGGGATCCTTCTGATTCTTCCAAGTCGGTATCCGATGTCAGGGATGCCTGTGGGGAATCCAAGTGCCTCCTCTTGCACAATCTCTTCCTAGGTACTTCATCGGTGGGAGCGTCCGGTGAAGTCCCTAGAGAGGAGAGGCCACCCAATGGGGATACCTGAGGCCCTGGATCTCAACGCTTGGTAGGGACCTGCTGGGAAGAGGTAGAACGAGGCCCTTTAGAGGGCGGGGAAGACAGATCCGAGGAGGTAGTGGTCTTAGCAGACATGACCTTCCTCATGGCATCGAAGGCACCAGAATCTCTGTCTGAGAAGTCTGTCGGCTCCGAAGAGGCCGGCAGCTCTCCCCAAGCCGAGACCCCCCTGCTCCAATCCAGAGGACGGAGCCTAGGCCACCTGCGCCAAAGCCCCGAGTGGAATGGTCGGAACCAAGGTATCAGTTAGACTCTCCACCCCGGAGCCAGCGAGGGACTGCCGGCCCCGAGACTCCCCGGTTGGAACCGAGGAGATCAAGGTCGATGGAGCCGAGGGGGGTGGATCAAACCTCGGCTCCGAGGGCTCTACCAACATCGGTTCCGCCTGCCCCGGCTCCAAGAGCTCGATTGGCTTCGGAGAAGGAGATTGAGAAGTTATGGCTGGGGTTTCAGGATTTGAAGCAGAGTGGCTCGAAGCAGACAGCATTTTGGCCAGGGCCGGGTTCTCTAAGAGCCTCTTAACCACTCGGTCCAGATCCACATCAGAAAGCCCCAAAGAATGCGTCGCAGGATGGGTCGAAGGAGCCGAAGATGGTCCCGATTGAAGAACTGGAGACTGAGGAGTCTCCAATATCGGTTCCATAACTGGGCTCCGAGGTAGAGGGTCGATACATGGCTCCAAGGGCTGTGGAGCCGATGCACGAATCATACCAGGGGAACTCTGAGCCGATGACTTGGGCTCCGAGGATCCCTTGGAAAACTTTGACCCCTTCGAAGCCTTGGAAGAGAGGTCAGCCTTGTTTAAGGTAGCCTGAAAATCAAGCTTCAGGAGTCCCCTATCTACCAGCTTCCTGCGCCTTTCCAAGAGAACCATGGTGCTAAAGGAGTGGCAGATAGAGCACACCTCTTGTAGGTGGACAGAACCCAACAGTACACGCAGGTGGAGTGGTGGTCTGTAACAGACATCTTTTGACCACACTCACACCTTTTAAATCCTGACTTTTGTTTCACTGACATGTCAAGTATAATACAGGTCCCTGTATATTCAGTTATAATAAGAATAGTTATCTTTAACTATAACAACAAAACTAAACTAGTATTAACTAACTCCTTACAATAAATATACATACATATATATATATATATATATATATATATATATATATATATATATATATATGTATCACTAAATATCTAGTATTAACTACCATTAACTACCACACTACTGATTATGTAGTAAGAAGAGAAGCACACACACACACACACACACACACACACACACACACACACACAACAGCTGACAGAGCCCTGTCACGCCCAAGAAAAAAAGAGGCCTAAAGTCCTGAAAAGAAATACTTCTCAAAAAATTCTAACTAGAGTTAAACTAATAGGCAAAAACCTAATACTTTATGATACAAGTAGTAATTTAAGGATATCTAATACTAATCTATAGACAAAAACTTCTATTAATATTGAAAAATTTAAATCACTGGCCCGAGCTTCCTCCGACGAGCTGTAGATCCGTTGCAACGGCAAACTAGATCTGGGGATTCACAGTAGAGCATCATGGGATATACACTAGGTCTCGAGCTTCTCTGAGAGTCTGAGCTTGAAAAGCGGCCGATTCGGAGCCGAGGGATCGGCTCCGACCCACTTATAAGATCAAAACGGCGAGATGGAACAACTTCACATTTTCTGGTTCTGTGAATATAGAATCTAAGTTGTCTATGAACATCTAAAAGATGTAGCACATATTCTCCCTTGTTGGAAAAACTTCGAAAGAAGACAAGTACACTGATGGACTGGCTGATAGCACACTCTGAAGCCACCCTGGGTAGAAAGGAAGGGTTAGTCTGAAGGGATACACCCTCTTTATGAAAAATCAGATATGGCAGCTGGGAAGAAAGCCCCTGGAGTTCTGACACTCATCTAGCCAATGTAATGAAGACCAGGAAAACAGGTTTTCATGATGATAACTTTAAATCCACTTGGGCTGAAGGCTCAAAGGGAGGCTGGATCAAAGCTTGAAGTACTGTTAAATCCCTCAGAGGAGTGGGGTCCTTAATGGGAGGTCAAAGTAAAAAAGTACCTTTAGGAAAGCCCTTATATAATTTCAAGTCAGGCTAAAGAAGAATGGTTTTCGCCTAAGTGAAAGTTAGAAATGGCAGCAAGTTGGACCTTAATTGTTGAGTAACTAGCTCCACTACTGAAAATGGAAGCAAGGAAGTCAACAACAGCTAGAATAGGTGCTGAAAATTGATATAGTTATCTTTGGACAGAAGTCTGCTCAGCAAGTCCTTTCCATTTGCTCTTATAATTTTTTCTGGGATGATGTAAGGATGTGACGAACTGGGGAAGAAAGTCTGGGGTTTCTGGCCATCACTGGAAGTAGAGAAACCATGTGGTCAATTTGCAAGTTTGAGCATTTGGCTGAGGTATCCCAGATGGGTGAGACAGAATGTTCTGAAAAAGATCAAACACCCAGGAAGGGTAAACAAGGTGAGGTCGCAGGAAGGGGAACCACACTTTTTGAAGCCAGAATGGTGCAATGAGGATTACCTTGCCTTTCTGATGAAATGCTTTCTGTAGAAACCTGGAAATGAGAGGAGTAGGCGGAAAGGCAAACGAGATTGGGGAGACTGAAGGAAGGGGAATTTTGAATCACAGGGCCTCTCAGTGACTCCCCCTCTGCAGATATAAGCGTAAAGTACCTGCTGCACTTGGAACTGAGGGGAGAAGCAAAGAGGTCACAGCACGGTTGCCACCATTGGCCAAAAATCATTTCTGCCACCAACTGATTGAGAGACCATTTGTGAGGAAGTAAAATGGACCTTCTCAATTTGTCTGCTAGCAAGTTGGACTTCCATGGAATATGAATTGCCAATAGGAAGCAGCTGGAAGAGATCACAAATTGCCATACTCATTGCCTCTCGACATAGGGAATAAGACCAGGTACCCCCTCCATTTGTCGATGTACCAGACCACAGATATGTCCGTGAATAGCGACCATCCCTAACACTACAGGGACAATATCTTGAAATGCCTGTAACACCATTAGGACTGCTCTCACTTCTAGGACACTAAGAAGAAGACTGACCTCCTAGACCACGTGCCTTGGACCACCCTTTCTATGTAGTGCCCCCACCCTAGTTGGGAGGCATTCATTGTCAATGTAGCCTTGGGTACAGGAAGAATAAAAGGGCGGCACAGAGAAACAGCTTCTTCATGAATCCACCATGCTATCTGCTGCTTTTATAGGTGAGGTACTGAAAGGATCCACTGCAGTACCCTCTTGTAAAACCTTGCTAAAGTTACCAAAACTATTGAGGCTGCCACTGGTCCAAGAAGCTGTAATACCAGTCTGGCTGGAGGGGAGGGAAGAAAAATAAGCAATGCTTGGTTTGGTAGATTGCTTAACCTTATCTGTAAGTTTTCTATCTTTGTCACAATATCCAGATGAATACAGTTGAATTCCAGGGCTTGAGTTGGGGAGAGCTGAGACTTGGATAAGTTCACTATAATGCCCAGTTGAAGACATAGATGGAGCAAGTAATCCTTGGCCTTAATCAGTAGAGGCTTGGTGGAAGCAGAAAGGAGCCAGCCATTTAGGTAAGGAAACACCCGGAATCTGTGCAATCTCAAGTGAACTGTAACCACTGCCATACACTTGGTGAACACCCTGGGGGCTCTGGTGAAACCAAAGGGCAGGGTTCTCAACCAAGAATGACTGGCTCCTAGACAGAAGCATAGGTATCATCTGGAATGCCTGTGTATCTTAATATGGTAGTACACATCCTGGAGGTCTATACAGCTCATTAAATCATCCTACAACAATGGCAGGACGGACTGAACTGTAACAATATGCAACTTCAAGCTTTTTACAAATTGATTTAGATTGCTGAGATCCAAAATTGGTCTCAGGTCCCCTGTCTTCTCTTCTAATAAAAGAATTTCAAACAGATTCCGGATCCTTGTTGGGTTGGGGGATTGTTTGGATGACTCTTTCTCAGTAGCTATTCTATTTCTATGGCTGTTGCTTTCTTCTCGCTGGGTGGAACGTTGGGAATTTTTTTGGCTTGATGGACAGGTAGAAGGAAAAATGGTATGTAATAGCCTCTGGATATTATTCTGTATAGCCAATTATCTTTGGTAATGGCTGTCCAGGCTTCTGGGTGCAGAAACAAATGCCAACCCCCCCCTTCCAGAGTGCACAGTCGGGCAACCCTTTGAGCTCTTGATAGGGCTTCTCAGAAAAGGGACCTCTGAAGCCCTGATGTTGCTGGCCACCGCTTCCATTGGGTGAATTCTTCCATAAGAGTTCCCTCCTCTGCTGGGAGAGGGGATCTGTCTCTGTAGGAGTCCTGGGAAGATCCTTGCATCTTTTCGAACTACATCTTTCTGCCTCTTCCCTGGTTCTGAGAGAAAGTCCTTTTCGGGCTAGAAAAGATGTATTCCTGCAGCAGATAATGTCTTTCCATTCTGCCCACTCCTAGAAAGAATTTTCTTCACTTTAGGGCCAAACAAAGTGGATCCATCAAACAGAGAACTGATGAATGGCATCCTGACGGGCTCAGCAAAGCCACAAAGATGCATCCATGCATGCCTTCTTACAGTAATTACTGAATCTGTGGCTTTTGACGCTCCCTCTGAGGCATGAGAAATTAACTTCACTGAGGTGTTTGACAGGGACTGTAGGGCGGTCAGGTGTGATGACACAGTATTCTTGTCCTCCACAGACATGGATCATGAGAAGGTACTGGAAAACTCCTTGTAATTCCTCCTGAAATCTTGTAACGTGTGCTAAATAGTTCAGTGACCTAAGAATAAACATGCTTCCCAAACCTAACGCCTTGAACTTTCTGTTCAGGGGATGGACAGAAGAAGTTTGTTCAGCAAGTCCTTTTTGGGTGGCTGTTGCTACTACCATAGCATCCACTGGGGGACCCCTACTCCAACTGGCCCTATTCTTTGGTGCAACAAGGTACTTATCTGGCCACTTGGGTATAAGCTCTGACAACTGGATCCTTCCAAGCCCGGCATCCTTCCATGTACCCAGAACACAGGTGAGCTGGCTCTGAAAGCATCGAGAAACACAGACTCCAATGGTATAGGGGGATTGGAAGACCAAACAACTTTTTCTCTCAGAAGTTCAAGGATTTCACTGAAACAGGCATAGTCAAGGTGTGATCTGGCGTACCCCTCCCCTTCATCAAAGTCAGTGTCTTTGGTTAAAGACTCCTGTGGAGGAGTCCAAGTGTCTTCTTTTACATGTACACTTCGAAAGGGCCCCTGGGTTGGAAAAGGCTCGGAAGTGCCAGCGGAGGCCTGAATGAGGAATGTCTCCAGGCTTGACCGGGCTGGCTGTCCCAATGGGACAGAATGAAAAGCCTCAGGATCCACAGTAGACAGTTGCGAGGAGGGGGTGGACCTGAGGGGGGCAAGAATGTCTTGTCCATAGAGGTGGAAAACTCCCTCTCCTACCTCAAAGGCAGAGGTCATGGGGGAACCAAGTCCCAGCTTGGCAGGAGCCAAAGCCACCTGCTCAGAATGGAACCCAATCACCCCAAGATCCTGGCCTCAATGCAGAGGCTCTGAGAGGAAGGAACAGCTCTGAAAACTTCAGGGAGCTCCAGACGAACAGGAAGAAGTGGGAGGAAGTGAGCTTTTCAAGATTTGTTTGTTCTTGCTCTCTGCTAGAGCCCTATGGTTAAATCCAGTACAAATATCATGATTAGTACTAAGATGACCTGCCCCAAGGCAGTAGACACACTAAGAGTGAGCATCTGAGTTAGAGATCTTTTGCCCACACAAACAGCACTTTTTAAATCTAGTTGGCTTATCCGGAATTATGACAAAACACCACAAGAAGAAACCAACACAACAACAAGAAATGTAAATAAGCCAAAGTGAAATAGCAATGATGGTAATACTAATACCACAGAGATGAACAGCAGAAAAAAAAGGAAGTACCAGCAATGGTAGGTGGAAGTACCACCAAAGAGTTAGGTATCAAGAAATGCCAAGGACACAAAGCCTGATACAAGAGAAGAAGGAAATAAGTAACCTGAAAAAAATTAAATATTTCCAATATAAAGAACAGGAAGGATTAAAAATAAGAAAACTGACCAAGATAAGACAGGAAATTACTTCTGTCCCACAAACTACTCAAGCTACTGGTGACCATGTCCAAATGCTGAAGCGCAAACAGGATCTGAGGTAATTTAGGTAAACAGAGCATTACGGATAAGGGGAGGAGCTTGAGCTATGGAGCCAAAGTCTAAAAAAGTGGCCAAAGTTGGATTAGAAGTCAGATCAGAGAACCACTGGTTGAGAAATGGACAACGAAAGACAACACCAGATATGTTGCTTATACTATTGTCTAGGTAGTATGGTTTCCAAAATATGAAATTTACTTGTATTATCACTATAAAGAACAAACTCTACTTAACACTGCTGAGTGTACCGTTTTAATAGCATTTATTGTTCACGTGATACATTTGTCTGTCTTAAACTTTTTAACCTAGTTTTTCAGGAAATGCCCAGGAACCATTTAGAGGTTTTGTCACTCCACAGCTAAGTGAAAATGAGTTAAGAGGGACAGTTAAAGTCTGCTGCTTAAATACTGGCCATCTCCATACACTCCCCTGAACTCTCCATTACTGAATCCTTCTTCTAGGGTAACTGATTACTTACATGCTAGAAGCACAACAGAGACTTCAGTATCAACCTTCTGTGCGACACATCAAGTGAATTTGTATGGAAACAAAAGTACTCTGTCACTGAACCAACAGAACCAAACCCTAATTCTTACTGAAGTATGTTGCCATTAATATACCAGACAACTGATAACTCTATTTGTCCTCCTTGTCCACTTCACATAACCAGAATACTATGATTACCCACAACAAAGGTAGCACTATAGGCATCCAGCACACAATCTAAGCAGAATATCAGAAAGAAGACATTGTTAAGTTTTCAAAACCTCCAAGTCACATGACTGAAGAAGACGCTTATTCAGCTCTGTCTGCCCTTCACATATCTATCTTCTTAGCATGCAGGAAAATTACTTTCTCACAAGAATGTGCAAGGTTAAGAGCATAGATAATGGCTTCAACAGTCCATACTACTGCAGCTATTCAAACAGCAATAAATAGAAAACTTGGAAAGCAAGTTAATATGAGCTTCTAAGGTGGCAATAAAGTACTTATTTCTAGAAAACTTTGTAAGAAAGCAGTTAGGACTACAAAGCTAACTTTTCTTAGACTGGGACATGCCTACCTCAGGGGCTTTTGGACAGATGTCAAATAGCTTGCAGGCTGATCATCAAAGCTACATTCTTCAGCTTCACCCAATTGGTGTTGCACCACATCATTGAAATTTGCAACACCAGAAGGATCTTAAGATGGTCTACTTGGTCTCTGTATGCTGATAATTAAAAAAAAATCATGTATATAATGTTGTACCATACTTTATGCCTGTTTGTTCTTCATACCAAGTCCTTCTTACTTAACAGATGCATAGACATCACCTAATTTCTGGACTGGGAAATATTACAAAACTATTCAATATAACTATTCATTGAAATCACCATTAAATATGAAATGGAGGCATTCATCTTTACATTCAATAAAACCCTATACTAGTAAATTGCAAAAATATCCATTTTTGTTTTCTAAAAACTCAGATACCCAAGGTTTTACCTTGTTCAGTATTGGTAGTAAAACATCACACAATCATACTCTGCATTTTTTTCAAACATTGTATTTAAATCGTCATGACGACTCGCACTGAAACTCCTTTCCAACATTATTCCTCATCCTTCCTTATTTTTAGAAACCTGTTGTCGCAGAATCCATTCAAATCAAATTGCTCAATGGGGAAAGGAGAAGAAATAAGTAAAAACCACCTCGTTATCCAACAGGATTTGAATACCCTGAAATAATATCAGTATATTCTCTGGATCTTTGGCAATATTTATATACATTCCCTCTCTTTGGGCATTTACAAGCTTTGGCTGTTGCCATGAGATAGCTTAATCCTGAACTCCACATTCTAGTCTCCTTTGTCACTTTCTGTATATGTCAATCATAATTTAAGAAAAGTACACTGCTGTATCGCTGCACAACAGTATAATCCAAAACTGTATATGTCAGGCATTCTCCTATATGCATACAGTTTAACAATGCACCCTCCAAGTTGCAATCAACCTCATACCCCCAAAACCCCATAGGCACCACCAGAATACTTACAGTCAGCCATTCATAATGACTGATGCTCTTCAAACATGCCATGAATCCCTGTGCCAGACTCTCTCATACCTCTGCTCCCTTCAAATAAATTTGTATGGAATTCCCATCAGAATAACCAATAATAGGCAAAGATGAAACTCTAATCATTAGAAGGTTAAATGCTACCTATATCAAAGCTATTAGAATATCAAACAGCCTTCCTCCATCTGCTAGAAGTAAAAGCATCCCAACTGGCCTTTGGAAAAAAGAAAAAAAATGCAAAAGGTTCAAATATTGTCCAAACAATTACACTGTCAGTGATCATAGATTTCACAGGCATTCAAACAAATGCAAACTGGAATCCCTGTAGGTTGTTCATGCATCAGTTCAACCCAATTTAACATCTACCTTTATCCATCCTACTACATCTATGCTTCAAAAGAACAAGAATTAAACTGTTCTGAATGACCCCGACATTGATCCCCAAACTCCTCTATACTTTATTAAAGACTTTCAAGGCAGGTTATAAAGTGTCGGCTAAACTAACATTTAAGAACCTCAAAGTTAAATCAGTTCTTCCATTCCCATTATATATTTCTAACATTTACAACCATCTTTACAAGTATTTTCCAACTGAAGAAATAAGACATGATGGCATTATTATCCAACTTCAAAGAGTAATTCAGCTAACCCAGCAATGCATTCATCTCTATACAAACCATGCAGTTTGAATAAAAACCACAAAAAGGCATGAAAGTTTAAATAGCTCACTACTACTGAAAGAACAAGAGCATACATGGTTGACTAGCCCTCAATTACAGTATACATTCATGCACCCATCTCCTCAACACCAACATGACAACATTACTAGTTAGGAAATATTTACCTGCACTGTCCGTTCACCTGCAAATTGTTAGTAGTTATATTATTTAACATTTATCTGGAATTTCTTACAATCTTCCAACTCATTTAATTTACCTCAAAGAATATAGACACCTTTCCTAAGTCTTCCAATGCAAAATAAATCCCTTGTAACAAAAAAGTAGTAAATTATAAAGCTATTAATATTTTTTTAGCTAAGACCACTCTAACTCCATCATTAATAATTGTAGTACCAATTAAACTTTTATGCAAAATATGCTATTTTATATTATCTTGTAGAAAACTACCACAATTCTGATCCAAAAAACAGACAGAGTGTTAAAACGCTATACAAGTCTCAGTACCAACTTCATTTTCAGGTTCACTTATTAAATTATAAGACACTTTGAGAGCCTTAAGCTAAACATACAGAGAACACATGCCCCTTTTTATTTCAAAATCATTACAATATAAACAATGTAGGTCAATAATTAATTAATTTTCCAAGAAGATGCCAGCTCTGGTGGTGTACAGGGATAAAGCCCTGACCTGAGTTTAACTAGCTGCACTGGCACTGAACTGAGGTGTCACAGAGTATGGCATGCCCATCTCAGGGGGAAGGGTCTGGCCAGTCATGGGTTCTAGCAGTCCATCAGAGAAAGGAATTGGGTTTGTGAACTAAGGCCATGTGTGTGCTGCACCAAGCCAAAGGATAACAGACTTCACTGAGCAAGTGTACACGAGTGTGCAGTTGTGGTCCCTGCAGTAATGTGGGACACACCTCCCCCTGCCTACAGGGAGGGGTTAGGCAAGTAACTAAGCTCCTCACTGGTGGGATGCTGGTGAAGACACAAGCAACACCCATGGCTGCCTAAATGATGACCCTCCCACCCAAGATGCCTCTTCCATGGTGGATCTGAGGATGATCTTCTCCTCTAAGGAATAAACATATTCAATGATCAAGCAGGTGTGGGGGCAAAATAAATACAGATACCATTTCCAAAGGAGAACCTTATAATTCAAGAGTAAAGTATTGTGTTGTTAAAAGAATACGCATCTTCACTTAGCAGACCTCTAGCTACACATAATACACACTACACATTCTCAAATAAACTGTAAGACAGCATTTCAAACAAACTTTTGCAGCACTGAATGTTATTTAAACAGTCTATAAACAAACAGTACAAAAACAATTATATTTTTGTAAAAGTCCTACACGGCCCGTCTCCGATTCAAAGGTTCACAGGAGGTTACCAGGCTATTGATTCTAGAGCCCTTACAAGCCTAGCCATGTTAAATTCCAGAGTTGCCCCAACTGTGCTTTGTTAGATGGATGCAATTAGCAGAGCGAGTTTATGATGTTAATCCTGAGTTGCCCAACTTGCTCTCAAATGTCCTTGTTAGATGGACGTAATTCCCAGGGTGAGTCCATGATTAACACTGGCTACCCCTTGTCCATGAGGGAGATGGGTGCCACCCCTGGGGTGAATCTGCGGTCTCCAATCCATTTGTCTAGGCTGTGCTTGAATAGGGTCAGTGAGGAGCTCTGCTTCATGTGAATTAGAAGTTTGGTCTAGAGTAGCAGTAGTTTCTGTGAGATATATCTGTCTCTTCAGAATGTTCTGTTAATGTCATGGGCTAGATTAAGATCCCTAGAGGGAGTGACTCTTGTGCCATTTAGCTTGTCTATATGATACAGAGTACAGTGACAGAGCACAGTCTATCCACGCAAGTCATGGTTTGGAGGCCTTGTATTTTCTCGGTGAGAAACCTCTGTGGTCTCTCCAGCTGCTACAAGTGTCTGGTCAGGTACATGCAAAAGGGAGCATTGTACTCTATTAATGGTCTGATGAGGGCTGAGTACAGTGGAGTTATAACATCCTTAGACCTGGATGTGATGCTATTACTTACGAGATAATTCTACTTTGCACATCACTGTGGAAACCTAGTAGTCAAAGTTCAGACTGCTAGCTGCCTGTGTTCCCAGACCTCACACCACTGGGTTTGAACTTAGGGGGGCTCCTGTCAATATTGTAATTAGCAGAGAATTCCACTTTGCCAAAGGGATAATACACATCTTTGTGCTTAGTTTTAGACCATGGTTTTGGCACCAATCATTTGTCTGTGTTAGCCCCTACTGCAACATGTTAGCATCGTTAGGGGACTCAATGTTTGCACCCAGTTTGCAAATTCAGTAAGCCAAAGGCTATCTACTTTAGCCTAGACTTCCGAGAAATAGATTCCAAACAGTAAAGGGCCTAGCACAGATCCTTGTGGTATGCCACTGGCGACAGATCTACTAGCAGAGATGGGAACACCAACTTTGACAGTATGTGTCCTGACAGTGAGCCAATTTGCTACCCATCTAGTGATGTACGGGTTAATCCCCAGCTGGGAGAGTTTTTCAATGACACCTGAGAGGGGGGATTGTGTCAAAAGCCTTGGCTAGGTTAAGATAGGCGGTATGCCCTGTCTTACCTTCATCTAGGGCTTTGATGACTTTCTCCAAGCAGTCTACTTACTTTAATAAGCGTGATCTACCCTTATCAAAACCTTTTCCCTTGTCCAGCCTGGTGTGGGGGACATCTGTCTCTCACACTATGGAGTCGCCTATGAACAAGACATTTGGTTTTGAGGTGTTTTGCCTTAGGGGCTTATTTGCTGAGACACCGGTGTGTGTGTTATTATGTGTAGTGGTATCTATCTGCATAGCAGTGTGTGCAAGTGATTTTCATTTGGGAAGTCTTTTGGTAGGCTTGTAGAGAGTACCTCCGCTTATGTGGGTTTATGTGTTGTGACCTTATTTTGTATGAGAGGTTAAAGTGTGCATACTGATAACCTGTTTGGTGCCCAGTTTGTTACGTGAGAGAGCTGATTCCAATCTCATAGTGTAATTACATTTCTCACACAGGGTTTTTGTTTTAGGAATAAGTGGTTGTCAGTATACATTAGGCAATTACTACATTGCCTCAGGATGCCCATGTTGATCAGGCTGGCCCGAGAAATTATGGGAAACTGCCAGTCCATTATAGCAGATTTCTACCATATATACTATTAGTGAAGGGTATGGGCTAGTTTGACCAGTTTTTTGCAAGGACTAACAAAGGGGCTTGTTCGATTGAAGGTTATGAATAAGTGAGGCAATGCTGCTCAGTTGCAACTATACTGTTCATAGTGCACCAGAAAACCTTGGGAGGTTTCCACTGACCGACATCTAGGGAAAAATTGTGTTTCAAGCCTTGTGTATCTATACAGGGCACCATTAACCCCCATTATGCTGTGCTCAAAAGTGCACAGATGTGAGCCTTAAATACAGGTGAAGTTAAACACTGAAGTAAATCTACCAATAGAAAAGCCACAATGAACCCGTCCTCCAGCAATCCCCAGCTCAGACAAGGCTGGATCCATACACTTCAAGAATGCAGAGGAGTCTTTCTTAATGGTTCAAGTGTTCAAGTGTTCAAGTGCATCAGTAACAGGCTAGACTCAGCTGGTCTGATTCTAGTCTATGCTATATAGGTATCAATACAGTGCAAATCAAGTGCAGAGAATGAAGGAGTCAGAAACAAATCAAGTGCAGAGAATGAAGCAGTAAAACAGTATAAAAAAATAAACAAAAGAGAGAGAGAAAATAATGCAGCTATTCGATAAAATACAGTTCAAGAAGTGCAGATAAATCACAAAACATTAAAGCAGAAGCACTCTAGACCTCTGGCAAAAGATGCCAAACATACAGCAGCTCCAGTTAATTGAGTGCAAACTCACGCAAATGTGAGATTTAAATACAAGTGAAATTAAACATGTTTAAGCTAATCAAGAGAAAAGTACACAATGAACATTTCTCCAGCAATCCCCAGCTCGGACAAGGCTGGATCCACAATCTTCTGCCAGAAGGGTGCAGGGGAGACTTTCTTAATGAAGATGCTGGTATAGTGCTCACTTGTATCAATGTCTACGCTATCTAGGTATCAGTACAGTGCAAATCAAGTGCAGAAAATAAAGCAGTCACAAACAGCAAAACAGTAAAAAAGAGAAAATGATGCTAAACTAAGAGTGCCTAGTGCATTTTTTTCTTATTAAGGGCATCTACGGTTTATCTTGCACACTATAAAGTTAAATCACCACTTACTGGCACTAACTGACTTTCTACTCCTTATATGAAGTGAAAAAAATCTATTCACAGCACTGTTATACCTTAACTATACCTGTTATACCTTAATTATTGTCAGTGAGCTAATTATGTACTCTTCATCCATCTTTACATGTTATCTATTACTCATTAATCTCCTCATCATAATGGTTAAGGTGTTTAACTTACAGACAAAAGGTGCAGGGTTTGATTCTCAAATGGGGTAAATGGCTAGGGTTAAAATGATCCACAAAGTCAATCAGCCTATTTAACCTTTGAACATTAAATCACCACTAATGAGAACTAACTGCAAAATCTTGCTCATTATATAAAAAAAGAAGTTATGTACTCACCATAACGGTCCATGTATGTAGTCCATCTCGCAGAACATTATTACGCGTGGGTTCAAAGCCTGAAAACTTCTGATTGGCTCGTGGCTAATAGGTATCTCATGGTGCATGCGCACATTCCCCAGATCTAGTTTGCTACTAGTCTATCAGGATAAGACAGGAAAAAGGACAAAGGTCTGGAAGAATAAACTGTAATAAAGGTGCCCCTGTGGTACAAACCACTGTAGAAAAGGAAAAACTGTTTCCAGATCCTCCAGGAAGGGGGCTGGTGGGTGGGTTCGTAATAATGTTTGGCGAGATGGACTACATACATGGAATGTTATGGTGAGTACATAACTTCTTTATGTTATGTAGTCCTATCTCACCTCCATTATTACGTGTGGGACAGCGTCCCTAGCATCTTGAATGGGTGGCTCACTGGAAAATACTCCTGAGTACCGTGGAACCAAACGAGGCTCTACCCCTGGAAGTTAAATCCAATTTATAATGGGAAATGAAGGTATGAGGGGTAGCCCATGTTGCTGCTGCACATATATTATCAATAGGTGTCCTGGCTTGGAAAGCAGCAGAAGTAGAGAAGGACCTGGTGGAATGCGCTTTAACTTTAAAGGGTAACTCCTTTCCCTTCTTCTTCTTCTTTCGGCTTTTCCAGGTTAGGGGTCGCCACAGCGGATCACCTGTCCGCACATGATTGGCAGTGGAGTTTTACGGTGTTGGGTTGCCAGCCCGGCGCCCAACCTTCCACATGAGGCACTAACTCCTTTCCCTGAGAACTGTAAATAAAGGAAATACAACTAGAGATCCAGTTCGATAGTGTAACCTTGGAAACTGGCAAGCCCATTCTCGCCTCAGCAAAAGAAACGAACAGCTGTTCTGATTTTCTAAATCCTTTGGTCCTGTGGACATAGAAACGCAGTTACCTATGCACATCCAATTGGTGGAATGTATACTCTGCTTTACTGGAGTGATTAGGGAAGAACACTGGCAATTCAATTGTTTGGTTTAAGTGAAATTGAGAACAGACTTTAGGAATAAAGGAAGGACTGGTCTGGACAGAAACCCTGTCTTTGTGAAAAAATAAATATGAAGGTTTAACTGAAAGGACCTGTAATTCAGAAACTTGTCTGGCTGAGGTTATTGCTACCAGAAAAAGAGTCTTCCAAGATAGGAATTTCAACTGACAACTATGGGCTGGTTCAAAAGGTGGCAGAGTACGTCTAGACAGGACTAGATACAGATCCAAAGGAGGAATGGGGTCTTGCACAGGAGGTCTTAACATCATGGAGCCCCTAGGAAAAGATTTGCACAGTTTGTGAGACATAAGACTGGAATCATTAATCCCGCATGAAAATTAGATATTGCTGCTAGCTGATCTCGGAGTGTAGCAGCCGCTGAACCCTGGTGAAAAGAGTTCTGAAAGGAACTCTAGAACAATAGTAATGGGAGCTGTAAATGGATCAATTTCTCTGTTGTGTGCCGATATAAAAAATCTCTTCCATTTACTGTGATGCAATTTTCTAGTCGAAGGCTTGTGAGAAGAGGCAATAATATGAGTTACAGCTGGAGACAGATCATGAAGCCTATACAGCTCACAACCACTCAAAAACGGTCTTGAAAAAATAGCCGAGCTGGATCCTGCGCCCACTGTCGTCTCGAGTGAAATGAGCAGCCAAACCACAAAGCTATTCAGCACAATCGGGCATAGTTTATTCCAATGGTAAAATAACAGCATAGAACACAACCAACTTAGCACTTTCTCCCTACTTATAAGGGCATCATCAGAGTTGTGTAAAAAAACGCGGTAAAAGTTTAAATAACATCACTTAAAACACACCCTCCTAAATACGCCAACCAAAATCCTATATTTCAAGCATTTAAAGTTCCAGTGTGCATTGTTACAAAAAAATGCTTGTAATTAAAGGTAAATTCTTTCAAAATGTATTACTCAAAAATTGTACTATAAAATTAATAACATACAAAATCTACCCTAACCTAAGTAAAAAACAATTGTATACCACTTAAAATATATACATAGTATAAATAATATAAATACAAACCATCTAACTAAACAGCCTGTGTTGTGACAACCAGCCCAAAACAGTAGTACATGTACTTATACCACAGGGCAAAAAAATCTGTAAATTCTTATTTATATTAACAATGCCCTGTATTTCAACAAACTAGACAGTGATACATGTTCATTAATACCTGGTGGTCTAGAGGCATTAAGCCTAAGCTGCCAGATACACTCCTTTACCTCTAGTAAAATGTTCTCATCACCCCCATTATCTCTGTATGGGATCCTATCAATAATGAAAAACAAAAATCTCTTGAAATCCTTACATCTTGTACTATGTGTATATAATGCATTCGTTGTTTTCTTATTTTTGATGTCCCTAACGTGCTCCAAGATTCTCAATCTCAATTTTCTAATGGTTTTACCCACGTAGAAAGTAGTACAGGACAAACAGGTGGCCAAATACACCACCATCTTGGTATTGCAATTAACATGACCTGGACTAGCTATCGTTTTGTTATAATTATGTACTGTAACGTAAGGTCCATTATTGATGTACTTACAAGTACTACAAAACCCACATTTGTTCATCATACAATGTTTGTATGAATGTTGGAAATTAACACTTTCCATTAGTTGTTTTAAATTCCTACCCCTACTAAATGTAAAGGAAGGTAAGACTCCAAGTATGTTGGTAATATCCATTGGAAGGGACCCTATCCAAATATCTTGAACAATATGCATAATGTCGTGACTGTCCTCATTAAATGGCAGAATCATAGAATGACCAGGCCTGTTTAGTGCCTCATTCTTGTTCTCAACAGTTAACCCTGCTGTCAATATTGGTTTGTATATCGTGTATCTCTTGACTGCAATCTCGTCTTTAATTCTAACCAAGATATCGTGAGGGTATCCTCTTTCCTGAAACATGTCAATCAATTTGTTTGTTTCACTCTCATATAAACTGTTGTCACTAATCAACCTGGATAATCTTACCATCTGTCCTTTAATGATGTTCTTTTTTTGAAAGTAGGGATGACAACTGTCAAAATGAAGAAAGGAATTTGAGTATGTTTTTTTACGAAAAATGCTAGAAATAAGGGTATTGTTTGCCTTGTCCTTTAATAACATAATATCGAGAAATTCACATCTATCATGCTGCACATTATACGTAAACTTAAGGAATGGTGTGCTTTTGTTTAAAGATTCCACAAAATAGGCAATGTCATCTTCTTTACCCTTCCAAAAAATTAAAATGTCATCCAAAAAGCGTACATATAACGCTATATCTTTGTAAAATCTGGATGACATCACATGTTCATTTTCCCAATCTATTAAAACAAGGTTGGCATATAATGGGGCACATTTCGCCCCCATTGCCACACCCGTATTTTGTTTAAAGTAGTCCCCTTCAAAGCTCATGAAGCCTGACTAGTGACGGAACTGGAGCAACCATGCTGTCAGTTTGAGAGTGTGGAGACTGGGGTGACGAGAACCTGACATGTCAGGAGGTCTGGCACTGGGTCCAGAGTCCATGGATAATCTAACAGGTGAGGCCCGAAGAAAGGGAACCAAATCTGACGAGGCCAGTATGGAGTGATAAGGATCATCTTGCTTCCCAACAACATTGCTTTCTGTATGACCTAGGGGACAAGTGGAAAAGGAGGAAAAGCATAAAGGAGTCCTGGGTGCCAATTGTGGATGAGTGCATCTCTTGGAGACTCTCCCGGAGGGGGGATGAGAAAGAAAAAGGTGCTGCATTTGGTGTTGATGGGGCTGGCAAAGAGGTTGCAGCAGGGTTGTCCCCACTTGTGGAAGATCATATTGGCTATTTTCTGGTTCAAGGACCATTCGTGAGGTAACAAAATTGCCCTGCTTAGCTTGTCCGCTATCACGTTGAAAGTCCCCGGGATGTGCATTGCAATGAGAAAGCAGTGGGAAGAAATCACTCAATTCCAAACTCGCAGGGCCTCTCGACATAAGGGGTATGATCTGGTCCCTCCTTGTTTGTTTAGATACCAGACCACCGACATGTTGCCGGCCTGGATAGCTATCATCCCTAGAGGGAGAAAGTCGTGAAGTGCTTGCAACGCTAGAAGCACCACTCTCATCTCTAGGACATCGATATGCAGATGGGCCTCCTGATCTTGCCATGTGCCTTGGACAGTTCTGCCAAGATAATGCCCCCCCACCCTATCTGAGAGGCATCCCATGGTCACAGTGGCAATGGGTTGGTGCGGTACAAAGGGAGTCCCTGTGGTAAGATGACCTGGTTGAATCCACCAGCGTAGGTCCTTTTTGCAAGAATCTGTAATCAGAATCTGATGATGTACAGGCAACTGCTGAAAAGAACACTGGGATGACAGGAGCCATTGGAGTATTCTCATAAGTAGTCTTACTAAAGGTACCAAGGTTATGGTTGATGCCATAGTTCCGTGAAGCTGCAACACCACCTTCGCTTTGACTCTTCGAAGGGGAAGTATCCTGTAAATTTGTTGCACAAGATTCTGTATTCTGTCTGTAAGTAGTCTGGCTGTCAAAGCGACCGTGTCTATGTTTGCTCCTATAAAAGTTAGACTGAGTTGGCAAAAGTAGAGGATTTTTCCCAGTTTATCGAGATTCACAACTGGGAACAGAGCTTGACTGTGGAATTTCTCGATTGAACTAGGCGATGCCTGGTGGTGGCGGTCAGGAGCCAATCGTCCAGGTATGGAAAGACGAATTTCCTGACGACTCAAGTGAGCTGTGTCTACTGCCATGCACTAGGTGAACACCCGGGGGGGCTGTGGTGAGACCAACGGGCACTGCCCGAAACTGGTAATGATTGGCTCCCAGCCGGAAGCGTAGGTAGCTCCTTGATGCTTTGTCCATCATTATGTGGTAGTAGGCATCCTGGAGATCTACTGAGCACATTCAGCTGTCTCTCCCTAACAGAGGGAGTATGGATTGTACAGTGACCATTTGGAACTTGGACTTCTTTACATACTCGTTTAACCTGCTGAGGTCTAGGATGTATCTCTATTCTCCTGTTCTTTTTGGAACTAAAAAGAACCTGGAGTATGTTCAGAATCCTGTCTGGTCTGCTGGGACCTTTTGGATGACTCTTTTTAATAGCAGCTTTTCTATCTCTATAGCTATTTGATCCCTGTGATTGGGTGGTACATCTGGGATCCTTTTGGGAGGGCGTGGTGGAAGGGAAAAGGGTACAGAGTAACCTCTGGTGATAATGTCTTGTACCCACTTGTCTCGAGAGAGATTTAGCTAGGCTTCTGGGTACAAGGACAGGCGAACCCCAACCGGCTCCAGAGACGCACAGTCAGGTTCAACATCATGAATGCTGATAGGGATGGTCACGAAAAGGAATCGCAACCTCCCTGATTTTTGGGCCTTCCCTGCCTCTAGGGCGACGTCTACCATTATTTCCTCCTCCCCTGCCTCTGAAGGAGGAATCAGTGTGTGTGTCCTGAAAAGGTCTCTGTGATTTCTGACCTTTAGGATAAGGTCTAGAAGGAATGGTAAAACAGAGAGACTCTTTCCTTCCTGTTCACACCTGGTGAGGGTATCTTTCACCTTGGGTCCAAAAAGAAAGGATCTGTCCACGGGAGCATTGGTGAATGTAGACATGAAAGGCTCAGCAAAGTTGCATAGACACATCCAGGAATGTCTCCTTAAAGAGACTCCTGAACTTGCCACCCTACTCGCACCATCAGCTGTGTATGAAATCAGCCACATGGAGGAGTTAACAATAGATGTGACAGTAGCCAACTGAGCTGACACTGTAGATGGGACTGCTTCAGTAGAGGTACCCTGAAGAGTATCTCCTAACTCCTACAGGAGATCTCTCTGAAGTCTCGTAAAATGTGATAGATAGTTCAGCGATCGGAGTGTAAAAGCCGCTGAAAAGAAGATACACTTCCCATACCTATCCATCGTTTGGGATTCCTTATTAGGTGGATGGATAGGAGTCGTTGTCTCTGCTAGCTCTTTCTTAGTGGCCGCCGCCACCACCATGGCATCAACAGGTAAACCCTTGGATAAAAATTCTTTGTCTTTAGGGGCGGAAAGAAATTTATTTGGCCTCTTGGGGACCGGTTCCATGGCATCAGAAGTCTGCCATGCTTTCTGACTCACAAGATCCAGTAATTCATCAAATGGAGGAGACACCCATGAAGCTGAGGGTGGAGACCCGAAAGCCTTCAGGTACACTGACTCCTCGGCGGGGTAACGGTGTGTCAGCCGCCTCTCTGCCTGAGGATCTCCAAAATGTCTGCAAAGGAGATCTTCAAAGGACTACTTAGGGGACCCCTCCGACTCATCAAGGTCAGTGTCAGATGTGACATATTCATCAGGGGAGTCTACATGCTTCCTCTTGCATGATCTCTTCCGAGGGGGCTCCTCAGCAGGGTCTTCTGGGGAGGTCTCGGAAGATCGGGGGGCCACCTAAATGGGGGTCATGAGGCTGTGGGTCTCTACCATCCCCGGGGAAGAGAGGATGCTGAGACCGTAGTCGGCACTTGAGGGAGTATAGCATCGGTACTCCTACGTGGTATGGATGAACTATCCAACATGCTCCTCATCCTCACAAAGGCAGATTCCTCTGGCTCCGAACAATGCCCCGGCTCCAACGAGAGTGTAGGTGCCGATGGCTCCAAAGGAATCGGCTCCGAGAACGATGTAGGGTCCGAGCTCACTCGGGCCGACGCACCATGAGGAAGACTCGACACCGAAGAGGTTCAGTTCCAAGTGTCCCCCTCGGGGCCGACCGAAGAGCTTCGGACCCTAGACCCTTCGGATGGCGCCGATAGAGTCGGAGCGGAGCTTGGCTCCGAGACAACCACATGGGGTGCTGGAGCTGAGGGCACCACTATAGTCACTACCGACAACATCGGCTCCAAAGGCCCAATCTGGGTTGGAGGAGGAAAAAGAGCAGGATTGGTAGCAGGAGTCAGCTCCGAGACCGAAAGGGTCGGAGCCGATAAAAAGTTTGGCAAGGCCGACGACTTAAGGAGTCTGAGCACCACTCTCTCGATGTCTTCTTCAGACAAGCTCCTGGAGGATCTGGAGGACAGTGTGGGAGACCTCCATCTCTGCAATATAGGTGATTTTAGAGTAGGGAAGTCCGGTGGAATGTCCATAAACCGGCTCCGAAGAGGACTGCTAGTGATCGGCACCAAAGCACTTGGTGCTGATACTGCAAAGTCCATGTCCAGAATCTCAATCAGCTCCGAAGACAGTGGAGCCGAAGAGACAGAGGCCAACTCCGAGTTTGGTAACTTCTGTGGAGGTTCAGAGACAGAAGTTGAGGCTGGAGAAGGCCTTTTAGAGGTCTTGCCCTTATCCTTTCTAGAAGACTGCAACCTAGCAGAGGAGGAAGAACTGGCTAGGTCTTCTTCGAAGGAAGGTTTTAACATGCCTTTTAGGATCAGCTTATTCTTCCATTCCTGAAGCACTCTAGGGCTAAAGGAATGACAAAAGAGACAAGTTTCTTGAAGATGTATGGCCCTTAAACAGTCCACACAGATGCTATGTCCATCAGGGATGGACATTTTTTGCGAACATTTAGTACACTTTTTAAACCCTGACTGTTTATGCTCTCTATGTTCTTTGAACATAATGGCAGTAGAGAAAAAACAACACACTCACACAAGAGAGGAACTAGATCCTCTAACTTAAACAGATCTAGCCCTATCACTCAACAAAAAATAAAAGTGGTTTAACTAGGTTCTCTAACTTAAACGAACCTAGTGCAAAAAGGAAAAAAGGAACAAACTAGCACCTCTAAGTTAAACGGTCTAGTCTAAAAGCACACACTTACGGGAACCACACACAAAAAGCCAACAGGCCCAAGAATTTTTTTTTTTTTTTTTTTTTTTTTTTTTTAACAGTAATAAGTCAAATCCTGTTAAAGATACAAATCAGTATCACAATAAAACTATCAGCGATCAGAATAACACTTCACACAAAGCAAAAAACTCCCAATAAGTAGTAATAATAAAGAACTAAATCACTTAGCCACGGCCAACCAAAAGAAGCTTCCGACTGAAGACGCAGCAAATGAGATCTGGGGAATGTGCGCATGCACCATGGGATACCTATTAGCCACGAGCCAATCAGAAGTTTTCAGGCTTTCTAAGCGGCCGAGTCGGAGCGAGAAGTTTTCAGGCTTTCTAAGCGGCCGAGTCGGAGCCGAGGATCGGCTCCAAACCCACACGTAATAACAGAGGCCAGGTAGGACTACATAACATTAAATATTTCAACATTGTTATACCTTAGTTAAAGGCAGTGAAGGTTGACAAAGTTCAACTGTAAATTTCTCTCATATTTCTAAGGTTAATAATCATTTATATTTAAAAAAAGCACATACATCTCGTCCCAGTTTTTTTTTGTAAGCTTAACCATTTGGCCAAATTAGATACAGACTGCTCATTTAACTGTTTCACTCAAGTAACTAAATATATCTTATTGGACCATTGTAAACTAGCCACTGAGCATACATACATTCTCCCCTTCCCACTTAATCCTCTGCTTCCACTGAATAACAGCACGTTTAGAAGAGTTAAACTGTGTCATTTCTTCCATTTCATCAGCCATATGCAATAGTTCTTTTAGCACAGCCGTCACCAGTTTTACATTAGTGAATAATTGCATTTCATCTGGGGAATACTTTTAGAACCATAAGGAAAGAGAGTCTACAGTTTAATTTTCCATTTTCAACACTCCTTATAATGTGACTTCAACAATGTAGCCTACAAGACTTGCTCATCCTTTGACAGTACATATCTCTACATCACTTTCCTAATTTAATTAATTTACTTATTTTATTTATTGCATTTGTTTGCCGGAAAAGTCCACTGGGCCTAAAGAGCCCATTTTCGGTGGAGGCCTAGGGAGAAAAGCTTCGACAGGAGCATAGATGCAGAAAAAAAAATGAAACATTAATTGGTACAGAAGTAGAAACACTGTTACATATAGTGGTTACAGTAATATATACATAAGTCAGGAATTTAGTTGGTTTGATTACAGAAACATATACAGAACATGTACATAAAAGCAGGAATTTAGTTGGTTGCCAGATGAATTCAGAGTGGCAAAAATGGAGATACATTAATCAGTATTACTGTACCAGTATCAATAAGCGATGAAAGAAAAAAAAATAATAAATATGGATACAGTATCATCAGTCACTAGTAGTAAAAAGCATAGGAATTTAGTTATAATGTAAGGAGAAGGAATAGGTTAGGTTACAGAGCAGGTACATAGCCAGGAAGAGCTGAGATGATATTTTTAGTATCTGTTTGAAGGTGGTGGTGCTGCCTGTGTTTCTTATAGAAGGAGGAATCGAGTTCCATAGTATGGTGAAGGAGTAGAGCAGTTGACCAGCCGGTAAGGTGGGATTTTCTTCTTTTAGAAGTAGATGATTTTCAGACCTTAGTTGCCTGCTGGGTTGGTATTCAGCAAGTAGAGTTGAGAGAGCAGGACAGTCTGTGGGTCTGTAGATTATTTTGTATGCTGCAGTTAGCTGGGTGAATGAGAGATGGTGGGGGGGGGGGGTTCCAACCAGCCTAATTGTTTCAGTGAGTTACAGTGGTGGGATGAGAATTTGGCCTTGGTGGCAAATTTGGCTATTCTGTTGTAGCACAAATCAAGTTTGGATTTTGTAGAATTGTGGATATTAATGCGGAGAGGGGCACCATAAAGGAGAGAGGGTAATAAAAATGTAGTTGCAAGGGTTTGTCTAGTAGAGAGGCTAAGAAAGTGTTGGTGCCTGTACAGCATACCGAGCTTTTGGTGTGGCTTTTTTTTATGTTACTGTTTATGTGTAGGTCAAAGTTTAGGTTTTCATCTATAATAATGCCTAGTAATTTAGTGTGTGGGACAACTTCTATAGTGGTATTGTCTTGGGCTTGTATACTGAAGAGTTTTTTTATCTAGGGGAATGTTTTTCTTAGGGGTAAAAATTACTAGTTTATTTTTTTTTTTTTTGGATTTGGGGCAAGCTGATTGTTAAGCATCCAAGATTCAGTAGAGATGAGGGCAGTCTGGGTGATCTGCTGGAGTTCAGAGCTGGAATTTGCAGTGCATATTATTGTAGAGTCATCAGCATACTGGATTATTGAGCATTGTGGGAGAGTGGTGTGAAAGTCGTTAATAAAGATGCTAAATAAGACAGGACCAAGTATGGAGCCTTGGGGTACCCCTGTGGGAAGTATTGAGGAAGGGGGAGTAAGCCTGTTGCCATTTGGTGGATTGCTGCCTATTGGAGAGAGAGCTACTGAACTACTGTAGGGTAGGTGGGGAAATGTGGAGGGTAGATAGTTGAGAGAGGAGGACAGCGTGGGAAATGGTATTGAAAGCTTTGGAGAGGTCGAAGAAAAGAGAAGCAATTAATTTACCAGAATCCCGTGCCCGGTTAACTGCATCAAGGAAGGAGAGGAGGACTTGTAGTGGTGCTGTACCCTGAGTGGGTGACAGAATATGATTTTCAAGCAGGTGGTTGAGGAGCTGGACATGGATGCATTTTTCTAGTATTTTAGCGAGGGGTGAGAGAATAGGTATGGGTCAAAAGTTTGTGGTGTCTGTGTTGGTGCCGCCTTTGTGTAAGGGGAGAATGAATGCTTTTTTCCAGATGTCTGGGACAAGGGACTCTCTAATTGATCTGTTAAAGAGTATGCTGATGGGATAAGCTATAGAGTTTCCAGCTAGCTGCAGGAAGTGTGGGGGTAGAGTGTCATGGGCGAGTACAAGGTTTAAGCTTAAGTAAAAGTTTTTTTTATTGTGGCAATTGGGTATGGGGGAGAATTTTAGGTTAGAGTTGTGTGTAGGATTGTTTTCTGGGATGGTTTGGTCATTGGCTGTCTTGATGGTGGTGGTGGTGTTAACCATAGGAAAAGTGGTGGTTAAGTTAACTATGGTGTCAATGAAGTAGAAATTGAAGAGGGTGGCAAGTTCGGTCGGGGTTTTGTGTGGGTCAGGGGATGGGTTGCTTTGAGGACCTGGGTGTAATAAATGGTTGATGGAGGACCAGAATTTTTTGGGATTATTTTTATGTTGGCTTTGTAGGTGGAGGCAGTGGGTTTTTTTTTATCATTGGTTATTAGACGTTTTGCCAGGTTATAGAGTTGTTTGTATTGTATTAGAGTTTGTAGGGTCTTTGTTTTTTTGCCAAGATTTCCAGATTTTATCCCTTGTGGACATGAGTTCTTTGCTGGATTTTGAAAGCCAGCTTGAATGGTTATGTTTTATTTGTTTTTGGCGGGTGGATGCTTGCCTATTTAGGATGTCTAGGAATGTTGAGTTAAAGAACTCAACAGCCTTGTTAAGTGGCAGGGATTTGAGGGGTTCCCAATTTACTTTAGCTAAGGTTTCATTAAATATGGATGGTTGGAACTTAGTCAAATTTCTGGTTGATTTGTACTGGTGTTATCCTGGGACTGAGGTGGTTTTGCATAGGATATATGCTGGGTGGTGGGCGCTAATGGTATTAGGCAGTATGCCTGCAGTGATGATATTGTTAGGGTGGGACACTAATATCCAGTCTATTGCGGAGCCCCAAATGTTATTTTTGTGGGGTCTGGTGATGTCTTCAATTAGTTGGCAGAAGTTATAAAGGTTTATGTTTTTTGAGGGATTATTGTGGGCAATGCCTAGCCAATCAATGTTTACATCACCTAAGATGATGGTTTCATTATCTAAGTTTTCTTAGAATGTTTTCTAAGGGTTCCTATCATGTAGTCAAACTTTTACAAGTTCGAAACTCATATGGTCAAGACCATAAGTTCGAATTTGTTAAAGTTTGACTGTTTGAATGGAAATCTCCATAAGTGGAGGTTTCCATTTTGTTCAATGGAGTGTGATCTTGGAGTTGGTATATTTAAGTAACGGGGGTTGTGGGGGGGACAGGGGTTCTTGCCCCCCTGCTTAAAACAGTTTATTTTGTTTTCCGTTGTTTTTTTTATCCATAGTTGACATTTTGCAACTTCGAACCTAATGGTTTAAACATTACATGTTCGGAGTTATAAGACTTCGACTATGTGATATAGACCCGTTTTCTAATATTGGTATGTTGTTTCCTGGAGGAATATACACAGAAATTATGCAAAAGTTTTTATGGTTAAGTTTTAATACAGAGATTCGTACTTTGGCTGGGGAGACATTGGGTGTTGGTTTTGAGTAGGGAATTAAGGTATATTTGATAGGGAAGAGTATTGCTACTCCTCCTCTTGTCTTGTTTAGCCGATCGGCTCTCAAGCATGAGTAGCCTGGGGGAAGAAAGTGCCTTTTACATATGATTTCAACCAGGTTTCAGTAGCTGCTATAACATCAGGGTTGTTTTGTGAAATCTATGCCTGGAGTTCAGGTATCTTGTTTCTAAGGCTTTAGAGATTTATGGTTGACAGCAACAGAGATTTGCTAAGTTTGCTATGGCTGGGGAGGGCTGGAACTGGGTTGGGATGTACATCACCACACTGGGATATAATGCTTTGCTAAATTATGTGAGCTATACTTATTTTTTTTCTTAAAAATGGTATAGTTGCTGCTGGTGGTGTGATAATGGGGTGTCTGTGGAGAGGTAGAATTTTTACTTTGAATAGTACAGAGGTATTAACTGTGAATAAGCTAGGGTGGATGTTTGAGTAACTTGGCAAGTGTAGGTTGTGTGTGGTGGTTGTACAGGTGGGATGTAGGAGGTATGTTGGGTATCTGGAAGGTTGTGATTATTATTAGTACAGACAGCGTGAGAGAAGTGAGAGCATAGAAAAAGTAGTGAGGGACATAATGGTGGTTGAATGTAGTGTGATAACACTATATGGCCGTATTTAGAATGGGTGGGGAGGCAGATTAGTTAAGAGGTAATGTATAACTGTAGGAAATAATTAAAGAGGTTATAGGATAGGTGGAAGAGAGGTGTGGGAGGGGTAAGGTTAGGTATAAGGATGATGTTGCAGGGGGAGGGCAACTGCCACAAGATTGCTATAAACCTTGTTCATTTTCATGTTACATCACAAACTGAATTAGCATTATCCTCAGCTTACCATGCTTTCTTCAGCTAAAGTCAACAGCAAACAGTAGGCTCTCTCAGTTCCCAGTGAATTCTTAAACCCAGCCCACAGTGCCAAATGTTTTAGTGAAGTCCAAACACTCTGCTCCTTCCTAATCCTCACATCACTCATTCTCAAATGTTTTTATCATCTAAATAACCAGCTGCTGATCAAAAAATTTTTCTCAATTGTCTTGTACATTTGCACCTTTTTCTTTACATATTACACAGAGTCACACACACACACTACAACCTCATGTCAGATGAGGTACGCAAAGCTGCTGTGAAGTAACATCCAGAAAACTGCTTTAAACCATACAGAATCCTTTCTAGTACAGTTCCAACAACTTTTGGATTAAGTGTTATCATTGCCTTTTGATCAATAGTTCTAATTTTAGGACAGTTCATTTGTACCTCCAAAATCACATCCTCAACTTTTCATTAATTTGCAGGATATGACTCCGAAGAATAAATTAAGACCAGCAGAACCAAGAAAAACGAATCCAGGAAAGGAACACTGAACCAGGAGAAGTCGAACACTTTATTGAATATCAGCAGAAAAATAAAAAACAAGCGCTTTCACTCGGTGAATACCGAGCTTTCTCAAGTTAGCACTAAGGTGCCATAAGCATCTTTAAATAGTACCTTATAGGTCACCTGATTAATTAATTAACATGATTAATAAACAAACCACGTAGGAAAACTAAAACAGTGCTGAAATACTGCACAAATATCGGTTAAAAACATAACATAATTTGCAGGATGCTTTAATACAATGACATCAACAAACTCACCTCGGAACAGCTTTTTTTATTTAAAACACTAACATAACACTGCTAAATGGAATGACCTGAGGAGATATCCAATTATGTAATTTGCAATGAGAGTTCTTAAAGAAGACTAGATCTCTGGTAACCTGGCAAATATGAATGCTTTTCTGAGACAAAGGCGGGGAATCATGAGAACCCTTTAGTTATGAAAAGATACCACCTAAAAAACAGGCGCATTAACTGGGCCTATCTTCACTGACTTCAGCATGGCTTTCAATCTTGTGAACCACATCCTTCTTCAGTTGTCCACAGCCCAAACCTTTGCTCATGCCCACTCCTCTGTGCTGGAAAGAGAGTTCAAGGTTTTAACAGACAACTCTGCTGATAACTCTTCCCACACTGTTTCTCATGTCTAGTGCTGTATCTTTTTTCTCATTTTTACTAATAATCTCTACAATCACCTCTCTTCTATCTACATCTGCTCTGTGGTGATAACACAGTCATGGAGAAGGCTCTTCAGTACAAGGAACCAGTTACTTGGAGGCTACTGTGCATTGATAAAGTGGTCGACAGACACTTATGTGGGTAAAAGCACAGGCTTGTTGTCCAACAATGATAGCAAGGTACTCCTTACAGCTGCACAATGACTGACTGTGTTGGTCTCTTCCTTCAAAAATGTACATGAATTCACATAAGCTTGGGTGTAACCAGACCAGACACTTTCCATGAATTACCCTGTACTAGAAAACGAGTAAAATTTCCCAGCAGCTAGGCAGCTCTCAAGTTCTCATGACATTGCATGGAAGCTGGAGTTGCTACCAGTAAAGGCATTCTTATCTCACATCTTGAATAAGGACATGTCCCAGCAATCCTACTAAGGTGTGCTTTAAGAAACATGACTTATTCAAAACTGTTTGGAAAAGCAACTGTTTTATACTTCTGATATTTAAAAGGGAGTCTGCCTCTGTGCCACCATTAAGACATGCTGACTGGATGAGAATGAAAAAGGCACTTACTTACACGATGTTCTGTTTATTTATAACTAAAATATCCAATGTAGATCTTTCCCCTACAAAGAAGTGTTATTACCACAGATGACAGTTGCAACCTTGGGTTTAGTGGTAATGATATTGGCCCTCCTAAGTAAGCATGGGAATAACTTTAAAAAAAAAAAAGTGACATCACCTCCTCAGCCTCCTTAGCTCCTCGAAAACCAGGATAAATCAATGGTGACCAGGCCAATGACCTTAAACTGTTTGTCTCAGACAGTAATGACACTGCAGAGTCCCCTCTCCAATGCTTAAATATCTTTCTTAACCATTGACCCAGGTTTCACTTCTCTCATTTTAATCATATTAGTGCTGCAATTTCAGTATAATTTAATGCATTTATAAAACCTGCAAGGAGTGCAAAAGTACTGTTTGAAGACGTAGGTGATGTGTACTGTTAATCTATATCCTGTGTATATGACATGCCTGAACTAGTTATTACTTGCAACATGCTGTTTATCTGCACAGTGTAATGCCTCTTTAATCCTACAGCATTAAGTCTTAATTTGGAAAAGGTTCCTTTGGTTTGATGTTGTATTTTAAGTGCTTTTGGCCCAAACTAGTCTTTCTTGCATCAGTTCATTTATCCTGCTAATTAATAAATACAATATTACTTAATAAATACAAGCAAGAATGCAACACTATGACTGGACTGCAATGCAAATTTGTCTGGCAAGTGCCATAAAGCTAATGACAGAAGTCAAACAACAAAATAGCTTTTCTAGTCACCTAAACTGAACAAGAGGTACTGTATTATAATCTAAAAATATATACTAGTACTACACATCAATAAACTGTAACATTTGTTAATGCCACAATTGATTCAGGTTTGCATACCATCCTGTGTCACAGTGTGGCCACTCTTGGGGGACAAACAACTGCTTTCATATCTGGGAAGGGGGGAGGGGTGCTGTTCCTACAGTAATCTTACCTCTGTTCCAGAATGGGCTCTGAGAGCCAGCAAGGAGCATCACAAAGTGTTTATAGCAAGTGGCAACCATTCTGTGTCTGAAGTACTCATGTAAGCTGATATGCCAGACTGCATTAGAACACAGTCAGCCATAAGAGAAGCTAATGATAAACTTCTCTCATCAGCTGCAGTATGATCGCTCTCGTCACACGTAACTCCTCTTATAAAAAAACTCATTCTAGAGTTGGCAAAAGCTGTAATTATAGCACTGACCAGAACTAATGAGCACAGACTAGCAGTGGAAAAGAAAGCCCCAGTATCTTAAACAGTGTATACTAGACTTACTGTTTAAAAATTACCATCATTAGTACTTCTATAATAACTATAAAAAAAGCCACAATGTAGACAAAATCTTGAGTTCTTTAGCAAAAAAAAAATGCTTACCTTCTGTAAGTGCTTCAAGCCATCATCTGTTTTTACACATGCTTGTTCAACATTATAGTCTATTCTATCCAGCACTGTGCCCTGAAAAAATAAGGTATTTAAATTTACTTAAGAAGCATACACATACCAACAGCTACTTAAATGCAAAGTACCTCTACATCACGAGTGGATGACACTCATTCAGACAGTACAGTTGAGTGAAACATTAGAAGTCCTTTTTTTTCACTGTTACTATACTGATAACATGTGAGATCTCCTGCCAAAGATAGCTCAATGTCCGGCCTGAATACCAAACATCCTGTCAGCATTGTATGTCAGATATTTGCTCCCTGCACAGGTATAGGGCATAAACATTGATGTAAGCACACTCGCTACTCAGAACTGAAGTGCCCCAGGAGAACTAGAGCAACCCTAGAATGAAGAAGAATATGTGCATGCAGGAGGGAAGACGTACAGAACAAGAAAAGGAAAAGACCCCCTCGGACAGTAGTATGCACCAACAAAAAGAGAAAAGGAATGTAAGAGGGAGGGACTGAATACGGCAATAGTGAAAAGGAGGACATCTACTGTTAAGGTAAGATCTTACACAACTGTACTATGGCCTTCCTTTTCAATGTTGCAGTATTCATAATGTGGGAGATTACCAAAGCTAGAGTAAGGTATAGAGGAGCTCTCCACAAACTCACTAGCCCTGGCAAATCCTGCCCTGGCTCTGGAAATGACATTCAACTTGAAATGCTTGGTAAAAGTGTGGACTGAGGACTAAGCAGCTTCAAGGACGGATTTAGTATCTGACCCTGTGAAGAAAGCTCCTGAAGAGGCTACAGGTCTCATAGAATTAGCTCAAACTGAAGCAGAAAGCTGTTTGCCATGAAAAGAAACTGGCTTAAAAATCCAGGAGATGGCGGCTTACTTAGAAACAGATTTGCAGATAGCCTTTGTCTTATCCAAATAATACAAGAGCTGTTGATGTAGACCCTAGGTGTGAAGAACGTCTCACTAGCAGATTACAGAGAAGGGAAAGAGAAAGGAAGCTGGATAGACTGATTAATGAGACATCTCACCGACCATCTTGGGCATAAAAGGAAGATTAGTATGAAGAGACACCCTCTGTCCCTATGTAAAACCAAAAATGGAGGAACCACCACCAGTGTCTGAAGTTCAGAAACTCTTCTAGTTGATGTAAGAGCAACTTACAAAATAATCTTCCAGGTGCAGTACTGCAAAGAGAAAGAGGACGTCTCAAAAGGAGCCACAATCAATTTTTCAAGGACAAAATTAAGGTACCAACAGGGTGGAATAGGTTTTCTTGGAGGCCTGCTATGAAGGACACCTTTAAGGAACTGTTTAACCTCAAACAAGAAGACAATGGTGGGTTCAAGGCAGACAAGCTGAGACTGCTGACAAGTGAACTTTAACAGAAGAATATGCTAGGCTGGCATGGAGCAGTTCATACAAGAAAGAACCAAAGGGACCCCTCTACCAAGAAGAGAAATTGGTGATGCTTGAGATACCAAAGAGAAAATCTCTTCTATTTAGCCATGTAGGATTTTCTGATAGTGGGTTTCCTAGCATCCTGAAGAACCCTAACACATCCTCAGAAAGTGGTGTTTAAAAAGGCTCAAAACTCTATCACACAAAATTTCAGCTGAAGAGTGGACAAGTGAGAGTAAATATGAGACCTCTTGAGAAGATCCATCTGGTAAGGTAACTTGTGATGATTGCTCCTGGCCAGGTAAAAGAAGGAATAACCAGTGCTGTCTGAGCCAAAAGGGAGCCACTAACAAGATTTTCAGAGTTCTTTCTGATCTTTTGCCAGTCCCTGGGAAGCAGAGGAGGATCTAACTTTTGTGTGCTAAACACCACAATTGGTAACAATTTTTAGTTTATTTTTTTCCTTCCTCAGCTAACAGCCAAGCTTTGTCTTTTTCCACTCCATATTGCCAGTGTACTGTTAAAAGTCCTGTATACTGAATAAACAGTTGCAATGAAAATTGCTCATCATACAGCTATGTTATATGTCTCACTCTGCAGCATCTTTTTTTTCTCTCTGCAAAGTATGTTGGCTTATTTTTTTTTTAAGTTTTAAAATATACTTATTTAAGGAATTATCTACTTTCTAGCAAGTTGGTACACTGTGAAGCAGCTTGGCAGCAAGGAACCCCCCATTCTTAAAATAATCTGTTAGTTTTCAACAAACTTATGTCTATTAAATGCTGGACTAAATCAGCCTGCTTTAAGACATTTCTTACCTGATAGTACTACACAATAAAACCTTTTTTATCTTATTTGTAATACCACATAGCCTTTTTCTGTCAGAAATTGTACTGATTTTTTCTGGACTGTGCTTGCCTCTGGGCTTGGCTCAACCTGCTTTGGTCGGTCTCACCCCACTCCCCTACCCCCATTCCCACCCACCCTCACTTTCCTTACACAACCTAAACCACACCTTTTTAACTCATTATCCTATAACTTGCAGCTACCTCATCCAACACACCCACAAGCGGTAATTTTTTTCACATTCTCCCCCCCCACATCACTTACCATTATTTCATCCCTCATAATGACACTGTCTCCCCTACTGTCTCATATAACAATGTCTCCACATCACTGTATCAGTACATTTTTCTCTCTACTAAACTGCAGACACCAACCCACCCATATTTTTCTCCTATTTCCCTATTTCACCGTGTCAGTTATCACCACTCTTTTAAGCAACTCTCTTCTACTCATTACCCTCTACCTAGCCTCCCATTCCACTAACTTCATCACATCAAGCATAGCATACTACCCCTTCTCCTATCCTCCCCACTATTACATACCCATACAAAACCAAATATCCATTTTCACATCTGTTCTAACCCCTACACTAACTCTTAACATATTGCTCTTCCACTATAAATATGTCCATACCCCAACCCTCCTTCCTATCCAGATTTCCTTCATCAACTAACATCCAAAGAGAGTTCAAACTCTCTCTCCTTCTGCACTCACTAACAGAAGTCATACTCCAAGCTGATATACATCCTAACCCAGGAGCCACACAGCTACTCTCACCACACCTGCTAATACTACCCTCCACCTTCTTCCCTTAAAAAATTCCAAATCAGAATTATTCATAACTAATTTTAAGCTCAGAAGTATCACAAAAAATAATGAATTTCATGCAGCCCTAACTACCTACACTCCTGATATAGTAATTATTACAGAGACATGGCTAAAACCCCACATTAAAGATGAGGAAATACTTACTAGTGGTTATAATGTTATTAGACAAGAGAGGCTGAAAAAGCGTGGGGGAGGCATTGTCATCATGTAAAAAATTTCCTCAAAATTGAAAAATTAATTTGTACTCCTCCAGATCTATCAGAAGCAGAAATCCTAGCTACCAGATTTTAAGTAAATCCACATAAAACCATCATAATTATTGCCTCCTACCTACCACCAGGAAATAATCTACCTACCATTGAAGATCTTCCATCTTGGGCATCCTCCACTTTCAACCAAGAAACTATAGTGCTAGGTGTTTTCAACTTGAACTGGCTATCCTGCTCATCTGACAACCCCTTCAATTTTATCATTTTATTCAATTTCACCCAAACTATAAACTTCCCCACTAGAATCGATAAACACACTAAGAATCTATTCTAGACTGGATACTAACCAATATGCCCAAATTTGTCCATTAGGCTGAGTGCCTCTCTGATTTTCTCAGTGATCACTCCCCTACCTTTCTTCTATGGAAACACATTCACTCCCCCTGTAATGTCATTTTCAAACACATACGCAACAAAATAAATTTTTGCCCTACCATCTTAAATTCCCTACTTCAAAACTGCAACTGGTCACCTCTAAAATCACTCCACTTAGAGCAAGCTGTACAATATTTTAATGATACTATCCTCATTTAACCTCACTCCAACAAGAAAAATTCACTCCAAAGCCAAAAACTTACCTTGGGTAACCAAATATGCTAAATCTCTTATTAAACAAAGAGATAGAACCTGGACTGCTTATCAAAACTCCAAAATCTCAGAAAACATCACCTCTTACAAACAACTAAGAAGCAATTATCTGACAAAAAATCTTATTTTCTAGCTTATCAGCAAAAACACAAATAACCCACAAAAAATTTTGTTAAAACCTCAACTACCTCCTCAACTTTGGCAAAACCTCTACTCCTGCACCATTTATAACAAATAGCACTGAATGTACAGCATCCCAATTTAACTCTTACCTTACACAAAATGCCAAACTAGCCACAGCCAGATCCCACATCCTAGCTACTCTTCTGTACTGTTCTCAACTTTTCTCTAACCTGTGCAAGTCTGATTTACATCCACTTGATTCCTGCTATAACAAAATAACAAAATTTACTGCTAATGTACCCAACAGTACCCATCATTGCCCTGCTCTTCAAAAATTACACTGGCTTGAATTTCCCAGCTCTTCAAAAATTACACTGGCTTGAATTTCCCAATCTGTCATTGCTCAATCAGCAAACCACCACAGACTCCATCATCCACAAACCTGAAAAATACCCTGTACTCTCCAACCTAGTACAACTAAATACCAACCCCAGGACCCTTAGATCATCTGATAAACTTATACTCAAGGTTACAAAGTCCCATAATTACTTTGGTGACTCTCTCTTCTCCAACGTAGCCAAACTGTGGAACCTATTACCCCAGAATATCTTAAAAAACACAGATCGTCATAGCTTCAAAAAACTCCTAAAGGAATACCTTACTCAACAATGGATATACTCCTGTTATACTCCTGGCTCGTTTCTCATGCCTTTGATCAAATATTTTCTATTCTGCTATCTTCTTGTCTTACTTCTACCAAATGAAAACACCACAATAGTTTTTATTTATATAACTAATGAGTTTCATATTACTGTCTGTAGTAAGGAGTAAGAAATGTTTTCTGTTTTACATTCCCTTTTTTTGTAAATTGTGATTGCTGGCAACTTTTTGTACATTGTTGGTAAATCTTTTTAAAAAAATGTTGTAATCTTTTGTACTATTGTTATACAGCTAATCTCCCCGGGTCTCTGCTGAAAACAGGCTACTTGCCCAGCTGGACTCTACCTGGTTAACAAATGTAAAATAAATCAAATAAATAAGCAAGCATATAAGGAACACTCCCTTCCAAGAAAATGACACGGTGTCCACCTTCCAAGTCACAGGACTTGGAACTATGGGACAGAAGTGAGGAAGCTGCCTGTTCAGGGGGAGGCAAACATAGTAAATTGGTGAGGTATTCCTCAAGTGGCCCTGTCCAGAAACCAATCTCTGTGAAGCATGAAGCATCCATTCATGAGATTGCGTCCTGGACCTGCTCAGGAAGTCTGCCTAAATGTTGTGTCCTAAAGGGATGTAGGCCTCCTGAAGAGTTAGCTGATGGTGGATAGCCAAGTATACGACCTGAAAGGCTAGTCTGCAAAGAAAAGACCTTGTGACCCCCTGTTCCTTGATGTGCCACATGACCGTGGTGTTGTCTGTAAAGATCTTTAGAGAACCTAGAGACCAAAGAGAATGGAAGGCCTGAAAAGCAAGAACGACTGCCCTAATTTCTTTCATGTTGATGTGGTCTGACCTCTAATAAAGGGGCCACAGACCCACAACTTCAGATTGTTGGAAGAGGTTCCCCAACTCAGATTGGAAGCGTCTGTGAACAGCTCTTGGGTAGGGATGTAGGAGTCTGAAAATGCAGGCCTGGCTTGAGGGAAAGCTGCAGAATACACTGGTGAAACTTGAGCTTGAGACAAGGTAGTTGGGCAACTGGAAACCCAAGGGTTACAATTCTGCAACCAAACTGTCTTTAGGTATCATTGAAGTTTCCTCCTCTGAAGCTTTACAAAGGTAAGCATGGGAATGGCAGATGCCATGAACCCCAAGGCCTTGAGAAATTCCCTTGCAGGAATAAGAGAAAGGGGAAGAAGAGGAAACTGAAAGCAGGTTGTCACAAAGAACCTTGAGAGAAGAAAGAGAAGTCAACATTAGAAGGGTTTGTATTCTGCAACCCAAAAGAAAGAGAAGTTAACATTAGAAGGTTTTGGATTCTGCAACTTGAAAAATTTTGTCTTGAGAAAGAATTAGAACTGACTTCTTGAGATTGATGGTGAATCCAAAACTGTGCAGAAGGAACATGGTGAAATGCAGAAGCCTGGGTTGAGAAGGGGCTTCAAGAAGCAGGTCATCCAGATATGGGAATATCTGGTTTCCCAAATGCTATGACAGGGGCCAGATATTTGAGTACCCTTGGGGCTGTAGAAAGACCACGGAGTAACACAGAAAACTGAAAATGAGAAGAAGAAACAGAGAAATGTAAAAACTTCCTGAAAAGAGGGTGAATGGGAATACAAAGACAGGTACCCTTTAGGTCTAGGGAGACCAGAAAGGCATGTGAAAGTAAGAGGAAACAAGAGTCATCTGTAGGGAAGGTATTTGGAAAGAGGGAATCTTTAAAAAAGTAAAGAGAAAGGAGAGGTCAAGAATAGGGCTCCAAGACCCCTCTTTTCTAGGAACCAGAAACATCCTGGATTAAAACCCGGTTCCTCTTCGATATTCTGGAAAAAGCTGAATGGTGCCACAATCCAATTGATCCTGCAGAAAAATCGACAGAAAAATGAAGATGGTGGTCTGCAGGAGGCTGAGATAGACTTGACAAAGGGGAAGGAATTTCCATACCAAAATAACTATGACAAATAATGAACAAAGCCATTTGCTTCCAGATAGGGAGTGCCAGGGGAAACCCTGAGAGATGAGGAACTTGTCCAAAGGGAGGAAGAAAAGAAAATAGGTCAGAGTTGTCCTGAAAAGGGGGGCTTTTGAGCTTTAGAAGTCTGGGTAGGTTTATCAGAAGACATGCATTTAGGAACTTTTTTCCCCTTTAAAAGGCTGACAAGGCTGCCTATGAACAGAGACAGACTTAGGATATATATTTTTTGAAAATTGGGTATGGTAGAAACAAAAATTTGTTTTAAGATCCTGCATGATTTTACATTTGCCTTGCAGGGTCTTAAACAAGTCAGCAGCAGCCGTACCAAAGAGATTTTGGTTGTCAAAGGAGCATCTAGCAGCTTGGCCTTAATATCAGGTAAGGCCTTGCGATGAAGCTAAAAGTACCTCTTCCTAACTGAACCTAGTAATTCTAGAAGATGCATCACCTGTATCATAATAACATTTGACATAGTGATGGGCTAGATGCGAGATAGAGCTCAATATGGAGCGGGCAGCAGACTTACCTTCATAGTCAGGAAGGTCTGACAAACCCCCCCCCCCCAAACCCCCAAGTTGAGACAAAAGGGCCAAGGCATACCTGGTCACACGGGTTTGCTAATTTATGTCCCTGAAGGCCAGAGTAGCTTACATATAAAGGCTTTTCCCAAGCCTCTCTATATTTTGTCTTTATCCAAATGGAGAAGTGTGGAAGAGGGTAAAAGCTTGGATGGCTGGTCAGCAGAAACAGAAAACAACAACATCTGAAAGACACTTGTAAAGGTACATAAACCCACAGGCACCTTATAAAAATGGTCAGGTTTCTTAGGAGCTGGAGGTTGGGTATCAGGAGCATGAGAATCAGAAGGTTTAGGAGATTTCATTTTTAATAACTCATAACACCTCTTTTGAATATCAGAGACAAGAACAATCTCACTTAAAATGCTCCATTATGCAAACCACAGTGTCCTTTTCCCTCAAAGGGAAAATCAGGACTCTCAGACCCATAGTCTAAGGGTGAAGCAATTTGTGAGGAGTAAGCCAAAAATTCATCTCCTGAATCCACTTCCTCTTCCAAAGAATCAGATTCTCTAGGCCTTTGGTTGATGTAGATGTCTAAGGAAAAGCAGGAACAGACCACCCCTGAGAAGGCTTCAAAGGCCATCAGGGCATTAAACAAATACTAGGGAAGTCCTACCACTCCTGAGGATCTTTAGCAATGGGACAATATGTTTAGTTTTAGTTTTCTGCTTCTACTTTAAGGAGATGTCAGCTGTGATCAACCTAGAGGGCTCAGAGCCATGCCCAGACTCAATAAGGGCACCAGGAACCTCTTCCCTAACAAGAATCTGGGAAATTCCCCCTAGTCCTTTCAGAAATAATCACCTGTGGTTTCCCCGCAACATTCATGGCAGACTTCTGCATAGCCACAGAGTATGTGTGAGACGCCGGTTCCACGTAGACCTCTGACAAACTCACATCACAGAAACTTGGTGTTGGTATGGGACAGTCTTCAGGGTCTTACTCAACCTCGAGAGAGATGTCAGGCAGAGGCTGGACTGCAACAGAATCAGACCAAGACCTTTTGGTTTTCTTTTTAGGAGACTGCTGAACTGCAAGGTGGGTGGGATTCAGCCATGGTTCCATTGGTCAAAAGTTTGACAAGTTGGTTCCCATGGTAGAATGAATAAAGAAGACAGACGGCTGTAAAGAGTTTAGGGAACAAAAGTGTGATGAATGGTACACTGGGTACGGTCGTGTGAAGCACCTAGGCAGAACAAAAACTTCTCATGATGGTCTTTATGGGGAATCTGCCTCCCACACTAACATTTTCCCTTCTTGGATGACATGAACCCTAGGTACACAAGAAGGACATTATCTATAAATAGCTCCACAAGGGACGTTCACGATGGATGTTTATTTGTGGTGTTCAGATTGGCGGCAAAGAAGTTCTAAGTATTGAGCATGTGTATGTAATCTTTATGCCCTACAGTTGTGGGGGAGCATATATCTGACGTAAGACACTGGTAGGATATAAAGGCTTTGGTATACTGGCCAGAAGTTGGGCTATCTTTGGCAGGAGATCCCACGTTATGAATACTGCAATAATGATAAGGACATCCAAGTGGACACCATAAAAGCACCCAAATGAGTCTCAGTATCAGGACTTTACTGTTTGCATACATCACCTTTGGTGCCTGTGCTCAAGCTACTGTGAAGAAATGCTTACATACAACCAGCAGCAGTTGCACTCCATACCATCTCCAAAGTATCAAGGCATAAAAGACTCAAAACATATATACCTGAAAATAAATATTACTGATATTCAAAATTTACTTCAGTACATTCTAAAAGATATTTTCAGGAAAAAGTACAAGTTTACAACACACACAAGGCACAAAGATAATCTTGTGTCTTGACATAAACAATATTCTCAAACTCCTACCACTGAACTGATTTATTCCAGTTATGAAATGCACTAATTTCTAAAAGACAAAAATGTGACAATATCTGTATTACTGCAATACAAACGTTAAGTACACTCTGGACTGCATTTTTCAGGATGGAGGAGTTCAGATCGTTTCAGTCTCACATCTCATAAGATGGGCACATGAGTTCCTTAACTCTTTATGCAAGACCCACAATTGTTAGGACACAAAAAATGTGCCAGAGCTGCAGAAAATAGTACATCACTACCTGCATTAGCAAGTCTCAAAATACATAAATACAATATACATGCATTAACATAAACTACTTCAAAAAATGAATAAAGTCTCCTCATGTTAAGGAAAACAGTAGTTAAATATCTAAAAATAGAGCTTTGCAATGAAGGAACTATATTAAAAATGCCCTGAATGCAGCGCAGGTTCCATAAACAATAAACTTTAACATTTTTAACATTCTAACTCCACTTCAAATACATGCATACTACTTAACAGTACACTCAAAAACGTAAACTGTTGATCGAGCTACAGTTTTCAACACTTCAGATGGTCAAATTCACATGATTGGCGCTGGTCTCTAATAGCCTCAAACACTTTCTATTTTTTTTTTCTCTTTTATTTATTGCAAAGCATTATTGCCTAGATTTGTGCATTAATTCTACACCTACGGTTTTCCCCTCAGCAAAGGCATCAGATGTTTGCTGTGAAATAAAATTCAGAAATTCTACCAAATGCCACTAGCAAAAAAGCTAGTTTCAAAAAAAAAAAAAAAAGGCAAAAAAGATTTCTTTAATGAACAGGTGAAGCTTCCCACTGATAAAAAATAAACTGTAATCAGCATAATGAACACTGACTAGGCTTTCTTCTGTTTTTAAACAAGTAACAAGAACTTGCTAAAATAAAGAAACAGCACTGCATTGCGTTTTTAAATATGCTACTTAAATTTTCAGACTTGGGGCCTTCATGAAAAAGTTTTTCGCTCCAATAAGTAAACAAACTTTATGCTTATAAAAAAAGAATATATTTTGTCAGCAAAAGCAGCCAGAGAACATGATTTTGGATGCAAGACAAAACTATTCTTTGAGCAAGTTTAGAACCAGCATAACAGTACACAAGTGAAGTCTTATGTTAGGGCTGTAAAATTCAATGCATTTATAAATAATCAACACACTCTCAAAGCTAAAAGTAAATACGGGACAAGATCATTCTTGATAGGTCAATAATTGGGCTCATCTTCATCTCCCCTTGTACTTAACAAATAGTCCAATCATGGAAGTTCCTGCACTGGCAGCATGCAAAACTGGTACTGGAGAGTGCTATGACATCATATGCTAACAAGCACTAGCACACAAAAAAACATAAGCAACTACAAAGATTTGATACCTGCATAAATAAGTAATATACAAGTACATGGTTTTCCAACTTACAAGGAACTTCAAAAACTGAAACTAGAAACAGGTGATAACAAAGTGAGCCACTAGCAGAGTTACGTAGGACTAATCAAAGAGGGTCCTCGCATAGATCAAATGATATGATAAAGACATTTTATTTTAATTATTTATCCTTTGCTGACCAGGTTAGTCCAAACTAAACAGCAGCCTCTTTATAGGACAGCCCCGAGGTGGTATTTATACTACAATGGGAAATTTATCCATGGCATCAGGGACTTCCCCTACTCGTTGTTGGGATTGGGACCCATTTTGCACGAGCACTTCCTGCTTCCATTCCAGGGGCAGAGATAGCCTGGAGAAACAGAGAGGCAGATGGAGAGAGGAGGTAATGGAGGAGAAAGACAATACTGATACTGGAGAATGTATGCAGGATTCTGAGGAGATGTTTCAAAGAAATCTGTTTGAAGGAGATGAGTCAGCAAATGATGGATGTATAATTACAACCCTACAGTCGGGAGGGCTGTGGGATGACTTACTTAAAGAAATGGTGATGCAAAGTGAGCCAGGCAACATATGCAGAGAAAGTAAAGTAGGCAAAAGGGGAGTAGCAGAAAAGAAAAAGGCAGAAGAAAATGAAAAACAGAAGTACGTGGTAGGAAATAGGGATGTTGTAAAATACTGGGGATAATCCAAAACATTCTTTTGTGGAAAAGGACATTTGATAAGTAACTGTGATAAAAGAACACATTATAATTGTGGGGAAATGGGACATTATGCAAACAAATGTGAAATTAAATGTTATAAATGCAACAAAACTTGACATTTATGGATGGATTGTAAAAAAAAATAAAATAAGGGTAAGGAAAAAGAAAATGAACTAAAACTTATTTTAGAAGTAGTAGAAATACAATAATTAGATGAGAGAAAAAATAACAAAGAGCACATAGAAGAAGGCTTTGTAACAAGTGATGAAGATGACAAATTGGGAGATAGTACAAGAAAAAGGAATTCTATTATTAAAAGAAAGAAAAAATCTAAAGGGACAAGTACACAAGAAAAAAGGAAGGAAACTGATGAAAAAATATACTTAGCCAACGGCTGGGGGTTGGTATAATGGTTAAGACATTTGACTCGCACACAAAAGGTACAGTGTTTGATTCTCACCTGAGGGAAATTGACTAGTCTTAGAATAGTCCATTAAAGCAACTAGCCTAGTAATTACCTATAAACTTATGATACCGTGAATCTAAGGAAAATGCAAATAAAAATTTTAGAATGTTTTCTGTAAATGTGAGTAGTATTAAGAATATAGTAAGAATAGGAATTCTGGAGTGGTGTAATACATGTGGTGTAGATGTAATTATAATGGAAGACACAACATCTTTAACAAATTAAGAAAGATTACAAACTGAGAAACTATAGGGAGGAAAGATAATCTGGAATTTGGGAAAACAGAGGTGTTCTAGAATAGCCGCATTTTGTAGAAATACAGTAAATATGTTAGATGCAACTTTAGAAAAAATGGAAAGCTTAACCATTTTAGATTTAAAATAGAATGAACATGTAAATAAAATTATAACTTTATATGCTTATAATAATTGTAAAGCAAGAGAAAGCTTATTTCAATACATTTTAGATGACACAGCAATAAATATGATTATAATAACAGCAGACTAATATTGATTTAAGTGACAAATGTAAAAAGAAAGGAAATGATAGAAGAAAAATGTTAGAAGTTATAAGATGTGGTAAGCTAATTAAAACCTTGGGACAAAATATTGTGGACTTACAAAAGGTATATGCACAGAACTGAAATAGATTATTTTACAGTACCAGAAAGTTTAGTTATAAGAGAAGGGGAGGTAGGTGAAACAGGATTTTCTGATCACCTTACAATATGGCTACAGATATAGGAAAACAAGGAATATATAAAACAGGCAAAGGAATAAAAAGGATGAATGAGAAAACACAAAATGAAGTAGGAAAGAGATTAATAATACTATTACTATGAGAACTTTTTATAAAAACTGGTCTGAATGGTGGATGATATTTAAGGAAAAATATAAAAAATGTTTTTACAAGGCAATATGATGTGAGAAAAGTAGAGAAAGAAAAAATATAAAAGTACATACAATAATGCATTGAAAGATTTACAACATAATGAAAAAAGTATTTTGACAAAGAAAAAATATATGAAAGAAATCAGAAAAAAACAAAACTGTCATACAAGCAAAGACATTTTTTAAAAAGAAAAAAGAGAAGACATACCAAGTAACAAGCAGATTAGTAAAGGAACATGGAAAGTGTAAAGTTAACAGAAAAAAGTTGAAAAATTAGATTTCTTTACATGAGCTGGATAAAGCATTAGAACAAATAAATACAGATTTGGCTGCAGGACCAGATGGAATAGGGTGTGAAATGTATAAAAATGTAAGGGACTGGCAAAAAAACATTTTTAAGATTTTGAGTGAATGGTTAAATGAAGGTTTTATATACAAATAATTATACAGTGGAATACTTAAATTCATATGGAAGAAAGAAGATAGAAGACAAAAAAGGAAACTGATAGTAATGAGTAATTATAAGATGTTTATGAAAATAATGCAAGAGAGATTTGAACTAAAATGGAAAATATGGAAGATGGCATACATAGTATAAAGGGAAAGGATTTAAGAATTAATAATGATACAGAAATTGTGGATGGTGATATGAACAGAAAAGAAGCAAAAATCATGATAAGAGACTTTAATAAGGCATTTGACAGAATTGGACATACATTAACAGAGAATGTCAGCATATAATTAAAATAAAATACTGTTAAATAGCTGGTTAAGGGAAGCATACAAAGAGTGGTGTAAGAAAGGGTTGTCTACTGAGGTGTATACTCTCTGTGTTAGTTATGAATATTATAGTATGTGAAATAAATTACAGAATGAAGGAGGCAGGGTACATACCACCTGAAGAGTCAACAATTCTGGTTCTGTTAACATATGCAGATGATATTATCATTTTGATTAAAGAAGTAATAATTTGCACAAATGAGTGTTTAGGGATGATAGGGATGGCAGAGAAACGTAAATGTTTAGGTGATATAGTAAAAATATGGGGTATATATTTTACAATGAATGAAATTTCTGCGTTAGGAATAAAATTTGGGAATAAAGATGTAAACAGAATTCAATGGGAAAAAAACAATAGAAGAAATAAAACAAACCTGTCTTTTCTGGAGAACATATAAATTACCATTTAGAAAAAAAAAAGGCTTATTTGATAAATTCGATGGGAAAATAGCATACTTGGTAAGTGTATTTATGTTGCCAAAAGTATTTGTAAAGGAATTATGCAGATATTTTTTTTTTCATTTATATAAAGTTACAGATTAAATCCAGTAAAAATAGGAGCTTTGTATGTAAATAAAGTGGAAGGAGGGTTAGGGTTAAATTAACCTAGTGGTAGATGCTGCTTCACTAAATTAAAACAAAGTATTATAGAGGAAAATTAAAAATATGAGAGATTATTTGTAAAACTGTATAAATATAACTATGATAAATTCAAAAAAGTAAAAAAAGTATATGAATGAAGAAATAAAATGTTAACAAGAAAGATATTTTGTGGAAAATAAAAACTGATGATATAGAAAAAGAAAGTATAGTATAATACAAGAATGTAATGACAAAACATTACTATGCAAAACAATGGGAAAAATCTAAGATGGAAAAATTAAAGCTACAAAAATAAGAAGTAAATGGTGTAATCAGAAAGTACAATCTCAAGATTATTTTGCGGAGACTGATAACAGATAAGATTACCAGCAAAAGGAAATATGCCACATAAAAAGAAAAGTGATGCAATATGTTTACACTGTCAAGAAAAAGAAACTACTGAACATGTGTTTTTTGAGTAAAGAAGTTATGGTGAAAATAGTGTAAAGATTTTTTGTGGATAAAATAAACATGGATATAAGTAAGCATGGATATTATAAGAATTGAAGTAAAGAATATGTCAAAGGAAAAGGTAAAAAAGTTATATCATGTCATATGAGTTATATGGAATGAAAGAATAAATTAAATTATGTTTAATGGTAAATGGATTTTAACATTATTATAATGGTAAATGGATTTTAACAATATTAAGTAAAATCAGAAAGTGGTTATGGAAAAAGGAGTGGGGTTCTAATAGAGATGAAAATTTAGTATGATTATAAGGAAAATTATAAATATGTGTAAAGATATTTGTATATCTATATATTTGTAAATATGTTGTAAATAAGAGTCCTATTCTTTTCAAAAGGTGCAGAGGAATCTTTTACATCCACCTGAGCTACCACCATCTCAAGCAGATGGGATCTCAATTTACCTTCTCATCTAAAGGATGACACACTCAGCACCCTCCTTAAGCTGCACTGCAGTGTTAGTAATCCAACTACCTGGTACAGGAATAAAACCCACAGCCTTCTGCATCAAAGGCAAGTATGCTACTCGCTGTGCCACAGACACTGAAGGTGATTGGTTTTATCCAACATCAAGGCCTTCTTCAATGAATCCTACAACTTGTAAGAGTCCAAACAAATTAAATACCATGATACAAGGAGCAGAACATACCACAGAAGTCTCTTTGAACACTGAGCTGAAGTACATAAGTATCAAATGAAATTTGACTTCTGAAGCAGAGTTCCAGATTAGGTTTCCTGAAAGTGCACCAATGATCAAATAGCGTCAAGTGAAATATCTGCAATGGAAGCCTCTCTGACACAACACTGGATGAAGCCAAGCCTCCACTGAAGTGACATCTGACCCTAGCACTTTCCAACAGATGGTTGGACACATGATGGCAAAAGATAATGCAGTTGGTAATCCACTGAGAAAGGGTTTGTTTGGCAAATGCCAGTTAAGTATTTTTATTTAACAGCCGCTGTTCAGCAATTTTACATTTTACTTCTTGTTGCCAGATTAGTTCCACAAGGCCTGGCCTAATTTCATGGTGGTGCTGCTATTGACTAGGATTAATTAAGCCACAAACTGGCAAAGTTTCAATGCTCTTTCCCAAGTAGTACACAGCGCTTCTTTTAGGACAGCAATGCTGGAAACAGAGCTAGAATTTACATGTGAAGATGGAAGCCTGGGAGAAGACGGGGCATGCGGTCGCTGAAGAAATGGAGAAAATGCCTGTTGAAAAGATTACTGAGGTACAGGTAATTACAACTCAGTAGGAAATGGATTACCTAGACAAACAATGCTCAGCAGGAAATGGATTACCTAGACAAACAATGCTGCAAATTCCTGAGAAGTTCAAGAACAGACCAATGCTTGTTTGGAGAATTTGTGGAGTAAGAAAACATTAAGAGTTGCTATGGTGATTTTATCTGATGACCTAGCAGGTGAAATGAATGGCCATAACACACTCAGTTTACTAAACATGAAGGACATGAGAACCATTGACATTCAAGATAACACAACAGGTTTGTGATGGAATGTCTGGTAGTACTGCAATGCCCAAGCAGTACAACTACATCATTAGCATCAACAGAACTTCCAAGGACATAAAAGGAAGAAGTGCACAGAACACTGGGGGCTTACAATGGGTCTGTATCTGAATTTCTTATATATTTCCCTTTACAATTTAGAATGGGCTATGCCAGGAAATATAAGTTAACTATACTAGTTTACTTCAATCAAATAACTGAAATTATGAAAACTGTAGATATGGAGGGGCTATGTTTGGAGTGAGATGGGAAAAGATACTAACACAAACTACAACAAATGAATGCTATGCATGTGCCAAGTATTAGACACACAAAAAACAATATAAAGGAATTTTTATACTACCACAAGCAACCAAAAAAACCCAGAATTTACTGTTAACACTTAATACATTTATTGAGAAATTGCCCAAAAAGAATGCATGGCATGGGTGGAGAACAAACACAACAAGAAGAGGTATATCTTCCATCATGTATTAAGATGGGAAAAGAACACCTTGGGGACATCTTGTATTACTATACAATGACAGAGAAAGGAAACGAACAACAGTGTCCGACGAAATTGGAAACGTGGATAATGTCAATAATTAACAGGGTGATGAGTTAATTTCAGAACAAAGTGAATGCGCAGACAATGCTAGCATCAAGGCAAAATGGACAATAAGGATAGCAAAGATGCTATTACTGTTACCGTTGATGTTCTGTCTCAGGAGGAGGAAGAGTCTACAGAAATGGATGAAGGAAAGACGGGTTTGAGCAAGTACAAGGAAGAGAGGAGGACGGGGAAGAAGCATAAAGCTGAAGTAAAATATGAAAGAAAGAAATTAATATTTTTAGATGTACACAGCATTGAAACAATAATAAGACTTGATTGTTGCAATGAGTAATACAGAAACGGGATATTATTCATAAAAAGTAGGATTTAGGATCTAAAATGCAGAAGGAAGAAATTACATGGCCACTTTGTCTGGGTAAATTTTTAGGGATCTAGATTCTATTTAGCAGGTCACAAACAATAAAAGTTCTACATCTGTCACAGATCAAACTACGAAGAGCAGGGTTCTGTGACACATGAATTAAGTCACCATAAGACTACACACAGTTTATGCAAATTTTGGTAGACAGTAAAAACCTGAATTTGTCTGAGGCTGCTGAAGCATATTTGTTATGAAGCCTAACATTTTGTGAATAGGTGAATTTAACAGCAACTGTCGCCTCACAGTTAGACGTTGCCCGTTTGATTCTCAGTTAGAGCGTCTTCTGTGTGGCGACATGCGTGAATGGGCGTTCCTTCGTTGAATGTTGTGCATTAGGCCCGGCAAGCCAGCACGTAAAAATCTACTACCAATCATTAGCAGACTGGAGTTTCGCTGTGGCGACCCCTAACCGGGAAAAGCCGAAAGACACAACAACAACAACAAAGAAGAAAATAAATACCAGAGAAACTATCGCTCTCTATTGTGAAAGAAATATGGATTATTTACTTGAAAGTGTGATATTAAAGATTAATGGAATTTATTCTGATTGGCATTTAATAGAAAAAGATAAAGGTGTATGGGTTTACAAGGTTCCTTGACCACTTGGGTATCTACAGTGTGACTATTAAAGCAGCAATTAAAAAAAAGGAAAATGCCAGTAAAATGCACTACAATGTTTTGAAAGAAAGTGGTGTGAAAGCAAGACTAAGGCACAGTGATGTTTTCATTTTATATTAAAATTCAATAAAATATTTTAAAAAAGAAAGCTAGACTAAGGGATCCATGAGAAGATCTTGCCGATATGCTTATTTTTTTATAGACAGTGGGAGTATATGGAGGGCAGCATATAAATGCATAACATATGTATATGTGTGCATGCAAAACAACAAGAGGAAAAAAGGTAAAAATACTGTGCTTTGTGTTCTTCCTTTTAGTGCAATCACCCATTATACAAATCATAATTTTCCATTCTTGAAAAAATGGAACATAATCCAAGGGGAGGCCCTTGGACAATTATTTTGGAACAACACGAACTGTGGTGGCAAATCTATTTGAATGCCACGGCACCACCAGGACTCGGTGATATCATTATCAATAGTCCACTGAAAATGAAAGTATACAAGAAATAGACAATATTGTTTTTTATTTAGGCATATTAGTCGTGGAATATCATTGCATTTTAGTAGCAAATTTGTAGTAGTATAATAAAGTTTCACGATATTAAGCATCTTTGAAGTCAGTAATTTTGTTATAACGTTTCTTTAAAATTTTTAATTTACAATCATGATCAGCAGAGTGTTTATACATACAGGTCATATAACGCTTTTAAATTATCTGATGGTCTTTTCAACTTAGACGAAAGTGCTTATCTGTATATTTTTACAGTGTTTTTAAGTGGATTCGAATTGAATAAACCATGTCTACCAACTGACTGGCCATGGGCTTTTGCTTTGATTTTTAAATTGTTTTTCCACTTAAAATGACAGGCAGCCATGAAATAACAAGTGGCTGTTTTAAATTACAGTTATTCACATTTCTTGGCTAGTTGCATCATCAGTCTGCTGCTCATCACTGTCACTAGAACCACAACAATATGCATTTGGTGCATGTGAGAGGCCACATAGCAACACTTAGCTAGCAGTCAGTGCATTGTGGAATCAGATTAGTTTATTTTTTCCTTGTGAATGAGATGTCAAGTTGATTTACTGAATGTTTGTTGTGCATCTTTGGTTATGCAGTCCTTTCTTGCTCTTTAAACTGGCAGGTGGAGCTGTCTTATTTGAGAAGCAGTACAGGTAATGTCAGCATTGTACGTTTCCCCACACATAATGGAGACACACATGCATTCAAATGAATACATTTTCATTAAGTGTAATGTGTTGGGGCATGGTAGTTGCATTAAAATATATTGACACTTTGCTCTTATTTTAAGACTCTGTACAAGTATTCTGTAAAAGAGTGGAAGCAGCAGAGTACTACTGAGGATTATACATGCTTAAATTCATATACAAGGACACTGCACTTATTGAAAGTGCACGTTTAATAAAGTGTTGGTAAAATTATACTGTAGTACTGTACCTGTTGTAACCATGGCGTGGACAGAGTTGGAAGAAACAGAAAATGTTTTACTGGTTGTTGTAACCTTCAGTTTATACATTATGGGCAAAATATTAGTCAGTCTGCATAGTACTTTACAGTTTTGTGACTGTTCTTCAAGCAGAATCATTTACATGCAGTTTTTACTTATATAAACAAAACCTGACATAGGAAATCAAACTGAAAAAAATGTCTGTGTATGAAGGCTATGGATCTCTACAGACTACCCACCCCCCAGTCTTGTGTAGAGCACTTTGCAAATGGATATTATGTTTATCTAACATACACTAACCCTCTTTACTGTGCAGAAACTGTTAGTGCACAGATTATTGGCTTCCAGAATGGGTGGTAACAATCCCCCTATAGTTAAGTCGCATTAGGGCAGCATTACAAAGAAAACACACCCACTACTTTACAACACAGCTACAGTGGAGTTTATATTGTCACTACGTTTTGCACACATATGTAAATAAAGTAAGTGGAACGATACACACAAAGTTAAAGCAGTGGTGGGGTGGTGGCACTTCTTGTGCATTTGAATACTAACTCAATCTACCAGGAAAGAATGGGCGTCACCATTGCAATTTAATGCACTTTTCCTTATTTTTGTTTGCTAGTTAAAAGCATAACTAATAGTAAAGTAATGGGGTGAAGCTTCTGAGGGTCATTCACTTTTATAAAAACATGTGATGTCTCCTGTTAATCAAGAAGTTAAGCCTGTTTTAACTCTTTTACAGCACATAAATGAAATGCTACCTTTGGCAGGCACATAAGAGGAATGGTAGAAACAGTGCAGTGCAAAATGTTGTACA